>NW_020448309.1:1110906-1142013 GCF_003343035.1 Apteryx rowi
GCGAAGGTGGCGGCGCCGGGCAGCAGCACGCGGGAGCCGCAGCGCTGGCACAGCACCGCCTTCAGGTTCCGGCCCTGCGCGCACACCAGCTCGCCCGAACCCGGCGCGGCGGCGGGAGCGGGAGAAGGAGAAGGAGGCGCCGCAGCCGGCTCCATCTCCGCGCAGGCCGCCGCCATGGCCGCGCAAGCGCACTCGCCGCCACCGCCCGAGGAGGCGGGGCGGGGTGCGTGGGGGGGGGGTGCTGTCCGGCGGCGCCGTGCGCATGCGCGGCGCTGCGGGCGGGCGGGGCCGGGGCCGGGAGGGGGCGGTTCTGCCGGCGGCGGGCCGGGGCGGCTGGCGGCTCCGTGCGGAGCGGGGCAGGGCAGCGCCGGCTGAAGGCGCCGGCAGTGCTCGGGCGGCCGTTCCTGTGTGAAATCAGGCTGCTGCGTAAGCTGGCGTTGAGCAGGTGGCAGCAAAACCCTGTTTGTTTGCCTGCCAGCTGGGCCCGGCGGCGGGGGGGTCAGCTGCCTGCGCACGGCAGCCGGGGGCGCTTCGCTGCTGTTGCTGTGACCGGGGAGAGTGGGGCTCGGCTGGTGCTGGGCGACAGGAAACTGTGGCCCTGCAAAGCTGCTGCGGGCCTTTCGCCCCCGTTGCATCGGCGTTTCTGGGGGCCTGGGCCAAGCTCTTCCCTGCAGCGCACGGCAGTTCAGCTAGATGCTTGGTGTGGAGGCAGCTGCCTCAGAGATGGGGAAAGAGGGTGCCGAAATTTGGAGCAAAGTGTTTTCTGGGAGAGGAAGGAGCCAGAGCGCAGCCTGACCCTGAAGAGGCTGGGAAATGCTGTGCAGGTGCTTGCAGGCAGCAGGGTGGTTGCTGAGAACGGTTGGCTGGAGACGAGCTCCCGGGGCCCAAGTGCCTGTGTCGGGCTTGTTCTTCGCTGAGCCCGCTGGAAGCGTTGTGGGTTTGTGCAGCTCTTGGGACTTGCTGCCGCTGGCCCCGTGTTTTCCCTGTTGGAAAGATTGAAATGGGTCTGTTGATTGTGTCCGCTGGTTCTTCAAGGGGTGAAATAGATCCCAGAAGAGTCCCGACTGCTGCTTTTTCCTGACTGTTTACTGTAAATGCCCGCTGTCCTACGCCACTGTCTTCGGGCTGGCTGTTCCTGAGAGGAGAAATGGGCTTGAAGTTTAAGGTACTAAATCAGATACAAGATTGCAGCAGCAACGTAGCCGCTTAGCTTGGACTCTGCCTTGGGTAATTACACAGGCTCAAATGCCTCATCAGCCCCAGCACTGCTCCTGCCACAGGAGCCGGGAGGTGAGCGTGGTTGGTCACACGGGCTCCTGTGGATCATGCGGGTATTTGTAAGGCAGGAGCCCAGCATGGGGATCTGGACTCCTGAGCTGTGCTGCGGTGTGGGAAGGGATGCGCCTTGGGAAGTTGGAGCAGGGCTTGCAGAGCTCAGGGGGGAGCAGATGCACGAAGGGTGGTGTGAAGCCATAGCGCAGGCAGCGTGCTTGGGTGTTGCACAGCAGCACCCGCTGCAAACAGCCCCGGAGCGCCTGCTCCTCAAAAGCCAGTCAGGAAACCAATTGCAGAAGGATCTTGATTTGCCTGAAAGAAGCAACAAAATTGACTGATGGCTGAGCAAGATCAGGGATGTTTCTGCTCGCTGTTCGCTGAGGAAATGCTCTAAAGTGGGGACTCTGCAACCAAAGGAATTTGCTGGTGACTGCCAGAGCTGTGCTACTCTCAGTGACAGCGCGTGTGAACGGAGAGAGGTGACACTTGGTCCCTTTTTCCCTGCGGCCTCTAAGGTACAGTAACTTCTGCTGAAGAGCAGTGGCAGAAGGGGCTTGGCAGTGCTGTGCTGGAAGATTGCAGAGAGCAACAGGGGCAACTTCTCTTCTGCAAAGAAGAGGACATTTGTACATAGCTTCAGTTCTGCCTTCTCTGATTTGCACCCCCAGCAACAGTTTTCAGCTTTCTTCTGCCTCTGTGCAATAACAGGCACAGGGAACAGGAGGTTTTTCTGTAGAGGAGGTTGCGCTGTCAAGTTTCTACATCCTCCCTTGCCACGGATGCATCATCCTTCCACAGGGTTTGGCACCTACGGCATCAGAAAGAGCATTTTCTGCAGCTCAGCAATTCCTGGCTACCACAATGCGGGAGTCTTCCTGCAGAAACATGAAGTGCCCAGCAGCAGCTGCTGACATGCATTTGAGTCTGCTTTGCTCCCGTTCAGGCAGCAACCGGAGCAACCCTTCTGGCTCAATGGTCGGCCTGGCTGTTGTCTCAGCAGACAAACGTGCAAAGTGAGGCACAGTGTTGTGGAAGCTTCACTTTTCCAGAGCTCTGCACTACTGTGACTGGCTAAGTAGAAGCTGATGGCCTTTAGAAACCTAAATAGAAGTCACAGAGCAACCTCAGCCCCTGTTTTGGCACTTTCTGGGCTGGGCAGGTAGGAATAACAGCTCTCATCCGTTCTGACGCACGCTCCATCATGTGCTCTAAAGATGATGAAGACAGGGTGCTGCAGATTACTGTACTTGCTTTACCAATATGTGACTCCCACTGTCCACCCTCCCCCCCATGCTCCTCTGCCTGTACTGGCCCACAACCCCTTGCTCTACGTGTGAGTTAGAAAACATTTTAGTTAGCATTTGTTAGGTTCTAGAAAGGCATCTTTTACTACATGGATGCCAGAGAAAGCATTTACTGCACAGTAGAGGTTATTTAGGACAACTCATCACCTCAGAGAGGAGAAGGTTGAGGGCGAATAAACTTGCAGAGGTTATGAAAACATAAAGGTGGTGATAAGATGAACTCAGAACTGTTCTTCACCAAATCCCACAATACTAGAAGCAGGGGGCATTTAATGAATCTAAAAGGAGATCAACATAAAGCAGACAAAGCAGTTTACATAGTGGGGAGTGAACTTGCAGTTGCATGGGGATGGTGGAAGCAGGCAGTATCCACAGGGTCAAAAAGATATAGACAAATTCATGGACCAGAGGTCCATAAACAGATGCTAAAGGAACCAGGCAGGGATGTCCCCACTAACATCCCCAGTCCAACAGGCTGGATGGAAGGGGAATTGGCCACAGACAATGTCTTGGTTCACATGTTCTGCCTAAATAGCATCTCTTACTTTCCCTGCTGGAGACAGAGTGCTGGCTGGATGCACCATGTTCTTCAGCTACCTTGAAGTTGAAGGTGGAAGGGTGTAGAAAAGACAGAGCCGATCTCAGCAGTGCACAGGGATAGGAATGGAACAAAGGACACAAACTGGAATGTGGGAAATCCTCATTAAAAGGAAAATGTTTTTCACATGAGGGTGGTCCAACACTGGACCAGGGGGCTCAGAGATGATAGGGGATCTCTGACCTTGGAGATACTCTGAACTCAACTGGACAAGGTCCTCAGTGACCTGATCTGAGCTGGATCTCCTTTGAGCAGGGGGATAGATTAGAAACCACCAGATTTCCCCTCCAAGCCTCAATTATTCTACAATTCTGCGATTTCTCATCTTCTTACATGCTCTTCTTGCATAACTGCAAATACCAGCTTTACAAAAATGACCAAGAGTGAATGTGCCAGTCCTGCCAAGCGGAGCTCTGGCTCTCCTCCTGCTCAGCCAACGCACTGCATCCTGACACCGACACAGACCATGCTGCCTCAAAAGGCACTGGAGCAGTGAGAGCCTGGGACAGTTTCACTCATTCCTCTCCAGTCCTTCAGCTCCTCCTAACGAGTCCAGTTCTCCTTTCTCTATAGCGACCAGCAGAAGGAAATGTTTCTCCTGCCCACACATTGCTGAGTGCAGGAGGTCCCAGCTGAAGAGGACAGTCATGAAGCAAAGGCCACAGGCCCTATAGTCTAGTTGTAGCATGCAAGATGCATGACACAAAGTAACATGTTTGTAGTGCTTTGACTTAATTGTTTTAAGATCACACATACTAATTTAGATAATAACATAATCAGCAGGGAGAAGGATCCTGGTCAGACTGGGGAGAGAGGGAAATAAACCCTCTTCCTATCCCTGGTCATATAAAATTCATTTAATATTCGAATTAAAAGCTAGAGGTGTTGCAACAAGTCTTACTTTGATGCAATTTGTCAGTGAAATTAACCTGAGATGGAGTTTTTCTTGGCAAGATCCACATCGCATAAAACCCTGCTTAGTGGCCAACACTATGCTGCCTTTTCCTGGCCTGTGATCCATGACTGCTGCCAGCCAAAGCTGTGCTGAGCTGAGCAGGTTGTTCCAGGGCTGCTTGTTGGCATGGTACTTGCCCTTATTTTGTTATTTATACTGGAACTTCTCAAAAAACAAATAAAACCCAACCAAATGAAAGGGATCTTTGGCCAATTCTTAATGTTTTTGAGTGGGAGCTGTCTGGTCTTGAAAATTTACGCTTAATATCTGCATTTCAGCATCTTTTCCTGGGTAGTTCTTGGAGAACTTCACTCTCACTGTCTGTGGGAATTATGAACAGCTGCTTTCCGAGCAGAACATTTTGACCCCATCTGCTTTTTCTTCCAACACTAGCCTACGACTGTTCCCATCTCCAGCTATGAACAGCTGCAGATGGTTTTTAAGGTTTATATTGTTTGTCACCTAGCAGGAAATGCCAACTCTTCTTCAAGTACAACCCTTTGATACAGCTCATCCCAAAAAGACAGTGATGTGGGTGTGCTGGCCACTGTGAATAGGGCCATGTCCTGCTATGACCCAGTTTAGGTGCTGGCGGTTCATTCGGCTGAGCTTCAGCAGAACCACACACGGAGCACATTTGGTTAGCATTAGCCGCTTCTGCGGCTGACTTCCTGGGGATGACATTGGAGGCCTTCGCAAGAGAGCAGGACTGGTCCAGGAAGGGAAAGGGGAGCTCTTGACAGTTCCAGGTTCCCTGCCAGAGCCGCACGGTCACCTGGAAACTCTCCCTCCATGTACCTCTTTCTCTGCCAGCAACAGAGGGGTACTGGGTAAGACAGATCTATGTATGAAATCAGTGAGTGCTTCCAGGTGTACTGCACACCGCCCCAAGCAGGGCTTTTTGCTCTTGGTTCCTCACACACTTCTAGCTGGAGATGTGCCAGGAAAACATGAAAAGCGATTTAAAATCTAGAAAACCAGGTGTGGATTTTGCTAGGGGACCAGGCAGTAGGGAGTGAGTTCAGACTCATCGGAGGCTGCCAGGGGCAGGACCCCTGCAGTTTTTGTGGAAATCAAGAGGTTCTGGAGGGGGAAACCAGGAGGGCATTTTGTAGCCACACCACTGGCAAACAAATTAATACTGTGCTCTGTTCACTCCATATTGCCATGGTGGACAAAGGACTTATTGTTTTTTGCAACTGCAAACTCTCTATTATAACAGTACTACCACAAACTCATTTCCTCAGCCCTGTTGCCACACTATTCTCAAGCAGATTGTGCAGCAAATCCATCCCCAGTTAGCAAGTTCTCCCAGGCCTGATAGATCTTTGTGCTGTGGACCACAACGGATGGAGTGCTTGCCCATTAGTACCATACACTGAAATCTGAAAGCTGTAGGGCAAGGACAGCTGAAGATGGCTGCCTGGTCTAACAAGGATTTTGTACAGTCAGCAGAGGCATGCCCTCAATGCAGTGGTTAAACAAATGTCTTGGGGGCAAAGAACAGAAGCTCAACTCCCACTGGCTCAGGAAATACTTTATTCTTTATATTTTCATTAAAAAATACACATAGGAAATGAAACCACAGAACACTCGTGTGATAGGAACAAACGCAGAAGTTCAGAGGGTTGGCTGAAAGTGCATAAGTCATGCTACTACGTCCCTGATTCCACCTTGTCCCCCAAGCAAAGGAGTCAACAGTATGCTCAAAGAGCAGCACTACATGGAGCCCAGGCACCGAGGGGCCCAGCTGACGGCGGAAGAGAGCCGGTGCTCCCAGAAACACAGCAAGGCAGGAGGCATGCTGAGGAGAGAGTGCTCTAGGGAGCCAGCAATGAAGCTCGCACTTGGGGTTCACGGGGTACGCAAAGGACAGCTAGTGTAAGAAGATGTGGAGTTAAGAGGCAGGGGAATAAACAGCTGAGAATAAAGGGGCAAAAAGGAATCCTGGATGTCACTTCAGAAAGGCCCTGGCAGCAGAAAAATCCTGGATAAAAGGAAAATCAACAGAATGATCTGGACTGAAAGGCTGATGTGGGTGCACTGGATGGAGATCTGTCCAGGAAAGAACTCCAGTCGCTCACTAGCAAGTTGTATGCTGATAGTAGCAATTGCATCCCTACATTCAGGGCCTCAGCCTCTGTAAGCTGACTTCCCCGCAGGGGTGGGAGCAAAGGCACTGCTGAATCACAGCAAGGTTCCCACTGCCAGAAAATGCAGCGCTTTCCAGGTGGGTCAGTCAAGCTTTTCAAGGAAAATGTGATGTGTTAAACCTTGCTGAGCCCCTTGATTACAGTGCAAATGCTGCACACCTGCTTCCATGCCAGGCAATCTCTTCCCCCCCCCCCCCCCCCCCCCCCCCCCCCCCCCCCCCCCCCCCCCCCCCRMCCCYCCCCCCCCCTATAACMCMCCGCCCTCTGCCTCCCTGCAGCCTCAGGCTTTTGGGTCTCAGTAGTTGACAGCATTAATCTGTGACTCCTTTTGTGTGCAGACCTGTGAGGAACTTGTAGACACAGCTACAGTGCAGGACCCCCTCATCACAGGCTCACTCAATTCGGCTCTGCACTGATGTGCTCTTGAGGAGCATGTTTAAAACATTCAGTATGTACAAGATGATTTGAAGTTGGAGCATAAGGGCAGCTGGATTCCACCCTCACGCATCCACATGGCTGAGAGCAACTGGAGGACCCACACGGTCCTACAGTTTCTGAAGAGACCACCCAGCTGCTGTATGTACACATCCTTGGAAGCATTCACCAGACTGGCTGATGCCAAGACTAGGGGCATCTCTGCTCTGCTGATACAATTAGCCACAGGAACAGCAGAGAATGCAGCTTCTCTTGATCCACTTCGCTACCTTTTTTCCAGCTTCACACAGAGCCCCCGATTTCAAATGACTGCTGAGATAACACATTTATGCACATGCTCTAGTTAAGGCAGCACAGAAAGCTGCTATTCTGATGCCTACTTTCACAGCATCCACAACTCTCAAGAACAGTCACTGCAAATCACTTGGGACTCCTCCTCCAGCAGGGATTTTTCAGGGTGTTCTTCTTTGTAAGCTCCCTCCAGATCACTTCTCCCGAAGGACACAGACTCCAGCGTCACAGCGCTGCATCCCCAGGGAGGTCACTACCTCCCAGTTGTCAATGATGGGATCGTAGCACTCAATGCTGCTCAGCAGTGAGTTGCCGTCATATCTGCAAGGACAGAAAATTACATGTGACTGATGCTGCTGAAGGAAGAGGCTGGGGCATTCAGTGCCCTTCCTGGGAGGCTGCACAGTTACATACAGCAGGAATAGCCTGAAATAAAACCATTACAGCAGGCTCTCTCTTGCTGTTTGCTGCCACTCTCCTGCCTGTCTTGGCCCTGGGCCAGCGCATCATGCTGCCTGTTTAGGTTGGGTGTAGTGACTCCATGGGCTGTCTTCAATCATAAGGCTTGAAAGGTAAATGCAAGGAGAGGCCACCTGAAACAGCAACAGGATCTGTCACCTAAACTCACTTGCACTTGTTCCAGCGCACAGATATGCAGAGAGCATCTCCCTCTCCAGCCCAGCCCAGTCTCTTACCCAGCAATTGCGTACAGTCTTCCCCGCAGCACGGTGGCCCCCACGTAGCAGCGGGGGGTTGTCATGCTTGTTACAGTTGTCCAGGAATCAGTGCGAATATTATAGGCTTCCACGGAGGAGAGATGTGCAGTCCCGTCAAACCCACCAACTACATAAATATGGTCATTCAGCAGAGCCACTCCAGCCCCTAGAAAGAGAGGAAGGAGCAGTTACACCCATGAGTGACACTGGCATCACCATGCCCAGGGCTCACTGTCATGAGGCTGAACTAGATGAGTTCCTGCTTCTTCCCCAGGACACAGAGGACATTTCTTACACTTAAATCTCCCACAAAAGAGCTGTCATAACGCAGGATCTTCTGCTGTTGTTGTTCTTGCCTCCAACATGATAGAGGAAAACCTGTAACTCTACCAAATGCTGCTGAATCTCCAAAGGAAGGGGGACTGACTAATACTGCAGCTAGGGCCTAACTAACAACATGAAACGTTCACCTTGGCTGAAAGACACACCAGCCCTCTGAACAGAACTGAGCAAGCCTAGCTGTGCTGGTGGGTGGCTGGCTGAGGCTCTGGTTTCTCTGGTGTTTCTGGCTCCCTGGCGTCACCCAGCCCCTGGCTGTAGGAAGGAGAAAGATGCTGCTGTGTGTGAAGCTGGAGGAAGGATTACTCTGACACTACTCCTCTGGGAGGCAGGGAAAGGAAAACTGGTGTCTGGCACCTTCCCTGCACAGTCACAGAGGTGTAAGGGGCTGAAGCATCTGTCTGAACAGCTGTTCTTGCCTGCCTCAGTAAAAGCAATAAATAACAGAGTTGGCCCAACTTCGGGTTTATTGATAACTTCAGAAAAATCAGCCTCAGCCAGCCTCTGTTGCTAAGCTGCAGCTCCTTTCAGCGCCAAGAATGCAGTAAGATAACAAGGCACTTAGTGGCTTCAGATGCTCTTGCCAACAGCCTCTGCTGTTTTAAGCTGTATCTCAAGAGCAGGGTAATCCCTGTCAGGGTGTTATCGTCAACATGTAACCACAACACTGATATGAACATCCCTGAGGAAACAAGCCAGCTGCTCTGCAGCTCTGGGGACTGATTTGTATCTTCTGCAAACAGGGTGTAAGAGATTTCCTGTTCCACTATTTGCAGCCTCACTTTCTCCATCTATCCTCCTTGCTGAGAGCACTGAAACAGCTCGGAACGGCCAGATTGCTCTGATGGGGTCTCTGATAGCTTCACGGATGAATAGGAAGACATCAGCTGAGATGGGAGACCAGACCAAGGCCTGATCAGGGAAGTCAGGTCTAGTAATGCAATATGGCCAAGGCTTCTGTAGGGTGGCCCATCTCCAGAATCTGTCCTAAGAGGCGAAGAGAAAAAAGGAGGAGACAATTTCTATAAATAAAGGCAAGATTACTTTTAGTCCTGGTCCTCCTTGGGACTCCAAGACATGCCTGAAGGCAGCTTTAGAAAGAGTGTCAAAGCCCTGGGGCAAAGGAAGTCCTACAGGGTCCAAGGTCATTGGTCTGGACGGACTGAAACTGATACTAGGATGGATGTTGTAAGTGCAACTGGTGTTAGTACCACAGAGGGGCAGCATAAAAAGCTGGGTCAAAAAATGAGGTCAGGATAGAGCAGATGATAGCTGTTCCTGGGTGAATCCCTGTTTCAGATCTCAGTGTTCAAGTTCACAGCACACAGGAAGGAACCTGGCTGAGTTGGTGCCAGGAGCAAGAGCCTCAAAATCTTCCTGCTTCCTTCTGACACTGAGGGAGTCTGTTTTTTGGGCTGAGGCACTGCTACCAAGAAGCCTCCAAGTCTTCTGGGAAGCTGACAAGAAACTGGGAAATGCTTTTCACAAAAGGCTTTCCCCTTGAACTTGTTGTTTTTGGTCTTGCCAGAAACCATCTTTTCTGGCGCAGACAACAGACCCCTTGGGAACAGGCATAGGCATCCTTAAACTTTCTGGAGATCCATGGACAGGTCTTGCACATTGCCTTTGATGTAGGAAAACCCACAGATTTATCATGTGTTTATATGTGGAGTCTTCCTGGGTGTGTGAAGTGACCAGCTTCTAAATCAAATCCATTCCTGACATATGGGAAATACTTTCCAACCCATGCTTAACAGGAATGGCTCTGTCACAGGAGTAAATATTTAAAGCCTGGGGTTTCAGTGAATGCCACTGCAGGCACAAGAAATCTTAACTGTTTCTAGACTAGAAAACAGTTTAAATTGAGTAACTAGTTTTTGTCCCTAAACAAGAACACTTCCAGAGAGAACAAACTGAAACAATGCTGCCTCAGCTAATTGTGAAGGGCATTTATGGAAAGAAATAGAGAAAAAGCAACTTAAAATGGGTTTTGAAAGAGTGCCTGTAAGGACAGCAGAACTACTTGATGAGGTGGTGAAGGCACTGAGCACCCTGACCTTTCACGTGAGGCTGAGCAGAGCTGAGGCTGCTCTATAGCACTACCATGAAGGTTTGGGGCAGGTGGGCCTGAGGTTCAGTGCGATGGCAGATGGTCAACACTTGAAGGCAAGTCACTAGTCAGTGAGCACACTGGGACCACAGGAGCTGCACCAGCCCTACAAGAACTCTTTTGAGAAACAAAGAACAGCTGAAACAGAAGCTTACTCCAAAAACAGGATTTAAACTACATTTTTCTCCTAGATACAGCTGCCAAACCAAGCAGCAAAGACAAAGCTGGGGAATAATTAATGTATGACCGCATGTTTTAAGTCATTAACATAACACTGCTGCAACGTAACCCTGTTGTATCAGTGTTGCTCTCTGCTTCAGGGCCCCAGGTACTGATGCATTTCACAGGAGGGAGCACAGGAGAAGGAGGGCCTGGCAGAGCACTCCTGCCTTTGTGGGTCCTGTGCAGCTGAGGAGCACTGACTTAATGCAAACTGTTCCATTAACTTAAACACAATCACTTTGGTCAGTAGCTTGTCTCTCACTAGCTTTTCTCCAAGCCATGCACTGTTCCTAGTCATGGAAGTCACACAAAACTTCCTCTCCCTCCTTGTAAGCCCTCCATTCCTCTATGCACATCTTTCCATGGGATGCAGATATCAGGCATGTGAAGATCAATCCTTTTCTTCTGGAGCTAAGTCAGCACATCCTGGAATTGTCACTTCTCAAAGCCAAGCAGCTGTGATGTACTAACCTCCCAGTGGAGCCAGTCAGCATCCTCCAGGGTAGCAGGACAAGCCAGCAGTGACTGCTTACTCAGCGCAGCATAACACATTTTGACCTCAAGGCACAGCGGGCTCTTACCTGAGCGCTTAGTGGCCATTGGAGTGACATTTGTCCAGTGTCCAGTGTGGGGATCATACCTCTCTACAGAATTCAGTATGTTCAGCCCATCGTAGCCACCTGAGACAAAACACAGGAGCAAACCGTGGGTCTGACTTCTGGAAAATCTTTCCTGTGTAGAAAGCAGTAACATGCCTGGCTCATCCTCAGTACAGCGTGGCACTGCGATTAGCACACCTCACAACAGACCGGGGCTGGGGGAACAAAGAGGATCTCTACAGCTTGCAATGCCAGACCCTGAGCCAGCTCAGAGTGAGCCCTGACCCTGCACCACACAGGGCAGTGCTGGGAGATAGCACTACCTCTCTGAACCAAAGACCTCCCTCTGAGCACGCTGGTGCCATCCTGCTGCTAATGCAGATATACGGCTTCCAGGCCTGGTGCTGGCTCAGAAGCTGTGCTGCATGGCTCCAGTCCACCTCCTCCAGCTGACGCTAGGAGGCTGCAGAGAGCATAAGCTGGGACGTCTTGAAATATGAAAGCACAAAAGGCGGAAAGAGCTGTATCACAAGAGGATACAAAGAAATCCCGTTGTGCTGCTTCAGCAAAGGAGCAGTGTGGTGGCACCCGCTTGGAGGGACAGCATGGGGAAGGGGAATTTGGGGGAGGGAAGTGAAACCCATAAACCAGTGTCTGATATCTGAGACTCCTCAGGAATAGGATTGCAACCAATGTGGGTGGAAAACAGTGCTGTGTCTGTCTTTTCTGGGGCCTGGGAGGAGTATCTATAGAACAAGCTTATTAAAGTCTTTAGAGTGATTTACCCTCTAGCACTCTCACTGCATTCACAGCTGGCATGGACCTCTGAAAATGAACACTGCTTCCTCTGGAGCAGATGCACCCTGTCCTATAGCTACCTGCTTCACTTCTACGGTGTTTCCACCACTGCCCAGTCCCTGCAAACCTGAGCTGTTACATGGCCCTGCTCATCCCCCTCGCTTCAGCTGTCCCTCAAATGCAGGTTGACTGTTCCCAATTTGCTTCTAACAGCATCTAATGTAGTTATATAGCAGCTCCAGTCTAAGTCATTGTGATGGTGACTGTGAGACCCATCTGCGTTTGCTGATAGAGCTGTGCAATGCCCAGTGTGGTGAAGTTTGCAACAGCAATCTTCTGGGAGTCTCTTCTAGCCTGGAAACGACACAACTTGTGCTCCCTGCAGACAGCATCTGCACTGTCATTTTTGTAGAAACCACGTATTTGCAGAATGCCTACAGGTCCTAAGGGTACCTACCGAGGCAGTAGATAACTCCATTAGCTACAACAAGCCCTGCTCCTTCCCGTGCTGTCTGCATGTCTCCCAGCATACTCCACTGATCAATGTTTGGGTCGTATCGTTCCATACTGGTGTGTCGTCGGCTTCCATCAAACCCACCAGAAACATAGATCATATCTGCAACGTTAGACAGAGGTTGGACTTAGTGAGGCAGTCATCAAATGTACACACATGCCATGGAGCAAGGAGGCCCTCACAGATGGAGCAAACCCACAACGGGGACTGCAAAACACAAGAACAACTACAGATCTTGGCACATTCAGAGCTAAAAGCAAACCCAGCCTCCTCACCCTGGCTTGCTGCATTAGCCTGCTCACAGACCCAACAAACTAAACAAACATAAAAACTGTCTGGCCCTGAAATCTGCTTCTTGATGATGGATGAAAGAGAACATATATACTCTAGTTGTTTTTTTCATGCTGCAGTAGATATTGAAAAACTGCCATACCCAAACCCTGCCTATTATTGACACCACCTCAACTCCTCCTCACAGTAAATGCTTACAAGGTATTAAACACACTGGTAGCAAAACAAGAGATGATCCAAAGGACACGCCTGGATCATCAAGACCAGTTCCTTACACTGGAGACCCTAATTCATGAAACACTTTCACAAATCTGTCAAGTGTCATCTTCAAAGCAGTTACATTTTTACAGAACTTTCATTAGAATAGATACATGAATGATCTAATATTTAATGAATAATATCTAACCAATATTATTTATTAAGAAGATATTCTAATATATTCATTAGAGTATAGAATTACTCTATATAGTATAGAATTACTCTAGAATACAGGATTAGAGTAACTGCTATGTTAATGGCTAGAAACCTTTCTTTCATTTCCACACCAGATTTTTCATGGCCTGTTAATATCTATTTGTTTTTATTCAATTCTTACACTGCACATTTCTTTGCACATTTCCTTTTTTTGCCAAGTTACACTTATAGAAAACAATCATATTCCCTCTTGGCCTTGGTTTTGCCAGTGTAAGCAAGATAAAGTCTTCTGCTTTGCTTTCTAAAGCAGTTTCCTGTTTCCAAGTTTGTCCTGGGAATCCTTCTCTGCACATGCTCCAGTTTCACTCTCCCTCCAGTGCTGGATGAATATAGCTGTACTCGGCAATCTGTACTCAGTAATATGTTGCACAGTCACCACCCCAAGAGCTTCCCACTCCATAATCCTTCATAGAGCTCCCTTCCCTCAAGTCACAGACACATGCCATAAGAATGAAGTGGAGACAGAGCCCCTGTCAGGATCCATGGGCAGGAAGTTTTCCATTTCTACATGCAAATGATGAAAAGCAAGAATTGCAGATTCACCTCCTCCCTCAGAGCAACCCCACTCTGTGGCTACCAGCATTGGGCATTTCAGGATGACAACGGAATAACCTGTACTGCCTTATTAGTACAGCGACCAGGACGTACCGCCAAGGGTAGTGGCTCCAGCCAGGCCTCGCCGTACATTCATTGGAGCCACAGAGTACCAGATACCATCCTCATCTGATGTATAATCCAAGCACTCCACAGAGCTGAGGCGAGAGCGGCCATCATACCCCCCAATCACATAGATCCGATCATGCAAGGACACTGTGGCAACATAGCGCCTCTTACGGGTGATGCTCTAAGACAGTAAAAAGAATAAAAGGGTCAAGAAGAAGAAATAACACTGATGCATTGAGAACAACCACTGTTATTCCATCCTCTTTTGCTGCTCTGCTGGAAAATGGCCCAGTGCTACAAAGGCAAATAGCACTATGGATTTAAAGGATATGACCCTGGATCAAATGCTTAGACTTCGTCTGCCTTCCTCTGCCTATAGTCTGTCCTGGCCTGTCTCTTTTCTCAAGGCCAGGTCTCCTTGCACTAATATATTTTGCATTAAATGTCACTTATCTTACGCTGCTACTGAATCTTTGATGCTTCTTGGAGGTTTGTGTTCCTCCCACTGACATCCTGCAGAGACTGTCAACGGGAAAATGTGGAGATTTGGAAGATCTGATGGAAATTTCTGAAGCTTTTCACCTCCAAAAAGAACAGGATTTTGGGAGACCAGGAGATACAGGTTCTTCTGGGATTAGTGATAATAAAGAAGAGGCAGTTCTCCTTTATTTCACACAAATATAGCTGATTTTAAATTTGGGTAGAAATAGTCCTCAATGCAGGAACTTTTACTTCTCTCTCTTCCCTACTATCTCCCATTACACTCAGAAACAATGAAATCAGAGAGCTCATGCAGCCTGCCCCAAAGCAGGACTGATTGCACTACTCCTGCTGACATTTCAATCATCATAACTAAACTTCAGAGCTTAACACCCCTCTTAAGAAGAAATGTGACACAAAAGAAGATGTGGGTCTCAGTAGGCTCTGGCTCTCTGTAGGCTCCTCTAACTAGAACCATAACAACAGTCTTTTATACAATGCTTAATTAGTAAATCTTCAAACACGAACAAATTTCAGCATTCACTCTGTAAACCTCAGCAACCCTAATGAATGTAGGTCAGAAATTCTGAGTAGAACACAAAGGATAGCCCGGAGAGGAATGTTATATAGCTGATGCCTGCTTAGCATCAGTCTATCAGTGTTTGATTGCAGCATGCCTGTACAACCCAATGGTGGTCAAAAATGGTCCCTTACTGGCAGGAAACTCCACTCCTGAGTCTTTGGGTCATATTTCTCCACAACATCAATAGGTGACTGCTGGCTGCCAAAGCCGCCGATCACAAGCAGTACTTCATTAGCTCCTAGAACAAAGAGGGAGAGCAAAGTCAAGTCAACCTCTTCACAACCAAAGGGTGACCTCAAGGGAATCACCTGAGAAAACTGAGTCTGCCTTGGTGCAACAGACTGCCTCTAAATCATTGTTTTCATCACTGCTTTGAGTGTAGGCACCTAACCCAGGTATCAGTCACCTGGGCCCCCTATTGTCAATAGGGAGGAAGAGAGTGCGAGAGAGAAACTCTTCCAGGGATGAGTGGGAGCACAACCAGCTCACATGTTCTGAGTTGTCTGCTGGAAGAGTCAGTCTCTCCTAATGTCAGAGGGTCTTTGAGAAGTCCAGCTAGCTAAGTCAGGTACTGAAGTTGACTGGTTTATGTCTTCTTTTGTCTTCTTTTCCACAAATCTTTTCAAACTTACCACCCTACTACAGCTGAAAAAGGATGGCTGCTCCTCTGCACCCTTCTCACAAAACAGGGCCTTCTTCCCTCATTTATAACTGACATCCAGACCAGATGGTACCTTTCTTTGTTCACCATTTCACTGAGGAACAAACTCCATCCCAATCCCTTATTTTACAACTAGGGACACCACTGTCCTATATTACCATCCTGATAAAAATGGACAATTCCACAACTGTTCCAACAAAGGCAAGAAGTCATAAAAACTAACACTGAAGGCAAAATGGAGAGCTGAGGGAAAGATATTTCCAAGAACTGTAAAAAAAAAAAAAGAAAAAAGAAATCCTCATCTTTTTCCTATAAAAAAATTGAAAGAGAAGTAATAAGGGAACTCTTATATTTTTATCTTCTTCCTTGCATGTCATCATTTGAATAATATGCTAAAAACATTAACAAAAAAAGAGTCACTGTGACCTCTCCTGGTAGTTTCTATTTGTTATTTATGTCATTTATCGTTGTCGTTACTATCAAACCTTCGTAGCGTGACGGTCATCATCTTCTGTTCCTCCATTTTACTGCTAAGTGCCACAAAAAGGCAAAGCTGGAAAAATCGCCAATATCCAGTTCAATCCCTCTGTACAATCCTGTGCCAAGGTCCTGTAAATGGGCAGCATATTTGGGTGGTGTGGGAATGCACAGTTCAAGCTCCCTCCTTCTCAAATCCATCTTCTGCCATGTTTGTGTGTCTGTCTGACAAGAGCTGTCTGAAGAATTCATGAAATATTTTTCCAGGAATTGTTTCTTAAGACTTAGGTAATTTATTTCAAAGCTGCTTTCCCTCTCCTTTCTTTTCTTTGAGATAGTCACCAAACTTTTCTTATTTTCTCCCTGATAGTTAAATAAGACCTGTGACCTGGAAAGTTTTAACTGCCTGGGTAATGATGGTCTTGAAGGTAGGTTTCTATCATAGTTTTAAAAATAGATAAGAATCCCCAGGATTCCTTGGACCTTTTCTATAAAAGCAAACTTTACTAGTGCTTAGAACTGTCCAGGTTTTCATTGCAGAAGGACTGAACACCAAATAAGAAAGATTTAACAAGACTTGGTCTGCCACAAAGCAAAAAGCTGCCACCTCAAATGAAGGAGAATACAGGCATACCTTGTTTGATTGCACTTTGCTTTATTGAGCTCTGCAGATATCGCTTTTTTTACAAATTAAAGGTTTGTGGCAACCCTGCGTCGAGCAAGTCTATCGGCGCCATTTTTCCAACAGCATGTGCTTGCTTTGTGTCTCTGTGTCACATTTTGTACATTGTTTTTTTAAACATAATGCTATTTCACACTTAATAGACTACAGTATAGTGTAAACATAACTTTTATATGCACTGGGAAACCAAAAAATTTGTGTGACTCGCTTTATTGAGATATTTGCTTTATGGTGGCGGTCTGTAACTGAACCCACAATATCTCCGAGGTATGCCTAGAATATAAAAAATCAACTGGGAAGGATTCAGAAGAGAGATCCAACAACAATTTGGGACTTAGAAAGCCTGCTGTTCAACAGGGCATCTAAAAGCACAACCATTTCAGTTTGTCCAAGAGTAAGTTAATAGGCAACTTGATCACAGTTTATAAGTAACACATGATAAGAGCATTCCTGATAGCACATGGCTATTGAGTCAATGAAAAAAGGTAGGGCTGAATCCAGAATATGAAACTTAACAAATTTAGACTAAAAATAGGGTGTACAATTTTTACCTGTGTGAACAATTAAGCAATGAAACAGTGATGTGATGTCTCTTTCATCAGCAGAAGTCTTTTAACCAAAACCAAATCTCTTTCTAAAAGAGCAGGTTGAGCTGAACTAGTTGTCACTGAAATTGAGGCAGGATGTTCCCGGAAAAAACAGAAGACATGCTGTGGCCTGGACTATGCTGGAGGTTAAACTACATCATAATGACATTCCCTTCAGGGCAAAAATCTAATCAATGCATCTCCGACAAACCTAATTTGTCCTCCTCCTTTAGTGTTTAAATTGCTTTCTGTCTCCTAAAACAATATTAATAACAGGAAATGGGCTTGGAGGGGTTTTCAGGGTCCCTTTCCAATACACAAGAAGCAGCACTGGAGAACACACAGAAAGGTTTGCTTGTAGGAAGAAGCGTCAGTGCTGGCACTGAGGCAATGCCCTGTGAGTACATCCAGGACAAAGGCATGCCAGAGAGTCCAAAGAGAGTAAGTCTGAAAATATGAGAAAGGGTGTCAGGTGAGGAAGGGCTACTAAAATACTTTTTCTTCTTCTGCTGGTCATTCCTATTGTTTGTCTTACTCCATGTGCTTCCAAACCTAAGCCAAGTGGCTTCCCAACAATCCAGTTTGGTAGAAGCTACTGAAATAGAGGAAGAACTTTTCATTTCTGTGCTTCAGCAGGACCAGGAAAAGAAGAACATACCTCTGAAAGGAAAGAGGCACCTCTCCATCTCCCCCTTTGTGCCTTCCCTTCTTAGATTCCTTGTCGAAAATTCATCTTCACTCTAACACTGCTGTCTCTCACCTCCCAGCTCTTCTGATTTCTGACACTGATGCTTGCCTTTTTAGGCAGGAAGAAACTCTTCCTACACTTCTTGGAGAGTTGCATGCTGAGACAAACATATCTGGAGGCATGGACAGCTCAGAAAGAAAATGGTTATGTACCTGTCCTGTCCTTTGTCCCTTCTCTGTACCATTGGGACTGTGGATTGACACGTTACTGCTGTGAAGCACTTCAATACAATTACAAGGCACTAGCCAGCATGTATAGTACAATACCTGCCAATGCCCCAGACCTTCTCAGTGTCCTTTCCTTTGCTGCTCACCTAGACGTGCTCTTGTCCTTGGTCCCTGCATCTGACTCCGGAGCTCAGGCCGAAGATGAAATTTCTTAGCTTCGTCTACGAGGTCTCTGCACTGCAGACTGCATCGAATAAAAGGCTGGGGAAAAACATAAGTCACTGATACACATGAGGTATTTAAAAATCCCTAATAAGAACTGCCCTCAAGTCAACTCCAGTCAGCTCAGACAGCATTAAACTGATCTGTGTGCTGTCTGTGGCTAGTAGTCTCAGGGTGTAAATATTGCACATAAGGAACTACTGCAGCTGAAAAGATGGTGCAAATTCAGAAATGGCTGATTTCTCATGCAATGTCTGGCACTGCAGGTGTCCTAATGAAAATAAGTATATTGCAAAACCAAGGAAAATCCACATTTAAGCCAGCAGAAGTATGTCTGGGAACTGGCAGTGAAACTATATTTGAAATCAGTTTGGCTGGACCAGTCACACATAATCAACTCTCAAACAGGCACCTTGCCATTGAAGAAGAAACAAGGAGCAGAGCACAAACTAAGCAGTTTTGCTGGGCCTAGTAGTTTGATCTCTATACTGGGCATGTACATGACATATTGAGCCAGGAAAAGATTACAGGAGCAGTGAGACCCTCTTTCAAAAAAAGTTGGGGGCACTGCAGCTCAAGGCCAAAGTGTCATCTCCTTTTCCTTGCATAATGGCATATAGTTCCCATGCCTGGCTGAGGGATTGGACTAGCCTCTCCTGAATGTCCAGTGTTCAGTTCCCTCTGGGTGCTTGGTGCTATATGCTGCTGCAATAAACTAAGATTATCTATTTTTATAAGTTCTTGGTGACTGTGGAAGAAGGCCAGGATGCTCAGGGCAGAGAAAATTCAGCTGATGTTACATACAGCCAACTCTCGCCCCCCCTTCCTGCACCAAGATGATGATGTCCCACCATCATATCTCATCTCCAGTCTGGAGGGGCCATCCTGAGCAGTAATAAAGCTGAGGCCCTATATTCACAATATCTTAAGACTGGTTTTGGAACTAGTTATTTTGGTACCAGCCTGCTTTGCGTTGGCTTAAATTTCAGTTTAAGCTGGACTATAACAACCTGACTAAACACATTTTAGCCCTGGCACAACTACCTGTATATTAGCTGCCCTTATTTAAGAGCATCCATAGAAGGCAGCTATACCACATTAAAAATTATTTTTGCTAAATCAGCCATTTCTGGATGTAGAGAAGTTTGCCATTCGACATTCAGCACCTGTTAGGTGACAAAGGCTAGTAACTATTGATCAACTCTCATCACCGTCATATGAGAACGCTGGTTTGAACTTATCTGTGCCTTTCTGTCAAACCTAGCTCTAGGTCAGCATCACTTCTTGTTGGAATTAAGTTTTCACTGCAAAAGCTTAATAATCTCTTATCATTATCCACATTTTGGTTTGCCTCTGCAACACTCCAGCCACACAAGGAAGGACTAGATATAACTCCGAGTTGTGTGTTGGCTCTGGACCTATGGTGCTGCTGCTCATGTCATTCAAGGGTACGTGTTCACCATCTGCACCTGCAACAACTTCTGATGAGGCCCTCCACAGCCATTTCCTTGCTAGGTACCCCATGCCAGTAGCCTGTCTGCCTAGAGAAGGAGACCTGCTACTGCTTATGAATGGAAGACAGAAAGCGCTTGTTAGAAACTACAACAGATGACAATGAAAAGATGCTACTGGTCAGGAGACAGTTGAATAATTCCACGGTTTGGGGCTCCCTGCCAGCTGGAAAGCAAGATATCATAATTCCTGGCACAGAAAACTGCTTCTGAGCTTGCTCTGTTTTTCTTTTGACCCTTCCTTGAAAGAGTTAAACAGTGGGCTCTCCAGCTGAATGGGGACAACATCATGGTTTCAGCATCAAAAAGCATCAGTAGAAAAACTACTTTTAACATGTTCTGTTAGGATAGCAGGGGTCAACGATCAGCAACAATCAAACACAGATACTGGCTCCCAGCTGTTTTGTGCCCAGGGACCCAGGCTGCCAATACCTCGGTGTCAATGACATCTGTGATGTAGCGGGGGGTGAGAAGTGGCATGCGCACATACTGCAGCAGTTCTGGCAGCGATGCTTCCCGTTCTTTTTTTGAGTGCTTCACCCAATTTATAACTGCCTCAAAAACAGGCTCTTCAGAATCCACCTGGAAAGAGGAGGCACACACTGATCAGACTATAGCATATTTCAGCAACCAGCCATGGAACAGACAACTTTCAGGCTGTTGACACTACTTCACAGCTAGCAAGAGACTGTGACATTTTGAGTCTGTATTTACATGCACTATGAAATTCCTGTGTTTTCCTTTTCATAAAACTGCATTTGTTTTTTCCTGATAACCGAGATCAGCAACTGACAGCACAAGTGCCTGAAAAGTGAGTTTTACAATACACAGCAAAGTGAGAAGTTGGGAGCCGCAACATGTTGGGAGAGAGCCCACTGAAAGGCAGCAACTCCCAGGGCAGCTCCCCTGAGCTCTCAGCTGAGCAGGAGTTACCATACTGCAGAGTGAAAAGCACCATCTCAAAGCTGATCAGAGACATGTTGCCTTTTTAAGGAGCAGTGATCCACTTAACCCCCTGTAGCCCATTGCTCATGCACTGATCTTTTAACATCTTGGCCATACTGGCTACATGTAAGGTCTTTTATTTGAATTCACATTTTAGAAACCATAAACCACCGGACTTTGGCTGTGAGGAACATCAGGGTTTGAATATTACTGTCCTGACTCTGATTTATTTCTCTCTCCACTTAGGACCAGCACGTACAAGTGCCCACACCACTCTCAGATATCACACGCACTAAACTTTCTAAACCTGGTACTTTCAGAGAATCTCAGGTGCTCTGGACAGCTTTACAAATGCAGCAGCTCCAGTGCACACTGAGCACAGCCATGCAAATTGTGATTTGGTAATTATGATTACCAAAAGAGAAAGAATTGTAAAAAGCCCTATTACATGTTATTTATGCTTGGTTTTGTTTTTGCAGGTCTTTAGATCATTCAACCTGAAAGCAAATCAAACATCAATTTATTATCATGAGGTCTGTTAACTGGCATTTAATGTGAAGACAAAAGGAGATACTGTAACAGGAAGATTGAGTCTTCCCACTAGTATACGACTGGAACACTGTGAAGTTCAGTTTGAAGCTGTTTCTTCCACAATGTTCTGAAGCAGGGAGCCACAGAGGTTAATTATGTAAGGCAATTCTTCCATTCCATTGATTCATATTTGTTACACTGTAATTCCAAATGCCCTCTTTATATTTGAATTACTGGGAAAGGACAATTAGAGCTCACAAAAGGACAGCACTCAGGGCTCTTTATTGCTTCCAATTTTCCCCACCTCCTCCATAAATGTAGCAATCACAGCTGGTTTTATTCCTTCCTGAACTGACTGTCCTCTGATACATTTAACAGTTTTGTTGTTATTTAGATCATTTCTGTTTCCTGACATATGATGAGTAATACTGAACATAGCACGCCAGTGATGACCTGCCATCATACTTCTCTAACAGCCAGGGGATTTTCCGGAGGGTACTTCCTCAGTATCCTGTAATACAACACTCTCTGGGGGGCTCTTGCACCTTACCTTAGCACATCACTCCTGTATTATCCATAGCAACAGCTAGATTTGCCCCATTCTTCTTCTTTATGTATTACAGTGAATTCATATGCCACAGTGTGTGTGCAAGGCCTGAATCAGTCCTTCCAATCCACATTGAATTCCACTTCTCATATGTGGATCATCTGATTAGTTTGGTTGGGGTCGTTCAAGTTCCTCATTATTTTCTCTTGACTGTCCAGAAGTGTTATGTCAATACTCACCGCAATTCACATAAGCTCAAACTGTCACATCATTAAAGCTGCTGCTTGTGCACCAAACACACTCAGGCTTTCTCCACTGTTGACCTCAGCCTGCACCAGGGCCTTTTAGGGTCATCTTGCATGTTATTTCTCAAGTGGATCTATTAACAAGAGGATGTCAGCTCTGCTGAAGGCCACTTTCAAGGCAGACTGGAATACACCAATAGTTCTTCTCTGGCTACTGCCATACTGGCTTTTCAGGAATTTCTACCAGAGGTATCCCTTACATTGTTTTGCTTTTAAGATTTCATGTTACTGTAAATGCTGAATAATGATTTCTTCAGTCGCTTCTCTTAGAGCTGAAACAAACATCAACTCTCCCCGAAGTCCATCTCAGTAAAACAAACAAGGCCTCCTGCTCATTACCAATGAATGTTTAACTTATTTCAGTTCTCAAGAAAATATGTCATCATAGAAAATTTTGAAAAAAAGTATCCGACAGGTGCCAGCAAAGTAGTAAATCCTCCAGAAACCAACCCCGAGGGAACAAAATCTGCACCTAAAATTGCAAGTCATAAATCTGCATATAACTCCCTAAAGAATCAGACTACCCTGCAGCATCATGCTTTCTGCTGCTTGTGAAAGCAGAGGACAGCCACATGCCTGGGAGGACACCTGCATTCCTAGAGTTTCTAAGTAGCATGTACAAGTCTACAAACAGAAGTTAAAATCTTGGGAGTATTTCTGAGCTAGGCGTTGATACAACTTGTCTCTGTAACCTCTGAAACCTCCTCTAGGGAAAGGAGGAGCCAAGAGAACAGGAACTCTGCAGAGGTTATTGACTGCAACTGTCCTATTTGCAGGGAAGCCTTGCATGTGATATGCTATATGAGATTGACCAGTTTCAGATTATGTGGCTAAAAAGTTAGAAGAAAGTGTGTGGAAAATTAATACCAAATTCAGGGACCGTGTGAGAAGTCCATGCTAGGAGTGTGGGCTAATTGGCCCTAATTTCTGACTGGTTTAAACATTTTACTTCAAGTGCTTTGCAGAGTAGCAGTACTTCCCAGATTTTACCTGAATTTCATCACACTTGATGAGCTTTTCAACCTCTTCTTGATTTAACAGAATAAACTCTTCATGCTGAACAACCTCTGGAAAATGTTTCTGGCTGAAGACCTCTGCAGCTTGCATTAGATCAACGCAGTTGTGTGTCTCAGCAAAATCTCGAATGCCCAAACAATTTGATGGATCCAGCTGGCTTTCCAGAAACTCACAGCAAGCTTGTTTCACACCTATGGGTAATTGGAGGGGTGAATGAGCACTGCATGCTTGGAATCAAACCGCTGCTTTGGAAAGGGCTTCAGAAAAGAGTTCTAAGCAATAATGAAAAACCAACTCAAATAGCAAGCTCAAAAATATCACAGAAACACACATGTGCAAGCATTTCTTCAGAGGGACATGAAAACAGAAAGCAGTAGACCACATGTCTGGGCATTTGGGTATTTTATTTAAATGCAATAAAAATAATCTAGTACTAGGAGGAGATTCAAACATGAGCCTTACCCAGCTTCATGCATTATAAACCAAAAATATATATGCTAATGGATGTGGCTACCAGATTTCTAGGTTTTCTCCAATGTCTTTTTGATGGTTGCCTGGGATTTGTGGATTCTGATAGCTTTACAGAATCACAGAATGTTTGAGGTCGGAAAGGACCTTTGGAGATCATCTAGTCCAACCCCCCTGCTCAAGCAGGGTCATCGGCTTCATAGGTACATGTGCAATAACATCAACCAGGCTGTTATGATCCAGACATACTATGATGGCAAGGTCAAACAATTTCAGGGATTTGCTTATTATAAGTCGTCAATTTGGCTGTAATGTTTATGTGCTATACAGCCCACAATTCCTCCTGAGAATTCTTGGGCAGAAATAGAGTAGCCCAAAGCATGGAACAATAATCTGTTTTATCATCTTTTTTCCATACAAGTTAGTTCCTCTATCAATGAGACCAGAGTTCACAAGACAGCCCAAGAAGTTTGACGTAAACCAAACAGTTTCAAGACACAAGGGCTTAAGCCTGGAGTCAACATAGTACTTATAAATATCATGCCTCCCACAACCTATCTTCTTTACAGAAGGTCAGACAACCCAAATCTCTGAACAGCAGCAATTGTGCAATTTGTGGTGATACTTGGCAATTACCTTTCAGCTGAAGCAGACATGCTGCTGGAAGCAATTCTTGGACGTTTTCTACTGTTACATGAACAGTTTCTGTATACACAAAGTCCAGCAGGATTTCCATGGTGGAGGCTGTCAGTCCCTGGATATCTACATAGGGTTTATCTTTCTCTGAGAGCTGTAAATTAGAAGGAAGACAAGAGTTTACTTTTCAGGAATCTCATCAAAAAGCCAACAACACTCAACAGTTTCTTAAAATGTGAACTGCCAGAGAGGCTTCAACAGTGATTTGGTATTTCTCTTTTTATGTTCACTGAAAGAATAAGGGGAGGGAGGGAATTTCTTTAGAGAATTCACTTACAGAGTGAGTAAAATAGACAGCTTATTATTATTAGGGAGGACAGTCAAACCGCATTGTAAAAGGAGCAAGCTAAGATTTGAGATAGCAGAAATTGTGTGTGTCATTTGCATACGACAACTAAACTCTCTCTTCCATGCAACTATTCCATGCTTTAGTAGAAGGGACAGTTCAGTGGGGTTCTTCCCTGGGCTCGATGTATATGACATGCTACAGCTTGCGTAGCCCCCACATTGACCACTCTACTCTAAAACCAAATCAAATAAAAATCTTCCTTAACTGTTCAATTCCTGGTCCATTCTGCAAGCTTATGGTGAAAGTCCCTAAAAAGAATGACTATTTATAGGCCAGAAAATTCAGAATTAAAGGTTAAATGTAAGTTTAACTTGAACATTTGAAAGTAGAGTGATAGTACGTACAGTGATAGTACTTAAACAATCCTGACTTTGTCTCCTTACCAGCGAGAGCTATACATGTCATTTTATCATCTGTAAGGTACATCATTTTGGAACAACATTTTTTTCCTAAGGAATGTTACTGTCTCAGTCAATCTCTGGGAACAGGAAATTCGATGAATCCCCCCAGTTTGCACCTCTGTAGGTACAAAACTGAGATTGTATTTCACAGAGCATCAGTTATTCAGTTATTAGTGCTTTAGTGCAGCCATTATAAAGCTGCTGGCACAGCATCTGATGAGTCACGAACAATTGGCTAGCATGTGGAATCGCTAATCACACCCTGCACATTGCTGCAAGCTCTTGTCAGCATGAACGGACCTGAACAGAGAGGGATGTCTCCACGAAGCACACTGCAAAACCCATCTTTTTTCCTGTGACTTACGAGTGAGTAGTCAGTGTCAGTGCAAGTGTGATTCAGATGAAAGCCCTTGACTTTTCTTGCCAAAAATGAGATTAAAGTTGGTTACAGACAGATAGAGCAGGGACTCGCTGAAGATAAAGCATGATCAAAGCATGATCACTTGGCTTAGAAGCTCCCACAGCTGGGGAAAAAGGACATGATATAGAAGTGGAGAAAATAAGAGCAGTCAATGGGATTCCTACAGAGGCATTCGATGACACAGTAACAGAAGGGAAGAAATGTCTGCTGAGACTGAACCACTTCTGTGATGCACTTTACAGTAAAGAGAAACACATGAGTTAATGGTGACACCCAAAGCAGTCTGAGAGAAGTGGCTGATCAAGTTTACTGACACAATGAACAAACTTCATGGCATCCTGAGCCAAAAAGGTGCAGCAAATTACCTTGTCTGACCTGCTGCATGACAGGCCAGAGGTTGTGCTTAGATGCTAAAATGAGTTCATAACTTGGGCTAGACAAAAAAAAATCCCACCCAACAAGGCTAAGCTGTTTTGTGCAACAAATGAAGGACACAGGTGTCACCAGAGCTCAGAATCAATTGGACAGGATGTTCATATGATTGCAATAGGCAAATGAAGATGCAGACCATCCAGAGTACTTGGAAGAAATAGGATAAGAAATTATGGACAGCTATTGACTGGAGACTGCAATGACCAGATCTATTGGTAATAGATTGTATTGAATAAGGTAGAAGCTGTGGACAATTGTTCTTCAGGGTTCTGCTTAGAGCTGGTAAAAAAGGTCCTGTTCCCACAACCAATATTCAATGATGAACTACTCTCTGCATATTGCTGATCAAAACACTAACCATGAGGATAACATCAACACAGAGATGATCAGCTCTGTCTCTCCTTGTATGTGATACAACTCTACAGTGCACTACTCACTTGTTATTTGGCTCACAGTTTACTCACATGCTAAGGTTACTTGGATGGAGGAAAACATTTCAAGTAGCTTCACACAACGTACATGATACCGAATAACTTAGAGTCCTTGTATCAGAGCTGAAAAGAAGGATCTCAGAGCAGAGACAACTTGTTTCTGAACATCCCATTAAGACGAGGCTGTAGCTCCAGACTGCATATGCGTTATCAGAGAAGTGCATACAGTGCTTAGTGTTCTGCTGTTGGGACAGAGATAGTCCCTTTTTAAGCAGTGCATCCACATATTAGGACTTGAACAGGATACCTATCATTTATTTTATTCATAAGCATTAGAAAGGTGAACAAGAAACTAACTACTAGACACTGCTTTACTGTGCTCTGCTATTCTTACGCTTCTTTGCCGTCTCCAATTAGTCTGCACCCAGAAGCAATGCAAAATTACAGGCATAGGACTACTAATCAAAAAACAGTAGGAGAAGCTTTTCTTTAGCAGGCGTTTGGTGGTATGCGACATCTCCCTGCAGCTCTGCTGTTAGAACAATTTCAGATTATTTTTTCCCTTTTAGTGTTTCATACTAGAGTTCTGCCAACTGGCATGAAGTACAGCAATAACAGATTGATACTCCCTGATTCAAGCACATTTCTAACAGTTCATAAAAAGTGTGCATCAGTGCAGGTCCAGAAATCAAATGCTGTGTCCATGAAAACACATTCTGTTAAAATTTAAAAAGAGTCACTTGGAGACAGCAAGAGTTTTACCCCAGGATGCCTAAGTTGCTGAGAGCTTTAAGACTGGGGCTGCAGGTAATAGCTCATAACGTTGCTGTCTTCCCCCCCACCCATAAATCATGTAATTCACTCTGTGCAGGAGACAGGACCTTCCTTGGGTTCAGCCTAAGATTTTGAAACCATGCATCTTACCACTTATTCCAGTCCCCTTCTTATTTTTGCCTTTCACTAATGCAGATAGACAAAAGAGTACTGTAATAACCCCCTCCAATTTCTTCTTACAGGTAGGGGAAAAAGAAATGCTGGCACGACAGTGATAATCAAGTGGCTCAATGCATTCTGGAAGACATTCATAGTACGGTGAGATGACCATGTAAGAACCTGAAGAGAAACACGAGTCCTTTATTTTCAGAATAAGAAGAAAATTTTGACTTGTTCTAATGGGAAAAAAAAAACCCTCTTCAATTTCTACAAGATATTCTCTAAGAGAAGATAAACTAGCTTCTTTCTGAGGTGGAGCCAATGATCAACTCTCAACACATCCTGAGTTATGTTAACGTGTCCAAACAAAGGCAGAAACCCCAATGCAAAATTAGGATGCAAAAAAATTAGGATGCAAGGGAGCATTTGCTGAAACTGCTCTTCAGTTTCTACCACAAGGAAAAGATCTGTAGGTAAAACTGATGAGCTGTTTCAGTATTCCCACACTCCTCAGCACAGAGGCAGAGAAAAGTGTTATCAAGAGCCAAGGGTTCAACAGGTGATCAGTGACTTCTCTCCTAGAAAACAGAAAATGAAAAGAGGTCAGTATTAAGTAAGATTGAGAACTTTTAAAAGTAAATATTAAAGTCAGAAATGAGCGAAGGAAGGAAATGAGAGACACGTGGATTCGGAAATGCAGCTTTCTTTGATGATAATCTCAGATGATAGTCTCAGTGCTACACTGACTGACCATGCAAAGACATAACATCCTGAACGACACAGGGCATGACCCAGGGATCAGTTCTGAACAAAGCCTTGTGGAGCCCAAGTCTGACCAAAGCCGCATGTTGCCACAAAAGCACATGTTGTAGTCCCCAAATTTGCAGGAGATTAGTGATGAGTTGCAAAGGAACCCTTGTAGAGACTGTTAGCCCATTATGCAATCAAGCATTTTGAGTTCCCTCAAGTTACAGGCAAGGCCAAAACACTCTATACCCGCAAGAGTCTGGATAGCAACCAAATGCTGTCCCATTACACTCACCAAAATACTTGTCATTAACACATGTAGGAAGTAGATCCACTTTGAGGCTTACCAAGCTGTCATTTCTTGGAAAGAACATTCTTTCACAAACACACAGTAATTGTGCCACTTGGGAGGTTTGTTATTTTGGGGTTTCCATATGAAAAAGCAAGATTGGAAGAAATACAAACTAAGCAAAAAAGTAAAATCCTTCAAGCAGCAGCAGTTTGGAAGACTGAGAGAGTAAGCGACCATGCCCACTGTGTACTGGAGAAAAAATTATATCTATGAATTAAGGTCACTACAGTGATACAGTCAAAATGAGAGTATAAAGGAGCAAGGAGAGACGATCTCAGCTTAGATCCAATGTACATCAATTGCTGTTATCCTCAGCTTTTGTTAGCAGCCACAAAGACCATTCTATAAGATGTAAAGTGATCTGATCTCTGTATACTGGGTAGATAAAGTCCAGGAAGTCAAAGGCACTGAGAGGAACATAGGAGCAAACAGAAAGAAGCAGGAAGAGTCTGCTGTTCTGCTGTGTATGTTGAAGCCATTGCTAAATAGAGAACTTCAGCCTCCAGAGGGTGAATTTGCTTTGTGTATTTTATTTTTAAAAAAATGTTATTTCCTTATGCAGAGAAAGTGTTAAATTTGCAAAATTCATAAAGACATGCATAAAAAAGATATGTTGGTATGTGGTTGGTCCACATATGTCTTTTTTGGCTTGCTTTGCACACGCCTAGAGAAATTAAGACACCTGTTCACCCTTCCCAGCACTAAAATAAACAAAAATACACACACCTTGCGAGTCACAGCTCTACAGACATGGGTCATTACAGGATAAGACAAAGAAGAAAATGATTCTGTCTTGAAAGGACTACTGGGTTAGCAGGCAGGTCTCTAGGACCTTTGGGCTACTTAGTCATTTTCTTCCCTGTCAACAGGGAAGTTGCTATGACAAGGAAAGCATCTTATGTAAGAAGAAGCCACAAAGATTGATTCAAACTTATAAAAGACAAGGCCAGGTTCAGCATCTCCTATTAACGACACAAATGAGTCCCAGCTTTAGCTTAAACATTACCTTTCAGTGCTTCAGCAAAATAGCACGCAGTTAATGTAAGTCAATATAGCATGTACTATGAGAGCAAAGATTCTCACAAGTGACATTTGTAGAGCACAGCAGTCGCGGCTTACGGTGTTACCCCCAACCACTTGTGCTAGAAGTTACATCCTCTTTGCAAGGGCAACAGCCCAACCACCCATGTGCCAGGCGCTCAGCCGGTGCGAAACACAGACCATTACATAAGTTAAGTATCATCCATTTCAGTTTTAAAGCGGCTGCCTTAATTCACCACCTGGACTAAGGTGCGCAGCACTGCTCGTACAGCTTTGCGCTGGCAACTTTGGCAAGACAGATGGCTGGAAGTAGGCAGACCTTAAACTGCCACTAGAAAAATCAGTAGAGGCATTAGAGCCTGCTGGTTTGTCAGCTCAGACTGGCAGCTCTCTGGTGCACAGGCTGGTTGTACGGCACACAGCGATTCAGGACCACGGTCCCAAATGCAGCCTTTAACTCTCACCGTGCCACAACCGGGCGATCTAGCACCATGGTAGAGTGATCTAGCACCACGATGGAGGAACCCGGTGCCATGCCTGAGCAACCCAGTGCCATGATGGGGCAAACTAGTCCCGTGATGGAGTAAGCCAGTGCCACGACGGAGTGACTTGCTGCCACAACAGAGCAACCCAGCACCAACTGGGCTATCTAACGCCATGACCAGGCAACCCAGCACCACAACGGAGTGCCGTGCCACCATGACCATGCAACCCGACGCCATGACCATGCCAACTAATGCCATGATCAGGCAAACCGACACCCCAGCACCACGACCAGGCAACCCAGCACCATGATGGAGCGACCCAGCATCAGCTGGGCCATCTAATGCCATGACCAGGCAACCCAGTGCTACAACAGAGTGACCTGGTGCCACGATGGGCCAAACCAGCGCCACAACCGGGCCACCCAGCGCCACAACCGGGTCAACTAATGCCATGACCAGGCAACCCAGCAACACAATGGAGCGACCTGGCACCACGACCAGGTGACCCAGAGCCACGACTGGGCCAACTAATGCCATGATCAGGCAGCGCAGCACTACGACCGAAGAACCTGGCGCCACAACCAGGCCATCTAACACCATGACCAGGCAACCCAGCACCACGATGGAGCGACCCACCGCTGTGACCGGGCATCCTACTGCCGCAACGGAGCTACCAAGCACCGCGACTGCGTGACCGGATGCCACAATCAGGCGTCCCGGTGCCACGGTAGAGCGATCTAGCGCCGACCGCTGAACAGCCTGACAGCGGGCAGCCCCAGCATCAGGCAACCCTCTCTGCTCCACACCGCGGAGCACCCAGGGGCAGCCGGCGGCCCAGCGCTGGGCGACCGAAGGCCCCGGCCCGCGGCGGGGAGGCGCTCGGGGCGCACCGACCTCGCTGGTGAACATGGCGCAGAAGTAGTCGCTGCAGGCGGCCAGGACGATGCGGTGGGCCGGGAAGTCCTTGTGCTCCACGCGCAGGGTGACGTCGCAGAGCGTGTTGCTCTTCCGCAGGGCGTTCATGGCGTTGAGGATGGACTTGGCGTGCGAGTTGGTCATGATGTCCTTGGGGGGGGCCATGGCGCCCGGCACCTGCGGGCACAGCCAGCACGGCCACATGTCACGGCCGGGCCTGCCCGCCGCGCCGCCAG
>NW_020448309.1:1142449-1319308 GCF_003343035.1 Apteryx rowi
CCCCGCCTCGCCGCCCTCCTCTCTCCGGGCTCGGTGGCCCGGCCCGGAAGGACCATGACGGAGCGGCGCCTCGAGCGCACCCGGGGGCTGCCCGCGGGGCAGGTTGCGCGGCCGGCTCCGCAGCTAGGCTGTGCTTTGCGCACATTTTGGGAAGGTCGAGCGTGACCAAAACATCACGTTCATGGTAAATCGTATGTTCTGCCACCCCTGTGCCAGGACATCGGGGAGGCGGTTAGCCAGCAGATGCACTGGTTTGACTAGGGGCTGCACCTACATGCGCTCACAAGAGCTGCGATAGGTCCTAGCTCAGTATCTCCTTTGCGAGCTGTGCTGGGAAAGAGGCTGCTGCCCCACCGCTCATGCTGTAAAATGAATCTAGTTTACCCCAGAATTAACGTAGAGGGACCGTGTCTTCAGGTCACACAGGCTAGGTACACTGGGAAGAGATCCCCGTGAAGCTGGCATCTCCAAGCTGTACTCTAGCTTTTCTCCTTTCAAACCTACTCTGTCTTTCTCCTTAAAAAGGCAAGTTAGGCTGTTTCTCTAGAGATCAACAGTTCAGAGCCCAAATTCCTAGCCTGAGACCCCTTACACTCACTGCTGCTTGAGGATCATGGTCAAAAAAGTGTCCTGTTCCTTCCTGACCTCACAGTTTTCAGAGCTGTCCTTCACCATCAGATTAATCAGAAAAACAAATCGCTTCCACAATTGCTTGTGCTCAGTGTGTTTTGCGGAAATGACCGATGTGACTGAGACGAGCTTAAGGCCGTCGTGTTTATAGGGAGGCACGAGGATTTCAGGGTACAGATAAATGGGGTTTGGAAGAGTTGAGTGTACCTCAAAGAAAAGATGGGATGGGGGCACACCAGGCATGTCTGCCCTCCAACACCTCAGGGGCTCGCAGTGTCAGTGTGAATCACAGGCGCTAGGCTGTAGTGTCAGAAAAGAAGGGATATGAATATAAAATAGTCATGCCCAGGATAGATCAACAGGAGCTTTTGCCTAATACAGGCAAAAATATCACAAACTATTTTTGACTTGTGCACAAAGTGATTTTGTTTGAAATACTTACAAAGAATATTTTGAAGGCTTAAAATGCAACAGAAATAATGTAATCTAAACATTAATCCGACATCTTTCATTGTTCATTCTGAGAGAAAAATATTTTACATTAAAGGTTCTTTTCATTCCCCACATCCTCCCTGCTTTTGCATACCAGGCCTTTGAAAAATAAAATAAAACCCCAAATGCTGCATTTTTTATTTCTTAAGATCTTCCATTTTTTTCTGGACTGTCATATCTTTGATCCCCATGCTAGACACATTTTTCATGCTTATTCGTCACACAGAATTGTTTTATTGCTGTGGAAGGAAAAATAGTTTGGGGAAGGTTGAGGAAGAAAGATTGGGTGTGGGTTGACTGAGTCACTTGGGTCACATCTGACAAAAGCCATCACCAGACTTGGGTACATCCTCTAAGACACCAGCAAAGGCCAGAGCACTCAAAGTGCCTAGTGATTTCAGCTAGGCATTGCACTGACCTGCTCATCTGAGGACACGCGAGTCTGTTTTCAATTCTTGTGCTGCAATTTTTAGCAGAAAAAGTCAGTCATTGAATTTCAGCTCTTGTTACAAGCCCTGCATGAATATTGCCTTCATTCTTTTTTCAGTCCAGTTGCCTGATGAACATTCTTCAGTTGAAAGCAAGGCAAGCTTTGAAGGAAGAGGTGATTTTTTATATCACAGTAACTGACATTCCTGGAAAAACAGTCCAGCTTTTGGGCACTCAAGCTGTCCTTGAAGCCTGGAGCAGAAGCAGGCTATGCCAGATTCTTCTTGAGCAGTGGTTTACCAGTTGGGATGGGCAAGTTTATTGTGGCTGTAATCATGGAAGAACCAGGCTCTTTGATCCTCCACTTCTTACATGCTGATTTACATTCTGGCTTTACTCTGGAGCAAGTCAGCCAGATCCCCAGGGGAGAAACTCATGCTCATTGTGAGCAGAGTGGTGGGAAAGGGAACCAGGCTGAACTTCATCCTCAAGAGGCAGCAGGGATGTGACTGTCACCGCTGTGGCCTGTGTTTACCTGTAGCTCTCCCCAAATATCCCAGACTACTTTACACTCTTCTCTTTTTGTTCTCTGTATTTCTACATGCCGCTAAAAAAGTCTGTGAAGGAGACATGGCACACCCCCTCTCTGTTGCAGGGAAGCAGTTCTGTCACCGTGTCTCATGTCTGGAAGAGGCTTATGCAGCTGTGAAGAGTGCTGGGAGTCATCAAGCTGAGATCTCAGTGCAGCAGTACAAGGTCACTTCCCTGGATATGGGCCAGGCTGGGTACACCTGAGGACAATGTAAGTATAAATTAAAAAAAAAAGAAAAAAAGCCTCAGGAAGGTCAGTATCAGGACTGCAACTGTCCTTCTGGGCAGCATGCCTTTTCATGAGAGCTATGTGAAACCTATGGAAGGGAGACTTCCAAAGAGCTTCTGGTGGTATTTCACAAGTGTAGGGCCCTTACCCTAGCCCTCGAGCAGGTAAGAAGAGCCTCAGACATAGAGTGTAATGACCACAGGTGTTTTAGTCTCTGGAGTCAAAGAGAAGGGTCCTCCTCCTAGTCAGACCTAAGGTCTTTGTCAAGACTGGGATGATTTTCATGGTCTGGACTTTTCAATCCCCATAAGGAGCTGCTCAGGTCTGGGAATGGTGGTTGTGTGTGTGGACACTAATAGTGTGAACAGAGAAGACAGAGGGCAAGGATACCTTACTCAGCCTAGGGGACGTGTGCTGTCAGAGTTGCTGACCACAAACTGGAGAAGGAAGCCAGAAGTATGCGCTGCCCCGGCTGGGCAGAGATCCCTTAACTGTCATCTCAGACCTTTGCCTTCTGTTGTCAGAGAATCAGAAATTCTGGCAAGGCACGTGTGGGGGACACTTCTCTTGTTAAAAGGAGCAACCATACAAGACCTGCTGGAATTTCAGTCTAGCGACAAGATGCATCACAAGCTGAGCCATTGCTGGTCAGCTAGGACATGATCAGGTGTATCTCCAAGAGAAGTTACACTCGTCTCATCATGGCTGTCTCTCTCCTAGAGCTACCCCCACACCTTCCTTAACTGACATTTTTTACTGTAGGTAGCTGATAGTTGACAGGGAGTCTGCATTGGCCTGGCTCACTGAAAGACTGCTACAGATGACATGTCACCAGTTTGGGATTGTTGCAGTTTGCAAGCATGGAAAGATTTGTAGCAGATGCAATTTCATTTCTGATGCACTGCAAGATGGTGTTATTTTACTCTGTCTGCAATATGGGCATTCCAGCCCTTCCCCTGAAATTGTAGTCAGTAGTGAAAGTCCTGTGATTACAACTCTCTTCTCTTTGCTCTTCATGGCATAAAACTGTGGCTGTGATCCGATGAATATAGGCTTAACAGTGAAAATACTCTCAAATCCAGCATCATTTGGACAGTTTAAATCAAGCCTCTGATCCTCCCCGAAGACACCATCACATAACCATTATGGAAACTGTCTCAAAGAATCTATGAAATGCCCATTGTAAAAATACTCCACCTTCATCATGGAACCATTGTGAAAGCCCACTGAAGAGGCCAAAAATACTGCCAAGGAGCTAACAAAAATAAGTCCTAATCCCCACAAAGGAACCATTGTAAATAGGACTGTAAAAAAATGGAGGGATTGTTGAATAAATCCCTTCAAAGGCCCCTATGAGATTGCTCCGAAAATCACACAAAAGATTTTTAATGTTGGTTTCTTTACATGTGGGACTTTTTGGTTGCTTTTTTATGGTCCTTTTAATGGGGTGTTTATGGCTATTCTTCGACATTATAGATCACTTCTGAAATGGCTTCTGTGTGGTAGTATCTAGGGCAATTTTAGAATTACGAAGATGTTCACAGTAAATCCTTATGGTTGATCTCTAGGGCAGCTTCACCACTGCCTTGTGGACTTTTCATAATTGTTTCATCAGTAGTGCCCTATAGGCATTTTCTAAAAGTCCCTTTGATGGGGCCACTGAGGCATTTGATAAATTGCTTATGGTGGGGCCTTAAATCCATATATTTTCAAAATTGCCTTCGTCTGTGGTTTCTGGTATGCTGGGTCCATAGTTCAGGCTTTGTTCCAGCTTTCTGGTGAGTCCCAGAATGGTTCATAGGCTTTGAATGATTTTTCAAACTATTCTTGCCTCTGTCCCTTAGATGAGGTCTTTGAGACAGTTTAAAATGACTTTTGGATACAAGGGAACTGGAATGGTTCCAGAGTGAGGAAGTGTCTTCAGGAATATTGTTAGAAATGTCTCATGAGTTTAATCTGAGAAGCATTTTAAAAAGCATCTGTTGACATTTTATGCTCATCTTCAAAATGGCATGTGTCTCTGGGGAATGATTTAGGTGTTTGTTGGATGTGATCTGTCAGGTACTTTCAGAATGGTCAATGAGTCCATGTCCTAATGGGGACAAGATCTTATACAAACATTGTAAAGATGATATAGTGATATGTCATAGGGATGTGATATGTGATAGTCATAAGGATACACAGTGAGATGCATTACTGCAGAGGTGTCCACATACCACGCGAGGGCAGAGTAGCTCCAAGTCTGCTCTAGCAGTTTTACAAAGAAAGAATTTTCCCAGCATTACTTCTATTAAAAATATACAAACTCTGTGTGTGTGTGTGTGTGTGTGTGTGATGGTGGCTGGAAGGAGTCTCAGTATTTCTCCAGAAGTACCCATGCACAAAAGGAGCTAGTATTCTCTTTGCTGTCCACTTACCCAGACATCCAAGCAGGGCAAAATCCCAGTATTTTTGTGTTGTGTCCAATACGACATGAAGGCCCAGAGTCCCTAAGATTTGCTCTAGCAATTCAGTATTAATCTGCAGAGTTGGCTTATGTTGTTACCACCACTGAATCCCTTATCATTGGATCACAGGATCATAGGATAATTCAGGTTGGAAGGGACCTCAAGAGGTCTCTAGTCCAACCTCCTGCTCCAAGCAGAGTCAACTATAAAGTCAAATCAGGTTACTCAGTGCTTTATCCAGTCTAAATCTGAAACATCAAAGGAAGTGTCACTGTTTTGGCATCTGTACATAGGAGCATGTGTAGCATGCAAGTTATAGCATCTACTGTGTGGAATGGCTGCAGAAGCATGTCCCTTCCCCTGTAGAGCAGTGTGCTGTGAAAGTCCTGTGTCCCTGACCTGTTCCACAAGGTTGAATTCCCAGGCATCAGCACTATAAAATCCACCCGCTGTGAGGGAGCAGTGTTCCTCCTTTGCTAGAACAGCACCAAGCAGAACACGGTGGTAATGGCTGCCGCCTGGAGCAAGCATCTCTTGCTACTTGGCTGCTGCTGAATCCCTAAAACGCCGGAACCTGTACCCAGGAATCACAGCTCTTGCACCTGTGCACAAAGAATGGGCAAAGTCTGTGCATCCCTCCTGCACATCCCATCACAAAATGTATTGCAGCCAGACAGCAGAAGGGGGTAGTGTCTCCCCGTTGATGCCATGACTCTAGGAGAGGGCAATCTCCTAATGTCACTGGCATATCACTGATAGCACACAAAGAGACACTACCACCTCTGGGTGGTACAACTAGACAGTTTCCCCATCTTGCTCTTCCCTGTCAGGAAACCATAGTTTCATAGCCCTTCTGTGGTCATCTCCCCTTATGGCACTTGTGGGCACAGGATCTGTCAGCCATTCCTGTGCCTATGGCTTCACAGAATCACACAGAATCACAGAATGGTTGAGGTTGGAAGGGACCTCTGGAGATCATCTAGTCCAACCCCCCTGCTCAAGCAGGGTCACCTAGAGCACGTTGCACAAGATCGCATCCAGGTGGGTTTTGAAAATCTCCAGAGAAGGAGACTCCACAACCTCTCTGGGCAACCTGTGCCAGTGCTCTGTCACCCTCACAGTGAAGAAGTTTTTCCTCATGTTCAGATGGAATTGTCTGTGTTTCAGTTTGTGCCCATTGCCTCGCATCCTGTTGCTGGGCACCACTGAAAAGAGTCTGGCTCCTTCTTCTTGACACCCTCCCTTCAGATACTTGTACACATTGATAAGATCTCCTCTCAGCTTTCTCCAGGCTAAACAGGCCCAGCTCTCTCAGTCTTTCCTCATAAGAGAGATGCTCCAGTCCCCTAAYYMTCTTTGTAGCCCTTCGCTGGACTTGCTCCAGTAGTGCCACATCCCTCTTGTACTGGGGAGCCCAGAACTGGACGCATTACTCCAGACGTGGCCTCAGCAGGGCTGAGGAGAGGTGGAGGATCACCTCTCTCAACCTGCTGGCAACACTCTTCCTGATGCACCCCAGGATACCACTGGCCTTCTTGGCCACAAGGGCACATTGCTGCCTCATGGTTAACTTGGTGTCCACCAGCACTCCCAGGTCCTTCTCTGCAGAGCTGCTTTCAAGCAGGTCAACCCCCAACCTGTACTGGTGCGTGTACTGGCTTGATGTGCTCCTCTTGTTGCTCACTGGGCCCATTGGAAGACTGAATCTGCTTCAGTGCTGCTGGCTGTCATAGCATGCACTGGAACTGTTGTTGCTGGTACCAGCCTATCTTCACCCTCTGCTACACATTTAGCTCCTGTTCCTGATTCATAGCCCATTTTGTGTGAGTTTGCTTGCACCGGCTGTGGAGCTATACCTTAGCAGACATCCACTCACATCTCCACTACTGGCGGCTGGGCACTGGGGAGAAAACAAGCCTTTTATGGATTGCGAGCAAATGACTGTGGGACTCAGTATATCTCTGCCTCTCTCTTGCCTTCATCTTTGCAAAGAGTGGGTTTTCACCCAAATCAAGACACTCAAGTCTTACACATAACTATCAGTCTTTACCTCTTCCCTAGAATGCCATGACATAAATGCGCTCTTTCCCTTATATGACCCTAGCTGGTGGAAGGGCTGCAGAGCCAAAGTCAGGAGTTCAAGTGATTACATTGCACAAGAAATGAAAAGATAGGGACAATGGTGTCACCTTAAAGGGCTAACGCAAGGGGACTGGAGAAGGGGTATTGCACAGAGCATCCCCAGCTTGTCCAGCACTCGTTGGAGGGATCTGGTGCAGTCTCTGTCCCCCGATGGGAGGACACAGAGAACAGAAATAGATCCTACAGTTGTGGGGAGCTCTTTTCTCCCTTCCCCTGCAACTGAGTTTCATTCTTCTGGTATTACAGGTAGCCAGTGTAATCAGGGCCCCAATGCAGTTGACACAGAGGTCCCATGACTTTGGGAAGCTTCAGATAGGGATTTGGTATGTCAGAACATGAAGGGAAAAAAGCAGACAGAACCTAAACTGAGAGTGCTGAAAGAAATACCTTACTGACACATCAGTCTAAGGGCATGCCAGGGCCTTCCGTTTGCCACATAAAGGAAAATTATTGGGAGAGGTTGTGAACTGGACTGTAAATCAGGCTGTGGCCACAGCACTGAAGAGAAGCCACTCTATCCAGGTGCTCTGCTTGGAGATGGATGGACACCATGGAAGCAAAATAGGTCTAATGGTCATGGGAAGCTTCCTTGTCAAGCTTCTGTCTCCGAGCTCTATGGATGGCTCCTGTGGGCAAGGCTAGGATGATGCTAACCACATTGCACCTTGGAAGGAGCGTGAATAGAAAAAATGCCTGGAAAAAAGTAGGATTTTTCTTTGGAGACTGGCCAGGATGATGGAGACCAGTCACACAATCTTCAGTGAGTGAGCAGTAGAGGAAGGAAGTGCGGTAAGAGACTGACTTGGTAAAATTGTGACATTTTCAGTGACCTGAAAAACAAAGAGCTTACAGAAAATGGAAATGAGGTCATGTTAGTAAAAGCATGAGCTTGTGGGCAGAGGCAGATGATGGTCAAGAAGGTTGAGCTGTTTGAGGCCTCACCAGTTTAGGAGAAATAGAATATATTTCGGCAGTGACAAATACAAGCCTCTACACTGCAGAACAATCAGTGGCATAAATATAGGATGGAGAACTGGTTTGGGGGAAAAGAACTGTGGAGAAGCTCTGGGGTTTCTTGTGATTTATCTGATCGGTGTCATGGTCATAAACCTGTGGATTAATAGGAGGATGCACGTAATGGTTGAAAGCAGCTGACTTTAAACACACCAATGTTTTCTGGAAAGACAACACAATGTTGTATACCAATCCAGATCTCTGGTGTGCACAGGAGACAAATTTTTTCATAAAAGTGCTGCACAGACCAAATCGGGGATGTGATGGATCTGCTATTTCTGCATAAGGAAGAACTATGATGGGATGGCTGATGGCACCTTTCACTGCAGGAATCATGACTTGGTGGATTTGAGAGAAGTGAGGAAGATGAATAGCAGAATAACAACCTTGGATTCTAGCAAATCGGACTTTGGCTTGTTCAGGGGTAGGTGAGATCCCAATCTGCAGGCTGCCCTGGAGGGCAAAGGTGCCCAGGACAGCTGGTAAATCTTCAAGGACAACATACTCACAGCACAAGAAAGGTCCAGTCTGATCTGCAGGAAGTCAAGCAAGTGTGGCAGGAGACCAGCATGGATGAACAAGGAACTCATGACTGAGCTCAAATGCAAAAAATGAAGTGCATGGAAGGTGAAAGCAGTGTTGGGCTACCTAGGAGCATTATAGAGATATTGCTTGAGCATGCAGGGGTGGAGTTATGGCCCACTGCTGAGTGGGCTGGGTGACTTAGTGACAAAGGGCATAGAAAAAGCTCAATACTTTCTTTGCCCCAGGCTTCACTGGCAGGGCCTCCCAGGCCTTCATGCCTACTGACAGAGTTTTGGAGAGACAGGTACACTAGAAGATAGAATTAGAGATCACTTAAAGAAATTGGACATGTACAAGCCCATGGGACCAGACAGGATGTATCTGAGGACACTGAGGGAGCTGGCTGGTGTCGTTGCAAGGCCATTCTCTATCATCTTTGAAAGGTCATTACAACTGGGGAAGGATCCTGATAACTTGAAAAAGGTCACAGATGACACACCCATTTTCAAGAAGGGCAAGAAGGAGGATCCAGGGAACTACAGGCTGGTCAGCCTCACCTCAGGCCCTGGGAAAGCTTTGGAGCAGATCCTCCTGGAAGCCGTTAAGGCACATGAAGGAAAAGAAGGTGACTAGGAATGGCCAGCATGGCTTTACTAAAGGTAAATATTGCCTGACCAGGCAGATTGCCTTTGACAGTGAGATGAATGGCTGTGTGGATGAAGGATCAGGGGATGTTGTTTATTTTGACTTTTGCAAGGTTTCTGACACAGTTTCCCATAGGATTCTTGTAGCTGGACTGTGGAGTCAGCAACGCACCCTTGCTGCAATGAAGGCCAACTGCTTACTGGATTGCATTAGTAAAAGTGCAGCCAGCACATTGAGGGAAGTGTTTGTTCATCTCCACGTGGCATTTATGATTTGACATCCGAAGTACTGTGTCCCCTCAGCGTAAGAAAGACATAGACATACTGGAGTGAGTCCAGCGAAGGTTAGTAAGATGGTGGGGGGTGCACAACAAAAAGCTTCGAGAACTGAGTTTGCTCAGTCTGGAGAAGAGACAAAGGGAAGATCTTATTGCTGCCTGCAACTAGCTAATGTGTAGTTCCACTGAAGACAGAACCAGACTCTTCTCAGAAGTTTACCCTGAAAAGGAAAGAAACAATGGACACAAGCTGCAGTCAGGGAAATTCTACTGCAAAAACTTTCCCCATTTGAATGGTGCAGCACTGAGACAGGTATCAGAAAGCTGATGGGAATCTCATCCTTGAAGGGTTTCTTGACTGGACAAGATGCTGAGCAACCTGTTTAAGCTTTGAATTTAGTCCTGCTTTGTGTAGGGAGTTGGACTGGAACCTTCCAGAGGGCTACTCTGACCCAAATTATTTTAGTATTCTTTCATCTCTCTGTACAGGGCTGAATTTTAGTTTAATCTAAACATCTTACTAAAGTCCCTAAAAGCCTCAGCATTTATTTTTAATTTTCATATGTTATAGGTTTTTTTGTATTTAAGTTTTCTGTGCCTAAATACTTTCCAAGACCTTGTGGATGTGTTGGTTGCTTTTATAACAGATACGGGATAGATATAAATTATTTCAAAATCATAAACTGTTGTGTAAGAGATTTTCTGTTTGGATTTATTGTGTTTACTAACATGCCTTCATGTTTTGCTTACAGACTTCTCTGTGTAGAGATAGTGCTCCAGAATTCCTGTGTGGTTCATTAGAGCCAGGTAAAACTTCCTTTTGCTATGTTTTGCAACTCAGAATGCTTTACAATGTTGTTTCTAAACTAGTCTGTGTTTTGATGTTAGATAACAAGGTCCAGAGCATATGGAACTATGTCAGCTAATATTTTATTTGTTCATTAACCAAAAGGCCTAAAAGAAAGCAGAGGAAAACTAAAAATGCAGATGTGCCCATGCCTATACACTGTTGAAAAAGCTGATGCATTGAGAATCTTGCCTAGCTATCTGCAAAAGTTTTTCTGTAAAGGCTTCTCTGATAATATTACATTCTGCAAACCTGTTTCCTCTAGCATAAAAAGCTAAAACCCACCCATCTCTGTTATAGGTTTAAATATATGAACCATAAGGCTTTTTCTTTTTACTGTAGTAATGCAATAGGGCTGTTGATGTGCTTTGAGTAATGTGGTTGTTGGGGTGAAAAATGGATGGGAGGCTGATGTGAAAACCTTCTACGCAGAAAGGATTGCTGCCATCATAATATACTTTATAATTTTATGGGGCTGTATTTCCATGAGCCATAATAATGTGTCCCTAAAGCTCTGGCAAAATAAGATATCATGCTGAACATTAATAAGCTCAGAGGAAAAACAAACTTGCCAGAAAATGAAAGTTCCCCAATATTATGGACTGCCAGAAATGTAATGGAATTGATTTTGTTTATTTGCAAGTCCTTAGGGTTTGCCACCAAGCAGATACATGTATGTGTGCACGCAGAGGCCACACAGAGCTTTGCCAGACAGGTCAAAGATGCCCCTCCTTACTGGCTCACCTGCTTCTGGGGCTGACCTGTGGATCTGAACCTCTCCTGTCTGATGCAAGGTAGTGGGAAAAGCTGTAAGAAGCTCAGACTCCTTCCAGAAAGGTTATTTTCACCTTGAAAGTGGCCTCTGCTCATGGGTATCATGGTGTCCCTAAACTCCAAACTGATCCATAAAAGAGAGGGTGTAATCCAGGAAGGGTCATGTAGTCCCTTTGCTTCCAGTCATATCAACTGTGCTGAACACAAGAAATATTTCTACTGGTGGGATAGACAGTTTGGGGCACAGGACTGGACTAGTGATGGATCTTCGGTTCAATTTCAGGTTTTCTGGTTGGTGAGAAGCAGAACTACACTGGAGAGGGCAGGGGATAGTTGCTGGGAAGAATGTATGTACCCAGCAGAAGCTACCTGGGTGTCTTGAGTTAGCTGCAGTCAATCTTTGTCCTTTTTTTTTTTTGCCCCTTTCAAATCTTCTGGAAACTCTCCAGCCCACACTAGCCCTCAGAAATGGCCCAGACTCACTATGTCTGGTAAGATGAATCTCATCCAGCTCAGCGCTTATTAATTTATCTCTTCTTTCCCTGTTCCTGCCTGAGCTCTAACCTCTGGTAGGTTCAACTTTTTTTCTTCCCTTTAAGAAGTTCTCAGTGGAGCAAAAATGTCATGTGAAAAGGGCATTTTCAGCTTGGAAATATTTGTTTCTGGAAGGTGGATTGCATCTCACCCTATGGGATGCACATGGTGAGGCAGCTGTAATTTCTACCTTCCTTTTAAGCATGTGGGAGGCATTAAGAAGTGAGGGTTGGCTCCCTGGACACAATGTTTGGAACAGAGACCATCAGTTTTGGATGAAGAGTTTTATATGCTGACTTTCAATTTCTCAGTTGTTTGATACAGCTGACTTCACTATTAAGCTTCCAAGGCTTTGTTAACAGTAAAATAAATTCACAAGTATTTTTGCAGTCATTAAGCACTGCTATGAAGGAAGAAAAGGGCCTTTCAGGATGCGTTTTTACTCCAGGTCACAGCTGAGACAATAGCTTACCAGATGCTTTAGGCGGAAGAAGTAGTCCGAGGCTACTAGGTGCTGGCAAAAAGATAACTGGCAATGAAATCTCAGTGAAATCTCAGAAGCCAACTGCAGACGTTTGAGGGAGATAAGTCAGGGGCTCTAGTTAGAGATGGAAATACTTCCTCTCAGAACTGTTGTGGAGAGGGAGTTAAAGACCTGTGAGGACCTCAGGGAAGTATTTAGCATGTGTTACTTGTAAACTGGAACACAGACCTCATGAGATCCCCTTTAAGCAAGATCTGTTTATTAAACACCTCTTCCTAAGAGATACGTCTCCAGATTTCCGCAGCTTTGTTTTCTGCCCTCCTTTCCTGACACTGACTACTGAAGATATCGGTAGGCTGTCTCCAGATGAGGGAGATTAGGAGATACTGAATTTCCAGCTGTCTATACAGTACAACTTCTCTGATGCAAAATCTTTCTACTGTTTCTTGCTCATGAAGAGCATCTAAGAGCATCATCTAAGAAAAAAGCAGTTGTGCAGCATATACTGATGTCTGATTGTGGGTTCTCTCCTTTCTGTGTGTTGCTGTACTTTGAAGACTGGGATTTTCAGATGTTCCTGTGGTAGAAGGGCCTCTCAAAAAATCCCAGCCTCAATGCACTGGTTCAGGAGAGGTCTGGAGGGCAGATGAGTGGGCTGTAACTGTCCATTGTGTGACCTGAATAAAGGCCAAAGGACCATTTCTCCACCTCAGCCACAGCGAGAGACAGTACTCTAAGTGATGGGATTCATTTCACCCTCTGCTTAATGAGCATGTGCCCCCCTGAAAATTATAGGTTCTCTTCACATTGACCAGTGTGCACCCTTGTCAACATTTCTCCATCATTGTTCATGCTCTGTTCATGGCGTTCAGGGCCTGAAACTGCATGTCCTCATGACGTGGGTTTTCCCAGCCTACTCTAGTAATGCTTCTGACTCAGGCTCTGGCAGGACAGACCTCACTATTAGATCGGGACCCTTTATCCCTGCCAAGCCTCAAGGGCTCTGGGATATTCTTTATTCACCAGGATCTGTCACAAGAGAGTAGTGGCTCTTCAAAAGCTTTACTTGTTTGAGTTACACCTTCCAGCTTCATATCTGCGGCACAGCTTTATTTCTGTTTTCTTCTCATTTATTTTACATGGGGTGATGAGGAGGTCTACGTAGCAGGAATCAGCTAACCAGAAGCAAGATTCAGATGAAAGGGTAAGAGGAGAAGAAATGGTGTAGCAAAGTGAAGATAGATGGGGATGGGTGAAGGGTTTGAACAAACAGCCAATCACAGCAAGGCAGAGAAAGGCCAGCCAAGCCATAGAACCTGAACTGGAAACTGTTTTGCCTTGTCTTTTTTCCCTTTGCTGCTTATGTAAGTGAACGTGTGTGTGTCTAGAGTGAAATTCACTCCACTGTGTTCCTCAGATGTCTTCAATGTGGTTGCAAAAGGAAAGATGAAAATCTACATATGTAACTTTTCCAAACCAGGAGTTTTTAAAAAGCTAGAGAGAAGAAAAATAGAGATCTGAATGTGAGAATGGGAGAAGAAGGAAGAGAAGAGGTGGGTTGAAGGAGGTGGGAAAGGAAAATAATCCAGTTATTTTAATTGGTTGATTCAATTGGTAAAAAAATACAAGAGAAAAACAAAAAGTAAACGCATAAAAGGCTCTTTTCCTGAGGGCTTGGAACTGTGAATATCCTTGGAGATATTCAAAAGCCGTCTGGACAGGGTTCTGGGCAACATGCTCTAGGTGACGCTGCTTGAGCAGGGGGGCTGGGCTAGATGATCTCCAGAGATCCCTTCCAACCTCAACTGTTCTGTGATTGCGATTGTGTGATTGTGTGATTCTGAAGAGTGCTGAATTTGGAGCTGGTGCTGAAATCTAGATAGGAAACTTTTTTTTCCCCCAGATGAAATGTCCCCCAACATCCCAGTAGTCATAGCTACAAAATAGCTCCCCGCTCCCCGCTCAGGTGGGGTAAAGCAGCCTCCCCACTCAGGTGTGGTAAAGACTGCTCTTTCCAGACAGCAGAGAGCTGGGTACCACAGTCCTGGGTGTGGTAACCTGGTGCATCAGAGCCATCCATCTCCTTGACCACATGGGGTACCATGAGGCCACTGCTCCAACCTGTCCTGGCTCCTTGTTCTGTTTGGGGTCCAGTCTAGTGTTTCTGGCAGCTCGGAGCCTTCCAGGAGATTATCCATGAGATCTCACCTTTCTCTGTGCCAATCTGCCCATCTTTGAGAGCTCCATTCCCAAACAATGACAAACAGAGGGGGGCCATAGCATGCAGCAGACACAAGGGAAACCTATGTTGTGGCCACTGGAGAGCCAAGGTCACAAGGCCTTTCACACTGAGAGCCAAAGCCAATATTTACTCTTCCCCCTGATGCTCCTGCTCTGAACTTTCTGTGCCTGCCTGTACCTACACCACCCAGCATCCTCTTCCTGTGGTCTGTGACAGAAGGAAGAGGGCACACACTGAGCTGTGTAAGCCTCCGGAGAAGAGAGCACAAAGCTTCTCCTTCATCGAAAGCAAAGTGGAGGATGACTTGGGGCTAAGGGGTACAGGCAGGATGGGGAACCCAGGGCTGGGAATGCAGTGTCAGTATAGAGAAGCTTTGGGTGTGGATGGCAGGGGACAGATCCCAGCAGGAAATACTGCTTATGAAATATTCACAGACAAAAAATGAGATGAAGTGCCTTTTGTTTGCTTCTAGGAGCTCAGACCAGAATGCTTTCTCTTAATGAGATAGCCTGGAAGTTCTCAGTCAGGTCTTGGACAGTAATAGATCATGGGGCATGTTTGGTAGAGATGGTCTGAAAACATAAATATGGTTTTGTGTCACTGGAGAGTAGGAAAGAGACATTAATCCTTTGGTACCTCGGGATTTAACCTGAAACTGCTGAGATCAGCTGCCAGAGCTATTGTGAGATATGTTTCAGTCCAGAAGAAGAGCATGCATTCTCCATGATGTCTCTGCTTTCTCAAGCTTCCTTGGCCAGTCCCATCCAAAGCCTGCCTCTCATTGTTTGCATTCTTATGGCTGTGGTAGCACTGCCATCCTGTGTGTTCCAAATTGTGGCTCAGGCTTCCAGAAATTCCAACATTCATGGAAAAACAATGAGACTGAAAAAATAATACTGTAGGGTGCTTGCTTCGGTGGCTTTGTTTCAGAGGAGTTGCACATCTTCAGCCGTGAGGGCTGGACGAGTGAAAAAACTGACATCTGAGAGTGCCTACCAACTGTCTCTACATTGTCCTGTTAGACAATGCTTCCGGGTCCCTCAGGGCCAAACTCCTCAGTCAACCGTGCTGTCTGTCCCCTTCAGGGTGTCCTGACAGTGCCTTGCTGACGTGCAGGGGAAACCTCAAAGGTGCCCAGCCCTGACAATGGTGTCCAGAGCAGCTCTGCAAGTCATCCAGCTACCCAGAGGGCCTCTGCCTGGAATACTCCACATCAGCCAAAATGTATCCCACGAGGCAGCGTGGCCTGGTTCTCCTCCCCTGCAACATGACTGAACACCTCTGTGCCCTCATGCTTAGTGTACAGCAGGCAGTGCCTACAAAGCAGGCCACCATCAGCTCCTGGCAACCCTTTGTGTGTCAGAGGGGGCCTGGGACCACCAGCTGAGTGGAGATTACCAGCACAGTCTATCTCACTGACAGAGCTGCAGCCCTACCATGGTGGCTTTCACATCCCAGCTCCATTTGTCCAGCCAAGAGGTGCAACTCACAGGCTGCTGTCTGAGGCTGTCTGACAGCCAGGCCTCTTCCAGCCAGCAGTGATCTTGCTATGGGCTGGAGTGGGGGGGTCAGACTTAAATTTCTCTCTTACCCTCGTAGTTGCATACATCTCCTTTCCCCAGAAGCACAGTGTACTTGGGAATGTTGCTTCCCACAGTGTATGTGCCATTTGCCTGCTGGCATCAGCCACAGAGGCCAGGCACTGCCTGCATGTAACCCTGGCATGCCTTTCCAGCCAGGCAGAGCTGCCTTCCAGATCAGCAGGGAGCAAGCCTTGTCCTCATGGACTCACAGACTAAGGATGAATCCAGGGGAGCCCTGTCTCCAGTGAAAAGAGCTCATGATGCCTCAAGGACCTCTGGATGCTGTTGAGAGGGCCCTGAAAACATTTGGCATCCTTGAAGAGGATTGTCTGGAAGGAAGCTATCCAGTGTGTTATTTCACTGACAAAGCTTAGTCCAGGAGGCAGAAGAGCAGCCTCCTGAGTCCTTGCTGGTGGAGGGTGGGGAGTGAGAACTTCCCTCCTCATAGCTGTCATGGGCTTGCTGTAGTCATCTCACACTTCTGTTGGTTGACCAGCAATAATCTACATAGTTCAGGCTGACTCCTGGGGCTGAAGCCCCTGGGACTGTGTAGTCCAGGCTGGTGGTGTTACCTGTGGGAATGGACCAGCAGGCTTACACTCAGTTACCTCATAACTGGCAGACGGCTAAGCTGTCTGAAGATCTTCAGCCTGGCACCGGTAAGGGACAAAAGGACTGCTAAGCAGGGAGATGTAGGGGTGTAGGATTGTTTTTGGTTTTGTTTTTGTTAATTATTGAATTCAGTGTTTGGTATGGTGGGAAGCCATCTATTACAGATGTGATGAAAGGCACTTTAATGAGCGCTTGCCAGGGAGTTGATACTCTGAATTTATGGCCTGCAATAGCAGAGGGGAAGATGTCAGGTTCTGCTCCCAGCGCTTCTGCAGATCCATATGCACTCACTGTTTTTTGGCTGCCTCTACAGGTCAAGCCAGAACATGCTCTGTGTTTATGCTCCCCCCTTCCTGTCAGTATTCTTGCTGGGGCCACAGCCAAGAAGCGCTTCAGGGTGCTGTTGCTCTGCAAGGCTCTGAGGGACCCCAGATGGCCCCGGGAATGCAGGGGGAGCAGTTCTCATCCCTGCTCTGTGACAAGCTCACGTGCAGTTAAGCAAGGAGACTGGCATGTACCATGAGGAAGAGCTCTGAGCCTGATGAGAGCTGGCTCTGCAGGGCAGGAAAGAGCATGTTGGCCTGCGTGTTGCACAGGATCTGTACCCAGTAGCTCTGTTCTCTTTGGGGCAGACAGTCCCTGGACTGCCGTAAGATGGGCACTGACTTTTGGGGTGACTGTTTTGCCAGAGCTTCCCTGGACAAGGCTGGGGCAGCCTGCAGGCCCTTGACAACAGTAAAAGGTTTCACACTGAATGGCAATGAAGTACTTCTGCGCTCTATGGTGAGTCTGCTTTCTGAGCTTGATGCCTTTTGGGGAGGCCTGTTCCTTTCTTAGTCCTTCCTTTTCCAGAAGTGCTTCTCCTCTGTGACCTATCCTTGGCATGGACAATGTCCCCCACATACCCTCCAGGCATGTGCCCGAAGACACAAATGAAGCAGAAGGCAGGGTGAAGCAGGGCCAGGGATTATGGGTGAGGAGGGGGTAATGATCAGGACATGTGTGGGCATCATTTATTGTGGAGGTCCTGAAACAGGGAGCAAGGGGCACAGAGCTCAGCTGGGCTGTGCTGGGCTCTGGTACAGAGAAAACTAGCAGGGCTACTGGGCATTGGTCAATCTGTGAGACAGGGTTAGGAAGTCCCACACTGACTAGAGGTTGCCTGCACACTCCAAAGAGTCTTTGCCCAGCCCTGCAGTGAAGTTTTCTGGAGCACAGCTTTCTGGAGAAATGGCGTTGCCCTTGGGAGGGAAAGGTACAACATTGCCTGTGCCTGCATCAATCCTGTCCCTGTCCTAGGCATCAAAGGCTATTCCTGGCTTAGACACTCTCAGATCTTTCTCCTCTTCAGCCAGATCCAGAAATGATGGGCACAAGCCCTGGAAAGCTCTCCATGCTAGTCTCCTAACAGTCTGTGAACTCAGCATCACTGCTTCCTCTGTATTCAGTACCGTGAAGGATATCTGTAATGCTGTTAGCCAGCTGGTCTATCCCATGATCATCACCATCTGAGACATACATGTCAACAGCACAGCAAGATGTGCCCAGGTTGGCTGAGACCGTATAGGGGACAGGCAGGTTTGATGAGGGCTGCAATTCACATAATCCCAAGAGCTGTCGGCTGTATCCCACAATCTCTCCAGCTATGGCAGCATGTCTATGCACATAGGAAGCATGCATAACATCCATAAGTTTTAAAAACCCTATGTACCAGCTGGGACAACTGGGGACCCAATTCCTGCTACACTGGCCATGTGGCACCTGCTTTTGTTGTCCACAGTACTGCTCAGCTCCTGCTACCATAATGGAGTGTGACTTTCCCCTGATGGCCCAGTGCCCATGGAGAGCTCAGGTGCACCATCCGTTGGGGCCAGCTGTCTGTCAAGTGCTTCTCTGGGTACCTTAAGGCCTGCTAGTGTAGCATGAGTGCTCCAGGCAGCAGTGCGGGGGATTTCAATGTTGCAATGTTAGTCTGTGACATGTAGTGATGCTCATCTTGTGAATGTCACTGGGACTTTTGAGCGGGCTTTAAGGTAATTTTGGGGTGTCTTGTAATGTGGGATTTCCTTATGGAGTTACGATTTATGCTGGGGGTATATAATCCCACTTCTGAAGGAGCATTTTATTTCTGCCAATCAAACTAGATATGAATCTTTCCCATTCAACTGCGAATAAGCAGCCCTGAGAAAACAGAACAAAACAGCTCAGTATTTTTAAAGGACCAAGCATGAGAGTTGATTTTGAAAATATGTAGGATGTCAGAAGTCTGTATCAGGATCCAAATATTGTAACAGTACTTATTTTTCATAGCCTCCACCTGGGCTGCATAGCAGAGCTATGCACTACTAAATTTGAGGTATCCATCATCTTCTCTAATCTTAAGTTCTCATTCCTCTGATTTCCTGCTGATCTCGCAAGTTTTTCTTTCCCTGTGCTTGAGATAAGACTACAGGGGGCAAGTGCAGAGAAGGGAAGCAGAGGTAGGCTGTGGCTGGGGAGTTCATTTTGCATGGGGGACCCTGTTATATGGTGTCCCTATACTGCCATGCAGCAGCCACTGCTCATGAACCCATACACAGGATGCAGCTGAGCAGCAAATCAGGGGATGAAAGCAGGTGGATCTGGCCCATGGGGTCTAGAGAGGGATAGTGGTAGTGTAATCATCATCATGCTCTTCTGCAGAAGCAGCATTGCCCTCAGGGCCTCATTCTTCATTTCCCATATATGCTGGGTTTAATGAGGGGCCCGGTTCTTCAGGCCTCACTGAAGGAATACAGATAGCATCTGAAGCACAGCAGCTCTGTTTTGGCTGGGAGAAACAGGCAGCCAGCTGCTGAAAGAACCAACAAGGTGCTTTTCACATACAAGAGAACAGAAGCCAGCCACTGGTCAGCAATGGGGCTCATTTATTATCTCACAAGAATGAATGACTTATACAGCTGCAGTAATGTCAGCAGAACCGAAGCTTTGCCCAGGGCCTGAGCTCTGACTGCAGGGACTCCCTGCTGCATTGGGTGGCAGTGGGAGAGATTGTGGTAGAGTAGATGGGTTGGGAGATCCCTGAGCTGCAGGGAGTGAATTTGGGGCTCTTTCCAGTGGTCTGTGTCCTCCTGACGCCATTGTCCCACACGGCTGGTCTCTATTCCCTCCTTCTGCATGAGCTGCCCTCAAAATATGGGAGGGCAAACACAGCCCCCAAGCTGGCTATTCTGCATGGGGAATGTGTACCCAAGAACTGAAAGCCTCTTCTAGGAGTGAAGTTTGGGGGCAGTGAGCGATCCATATCTTGTTTCCATTACACCTGACTGGAAGCCAGGTGGTACAGGCAGAAGTGCCCCAGGGTGTGTTCCAGTGTGCAAAAGCCACCCCATGAAGGGAACGAACAAGGTGGGAGAGAGTTTTGTGTTCCCTTGAGGGACCTGGCCAGGAGTTGCTGTGTTATCTCAGCAAGGCATGTATAGTCATTTCTCTAAGGGATGTTTTGGATTTGGCTGCCTTAGGGTTTAGAGATCCCCTTGTTAGACACTGTGGGACAGACTGAAAGAGGGCCTGAGCATTCCCAGCTTCTGATATCAACTGAAAGAAAGTGTGGGTCCTGCCTAACCTGTGTGGCTGCTGGCAGGCAAACCAGAGCCTCCCAAAACGGAGGCATTCCAAACCTCAGGCACACACAAGAATACACTGCTTTTTAATCCACTTCCTTTGCTCTTGCTGTCGATGGCGTGGGTCAGACACAAGCCCATTTCCGGGGGTCAGTGGGGCCTGCAGAGGACCCCAAGGGGCAAGGCCTGAGGCATTGGCATTGCGGTAGGCCATTTCCACCCATTTCTGCTAGAGAGTGATGGCTTTTGCTTGCTAAGATGTCTCTCCCTTGATAAGACATGCTTGGCTTTGCTTCAGGCTTCTGCTTTCTGCTCAGGGCTCTTCTCAGCTTGTGATGCTACAGGATGACTAGGAGCAGGGTCTCCCTGACACACTTCCTGAGCTGGTGGGGCTCTCTCCCATGCAGTCACTGGCAGGGGAAGCACTCACACAGAAGGTTTATTTCCTGCCATAGCCAGCCCTGAGTATCTGGAGCTCAGTCAGAGCCCTTCCAGGCGAGTGGCAGCTGGCAGTGTAAGCCTGTTGCCAAGGCTTACATGATGGGGGGTGAGGGTGGATGGGTTGTATCGGTGCTTTACATGGAGCAGCCTGCTGTCACCTTGCTGGCCACCGTGTGTTGGGGCTGGCCATCAGTGTGTGGTGTGTGGCTGTTCTGCACGGCTACTCAGAGGAGGTTTATAAGTGAGATGTGTAGGGCGGTGTGGGCGGGGAGGAGAAGAAGGCTATCCGGAGGCTGCTGCTGCCTGGATCTCGGCTTTCCGAAGTGATCAGAACCTCACTGTCATTGAGGCAGGGGCAATGCTCAGAGTAGCCCCTCTCCTTCCCCCTGGTGCCCACCCTTTGCTGGCAGGGGATGAGCGTCATGGAGGAAAAGCTGTAGCTGTCAAGGATGGGGTGCACTACCAGGGAGTCAGGCGTCTCAAATATGTGGTCGATGTCAGAGAAACTCACGAGAGCCTGGGTGGAGTCATAGGAGCTTTTCTCCATGTCCTCAACCCTACAGGACTGGGGGTAGCTTCCCTTGTCCTGGCCCTTCTGCCTGAGCAGGCGGAGATCATCTCTGAAGTGGGGGTTGAACAACAAGTAGAGCAGGGGGTTCAGGCAGGCAGGCAAGGGCAGGACCACAAGGAGGATGGATTTGATGACCTCCGGGGTGATGAGGAAGAGGTTGAGCATGGAGGAGAAGGTGAGGAAGGCCACTGGGCAGTAGAGGATGCAGTTGGTGAAGATCAGCCAGGCCACATGCTTGACCATGGCACAGTCCCAGACAGCGCTGAACTCGCCTTTCAGCAGGTTGCAGTAGAGCCGGATGTAGGTGCCCGTGATAGTCAGGAAGCAGAGCATGTTTGTCATCACTAAGGCCACAGTGAAGCCCAGGGTGGCAGGTTTCCCATCCGGGATGGGATATGGGAGGCAGAGAGGGGATGCTCCATATTCCCCAATGGAGAAGAGAGGCAGAGCTGCAGCAACAGAGGACAGCGACAGGCAGCAAAGGGCAGCGGCCTTGACCTTGCCTAAGGAGGGTAACTTCCCATACCCCCGCACACAGGAGACTGAAATGCTGCACTGCACAGCAGCCAGAGTCAGCAGAAAGATGGCAGCCTCCGAGGCAAACACAGACAGGAACCCCGTCACCCTGCAGCCTACGCCAGTCTCCCACCTGGCACCATAATTAGCAAACTGGCCGTAGGTCAGGGAGTCGACGAGAGCCAGCATACTGCAGTAAACGCCAGTCAGCATGTTGGCTCCAGCTATGGAGCCGATGACAAACTTAACTGGGGAGAGGTAACTGGGAGAGGCAAAGACAGCCAAAATGACCAGTCCATTGCAGAGCACTGAGACCAGAACGATGACCCAGACTCCAAGGCGGATGATCCAGCTCTCAAATAAATGATCACAAGGCTTGAAGGGACCTGAAAGAAAACAAAGCCTAAAGTTATACCCAGAATATCCTGCTCTGCTCTAGTGGTGCTGCTTGGAGCAGTGGCCAGGTCCCAGCCCTCTCCCAGCCCATCAGCCCCATGCTTATTGAATGCCAAGGGCTGGAAAGAAGCACACAACATTGTCTGCCCTCTTCTGCAGCAGGATCTGCATGTAACTTTTAGTGCCACCTCTTGGCTCTGTCCCAGGCCCCCTTGTGCTCTCATCCTTGCACTGGGGTGTGCTCCAGCATGCAGGCTAGGGCCTGCTGTCAGAACTTGTCTGGGACAGGCACGAGGTGTAGGAAGAGAGCATGTGAGATGAGAAAGGCCAAACTTATGAGGGCTCCTAAAATGTAAAATGTAAAATGTAAAAAGGTCAGGTCTCAGCATTGCTACTGCAATGCCCTCCTCTGTGTGGAGAAGGATGCTACAGTGGTGCTATGCTGTGTGGAGAAGGGTGCTGCATGGAGAAGGGCGTTATGTCCACTCCTCATAGGAGGGCAGCTGTATCAGAGTGGGAGAGGCGAGATATCCTCCTCTTTTGTCCGCACATTGGCCAGAGCCCACCCATTCAGGCTTATGATCTGCACATCTGAGAGACACTGCAGGAAGGGCTGTGGGAGCCTCTGGATTTAGAGAAGCTCAGAGGATCCCAGCTGTGTTCAAAGGAAGGATTTTCCCTGACTGCTTACCAGGGCTGGGTGTGCACTGTATAGTGGGGTGCAGCTTTGATTCCTCAAGATCCAGCTGGAGGTCGTCTGCATCTAGGTCATCTGGGGAGAAAACAACAGACAAATGGTGCTCAGAGGAGAACGAGCAGGGCCATCAGGGTTAGCAAGGCCATCAGCTTTCCCCACTGCCTGTGTCCTTTGACAAAGACCTTCCCAACCAGTTCCCAGCCCACAAGTTCAAAGTAGCTGCTGTGTCCAGTTTGTCCCCTGCAGTCATTGCTGTGGAAGGAGAAGTCATGCAGCTGTCTTGTAAATGCTGATGGGTTGCAATGTGACCAACCACTCTGTTTTAGAAGGTTACTCCCAATATTTGAATTATTAGAGCCCCAGATCCTAGAGCTGTGTGACTGCAGAACCCTCCTCCCAGCTTGCTTTATTACAAAAAGAAATACTCTGGCCTATGTGGTTACAGAAAACAAAGCCTTTAAATGCATCCTGTAAATGGAAGCTCTCTGGGAAGGACTTGTCCAATGTTAGTTCATCAACAAGGACTTTGGAGCTTTGTTCTAAGAGAGCTCTTAACCTCTGCTTCAGTACAAATTCTTCATCATCAGCCACCACCACCACCACCACCACCAAATGACTCAGAAGCAAAAAGACACCCCCCTGGCCCCCCAGCATTTACTGGTTTATTTTATGTCTTATGATTTTGGGGGACTGTGATGCCTTGTTTTTAACCCTGGAGGTTCCCAGTCCTGGTTTTGCTCAGAGACAGACTGATCCTCCATGCCAGCAGATTCTGCATCCTTGTGATCTATGCAACTGTGAACCAGACTGCACCACCCTCACAGCCCAGCCTGATGGACTGGCATCTCCATCACTCTGACAGCTGCACCCTGAGGCAGGCTTGGGCTCTCTGAAGGGGGAAATGGAGACTCCTTGGCTGGGGGAGAAGCTGCTGGAAGAGAATGGGGCCAAGACCTCAGCTGTGCTTTCCATGTGCTTTCAGTCTGTGGGCCAAATGGTGTAAGTCATCACCAAAGCAAATGGCATCCTCTTAGTCTAATCCAAGACATGCTTTTCAGCTTTGTTTCCTGTTGCCCTTCTCAAACCACTGCTGATTCACAGCACTGGGAATGGAGCAGTCAGGACAGGTGCTGTGCTGCTGCACCGTCCCCACCCATGGCACCAGCATGGTGTTCTGCTCCTGATGGGGAACTCTGGAGGTTTTTCTTCAGGCGAAAGGAAGGAGAGAGGCTGTGTTTTCTGCTTGCCACAGCTTGATAGCCAGAGAGCTTAGACCGGATCTGTGGCTGTGGAATGAACTCTCTCTCAGATGATGAAGATGGATGCTGGTACCCTGGTGCGCAGCAGTGAGTGTGCACAGTCTGTGACAGCTCCAAACACTCTAGCCAGAAAGGCAAGTTTTCATGGTGTTAAGGTGCTGAAGATGTGGCTAACTCAAGCAGGATTTACATGCCTAATAGACTTAGAAATGGTCCCTCTCATGAGGCCTGCTTTCTGCCTGGTGTTTGAAAATAAGACTGGGATTATTTGATTAAAGAATGATGACAAATAATGTGCTATCTTTAGTGCCTCCTGACAAGCATTGTGGCTTTCTCGACTTCAGTGAGCTTTGGAAAAAAATGCCATTTTTAAAAACTGTCCGTATAAGAGTTGAAATATTGCTGCTGCTCTGGAGTCTGGCAAGAAAATACTCACAGTGGGATGGAAAAATATTTCCTCCCTGTATTTTATAGTCTTATAATTCTCCAGTGTCTTTTCCATCCACAGTGCAGAGGCTGTGATGTGCAGTCACAGTACTCAAATCAATGCAGAGATTTGCACTTTCTGTGCCCCCTGCCACCCAACCTCTGGTAAAGTTAAAATGCAATCTGTCCCCATTGCTTTTCTCTTCAATAGGCCAGAATGCACAAAGGCTGGTTTTAAGTACAAGTTGAACATTTGCATGAGGTGAAGGCAGCGATCTTTTATTTTGCCTGGACTACTGAGCTAGCTGTGAATTGCAGAACAGTCCTCAGCCAGCACAGCAGGATTCAAAGTAGAAAATGTACCTCCCTCTGCTGGAAATCAGTACTTCCCTCAGCTGGGGAACTGTAGAGAAACAAAAATGTCTATTCTGTTCTAGTAAGGCAGACTGCATTGTTTTTGAGTTAGACCCTATTTGTTTGAATTCTGTTAAGGCACCTCCACTTTCTGAGGCCTTGTGGAAAAAAACGCTTAACCCTTTCAGTGTCAAATGGTTCCCATCAGGCTGCATGAATGCCAAAGTGGGAGGAAGAGGAGGAGAATTGCTGGAGAAGAGAGAGAATGAAAAACGTTGGGCTGGATGCTTCTTCCCCTTTTATATTGTCTGCCTCATGCAGGGCAGTCCCTCTTTGGGATTTGCAGATAATTCCTCTCTCCCTCAGAGTCAGGGCATGGGCTGCTGCCCAGCAATGAGCAGTGCTGCTTTTCTCCTGTCATCTGTCAGTCTGTTGGCAAGAGAAGAGGCTATGCTGTTATCTGGTGTCATAGGGTCCAGCTGTAATGGCCCTGTAAGCATATCCCATCCTGCGGGTTTGGCTGCCTGGGCTAAGGGCCGTTGTTGACAGTGTAGCTCTCTGGCCTTGAATCAAGGAGCTGTGAGATGCCTTGGCATGAGCCAGCTCCCCCTTCGCTTAAGAGCTGTTTTTAAGCTCAGGCTCTTGCACTTGGTCCCTGCCTAAGCTATGTTGCAGGTACAAGTGTGTTCAGTCTTGTACCTTCCTGATCCTGACCCTGACTTACTGACTTGGCTTGCTGGCCTGACCAACAGACCTGCTTCTCCTCTATGTACCTGCCTGGTGATATGAACTATTGGCTCAGCCTGATTCGTGTCGCCAGACCTACTCTGTTCATCTTGCTCTGGTATGGTGGGACTGTGACTGTTGGTGAGGACACTGACCTACCTGCCTTGCTGTCACCCTTTCCTTCTGAGGCAGCCACTTTTGATGCTCCCTGGTGCTTAAACTGGATCCCTTAAACCTTAATCTATCTGACCTTTAATGGTCACCGGGTTGAGTGCTGCTATTTTAGCTCAGTTCGGGATTTTAGATCTAAGATGTTTTAGTGAAATGTTAAATCCCTGGTTTACAACTAGATAGAAATATTACTTTCAGAGAATCATTGTTATTTTTGTGGCCAAACTATTAGACTCTGACAATGAAAAGATTTCCTAACAAATGTCAGCACCAAGGAAGGCAGGGGAATCTGAGTATCAGTTCAAGCAGTGGGCATCTAAGCCCTGAGAGTTTGATTTGTTTGAAGATATAAATCCAGCTAGTTTACTCCTCTCAGCTCCCACATGTGGTGTATCTGCTCGATCTCTGTTTAGATAAAAAGCCAAGATATAGTAATATCAACCTAACTCGTAAATACTATGTAATGAGACCAGGATTTGATTTTGTTTCTAAGGAAAACTGATGTCTCCCTTTTTTGATACTGATGGTACTATAGCAGCACTTGAAGGCCTCCAGAAGAGCTCCTGGGCAGCAGATCTTCAGGTATTTCTGTGCAGTACTGAATGATGGTGTTTCACAAGAGACTGCTGTCCACCAGGTAGAAGGATAGACTTTTCTCTGTGCATCACAGTGATGGGTCTCCAAAACATTCCCCTGGACCTAACAAAGAGGGCTTGTACTGTGCGTTCTCACACACAGCTTTCCCAGATCTCTGTCATGTGTGTGTCCTCTGCAAAGTTATAGCAAAATAACCTTATGAGTGATGAAGTGGGAGCTCTTATGTTAATATTCATGATTTATAATTTGTAAAGTTCTAACATTATGTTTTAATAAGGTTGTAAATTGGAGAAAACAGCTCATAACCTACATTCAGAAATGCTTGGCTAATTTTGTTATACCGCAGAAATGCTCATGAAAAGATGTAAAGGAGGACAATGAACGACCTATTCCTCCTCCATACCACCGGGGTTTCAGCACTCAGTCACAGAGAAGGATCCTGGCAGATAAACTGGAGAAGGGCAGATAGAAGGGCTTGTTCCAGCTTAGGTTACATAAGGAACAAGGTGCCTGGACATCTGCTTTTGGGGGACTCTAGTAGACTTCTTGAATGACAGGAGTAGGAAAAGTGTAGCTCTAAGGACTCTCCAGGGCTTGCTGAATGGTTGCAGCAGTTAATTAGTCAGTTTTACAAGCTAATGGAGATGCTGGGCTGGGTAAGACTGTGACTTATGGCCAAAGATAACTATAGGTGTGTGACCTCTTCTCCCTCTGTAGCTTTGTTCTGTTATTGCAAACATATTCTTTTAAGTAAATGTATCCTTTTCTATCCTCAAACCAGTGATCCTCAAGGGGGATGCTGGGAATGTGATGGAAGTACCCCATGGCAATGGTAGCGCTTGCACTTTGCCTACCCTCCCTCTGCAACCAATTTTGGGAGGATGGCAGGAGTGAGGGAATAAGGGGCAGATGTGCTATGTGACAAGCCCACAGTCTATCTTTGGGCTGGTGCCTAGCCACATGGGATTGGCTTGCAGCAGGGATATCTGCTAAGCACTGCCAATTTTAATCCAAAAAAGCATATCCAAAGCATATCAAAAGTTTGAGAAATAAAACCATAAATATCTGTAGTGAGAAGGTGACTGAATAATCAGACATGCACTACCACACTCCTTTAGGTCCTGGGTGGCCGTTACCCAGCGGCAAATAGGTATGCTTGGGTGGTGTCTCCTACCCAGCAGGCAGGTGGTCCTGGGAGTCCAGGTCCCTGGGAAGCCAGGAAAGAGCAGAGCAGCCCCCAGGGTCTGTCACAGCCACAAGTATCTGTGGCTGGAGTTCAGATGGTCACTTGGTGCAGGGGCTCTGCTGGAGGCTGGACGCTGTGTGTCAGAGCCTGCCCGGGCCACACACTGGGAGGAAGTGTTGCCTGGTTGCTGGAGCAGGACTGTGCGACTCGAGGACCCATTTCTTGCCCGTAAGCGCTGTACATAGCTGGCCTGAGACAAGTTGCCACCTGCACTTCTCATTGTCCATCTGTGAAATTCTGCCGACTTGTTTGTAAAGGGCTCCTCAGTCCCTGCTGGAAGCATTATGTAAGACCTAGAGGACATCATTATCTGGAAACTTGCCCCATCCCTCCCTCACAAGTTCTCCCACAGCACTGCCCTGATGAGCCTGGCCACACACTGCAGGGAAAATGTCCTGAGTTATTTGCTCTTAACGAGGCCACTTTATCTCTTGCAGGGAAGGAATGTCTGGGAGTTTTGTTCCTCTGTAATGAAGAACTGTTACAAGATTCATGTAATAGAGCTGAGTACCATTGGTGACCATCAGAAAGGAGGCTTTGCGAACAGAGATAAAGCAACAATTAATTAACTAAAATAACAATATTACAAAACCCTCATTGTCAAGAATGGACCACACATAAAGACCATGCAATAGCCCATTTTGCTGAATGGTAAGGAGAGTCATGTGCGAGAGCTATGTTTAGTAAGGATGCTCTTGTGTATTCAACATTTGCTCCTTTGTAGTTTGATATTTCAGAGAAACCCAGGGCTTTAACATCTGAAACTCTAGCCTTATATGAGTTGCTAAGAGTCTCTTCCAGGCAATCACTCAGCATGTTTCTCTGGTCCTAATGTCTCATGAACACACACACAATCTGAGGGACTGAGACATGCTTGGAGGCCTGGGAGCCTTGTGGAAGGTATTGGTCTTCTGACAGGGCCAGGACAGAGTATCGTTTCAGCTATCAAATGGCTTCAGTTGCAGTGAATGGCCTGGTCCCCAGCAAGAGCAGGTCTGTAGGCAGTGCTGTGGTCCCTCTCAGCAAACCAGATCTTTTTACAGTTTCATTGAAGACGCTGTAATTTGCTGGTGAAACACCCTGAGTAAATGTGCTAGGATTATTACTGTATGGGCTGCACTAATGATGGAAAAAATAACCCAGCTGAGAAGAAATTCCTGCAGCAATGACCTTAACATATGGCTCCTCTGTACTGTCTGCACAGTGTAACCACCAAGTCTACCACACTTCCTGGAGTCACACCATGCTAGCAGGAATCACATTTGCCAGTCTCTGACTGGACATTTTACAATGCTAAAGCTTATTCTTAGGCTGCGAAGTATCAGCGTAGGGAAGATGGCAGGATGTAGGAACACAGGGCTTGTGACTCACTCACTACCTGTGTAACAAGGTATCAAACAGCATCTGTGTTATCCTGCCTCCCATCACTGCTATAACACAGAGTTCCCCATGTAAACCCAACTGCTCTGGGTCAAGCTCTGGGTCAATATCTTTCTCTGGATCTTGTCTTGCCTGCTTAGGAAGCAAGAGGAGACTCTGCAGACTCCCTGTTTCTGGCTGGGCTTATGGTGCTCCCAGGAGCAGGTGAATAAAGTGTGGCTGTACTGGTCTTTGAGGGTACAGCACCCTCTCTATTTCCTGCAGGAATGCAGTGAGATGTACTTCTGCCTACAGGATGCCCCAGGCCTCGCAAGTGCACATGGCCTCTGTATTTACACAAACATATAAACAATGCAGTGCCCAGGCTGCCTCCTAAAATGCTATTTCTGCTCTCTAGCAGTTACAGATGAAACAAAGGAGCTCGTGTTTTTCTTTGCGTTTTTTTGAGATTCCCTTCAAAAGGGATCAGACCAGCTTTTGGCAGGAAGCTGCTATTGAGATGTGAGGCTGTGGGTGCAACAGATTTCAAGAGAGTCTATGTAGAAGTGCATTTTGGAGCACTGAAAAAATTGACTCTTGAACAGAAACCTCTGCTCAGTCTTAACTGTGGGGCCACTTCTGCCATGCACAGCCCAGTCCCCATGCTGAGCTTATCCAGCCATCTGCAAGTTCCAGTCCTTCAAGCTCAGCCATTCATAGTTTCTTAGGATTCTTCAGTCTCTTTTCATTCAGATTGATCTTAGAGACCATCTTCAGCTGTGTGTTATAACAACAAAGACTGACATCCTGCCAGAGACACTGTACTGCCCAGAAGCCTAATGACCAAGGCCAGAAACAGTTTCATGTAACCTCAGCCACCTCACCCAGGTGGCTTGTGTGGCCTCCCTCTATAGTCAGCATGGTCCAATTAGTGCCTGTGTCCATGCTGTTGAAGACTATCAAATCTTTTTGTTAGATTGTGAAGGTTTAGAAGCGCCAGATAAGTTCTTCCTTGTTTCCTCCAATGCAGTGACACTGACTGAAGCCCATTCACAGAAACTTGCCACCAGAAATGGAGAAGGATCAGTCTGCCTTCTCTCTGAGGCAGGTATAACTCCATGGTCTGCAATGGAAACACTCCTGCAAATGCAGGATCACATCCAAGTTCGCAGCATGGCCCAGCCCACAGGTTGGTCACTATTCAGCCAAATTTACTTACAGTGGTTATCAGCGTGACCTGGAAACAATTCTATGGTCCTCTTATGGGGATCCTCCTCCTCAGGGCTCATGTCTTCTGCTCCCCATTGGTTTGACACCTTGAAGAAGCTGCTGCAGCTTCCATAGGCACAGCACTGGTAAGCATAAGGTACCTCAAGGACTCTGCAAAAGGGGAAAGCAGAACTTTTAGGCACGTCACTTCCATGACTTGATTCTCCATTGCTTTGCACTTTGTGTGCAATTTTCACATGTGGTGAAAGCCAATGTATCAGCTGATGATTACACTGGAGCAGGACTTCTCTCTGTGTAAGGGACTCAGAGTAGTACAGAGTGAGGATCTGGTCACCCCACTGTGCCTCTGCAATGCCCCATTTTTGGTGCTTACAAGACTGTCTGTCTGCCAATGGGATATCATCAAACACCAGGTCTGGAAGCTGCACTGAAGTTCCTAGACAATTCCCCCAAACCTTTCTGCAGCTCTCCTAAGACTGAATTAGCCTCACTTTCCCATGCTTGCTAGCTATATGCCATATGCACTTCCTTTGCATGTGGAATTGTCAGTTTTTGCCCTGGGTCTATCTTTTTGCTGGGCACCCTTTCTTTTGTTCTTCATTAAGGTGAGGAGCTTCCCAAGAGCTTGGGCAAGTGCAAGGTCCCCCTTGCTTGTTGCAGCAGATCAGAGATGCACATCCAAAAGCTGATTCCATGATTGTGGCTCCCCCCTACCATCCTTGGCAGGGAAATCTCAGCTATCTCAAATGTAGCAAGTTATTTTAATATGTCTGCTTTCTAATAGAAAGTAGAATTGTTAGTTGTTAATTATAGTGTATATTACATGGTTAATTAAACAGCAGCTGAACAGCATCTAGAAAAATTACCAGGCTATCAATTAGAAGTTGCATTTTCTTCAAAGATAGCAAACTCCTGCTTCTTTGCTGGAAGTCTGAAAGATTGCTGATGAAGTCAAATGAACCTTAAGTTTTCCAGACAATTAAGGTCTTCCGACAAGATCAGTAAATATGGTGAAACTCTATATTCTAAAAATATGCTTTTATTTTAAGTTCCCAAACATTTTTGGCTGAGCCCTGCAAGGCTATGGAAACTCTGTATACAAACTGGCTTCCTGTTATAAACTCCAAATTAAATTCTACTATTGAAAAGTGGTAGGGAGGTACAGATCCTCCCAGCATGGCTAAGAACTGTTCTCAGATGATTTCTTCAGACATGTTATGTTCTAAGAATAAAACTACTTAGTGGCAGTACCCCGAAATTTGGGAAATGCTAATGGGTCCATTGGCTGGCCTGGTTCAATGAACCAATCCTGCAGTCTCAGTCTCTCTGGTAGAAATCCAAACCAGCTCCATAGATGTCAGTGGAATTACTGTAGATGAGGAACGCCCCTGCAATTGCTGAATTTGACCCACTCTGCACAAAGGACTGCCATCTTGGGTGTGGAAAGCCCTCCAGAAGTTTCTGAGATCCCCAGCCATTTGGAAAAGAGTCATGCAGCAGATCCTGGCTATGATGAGTCAGAAAAATCAAAAGAGAAAGCCCTGCAGGCACTACTGCCAAGGCAGATTGGAGTGACAGCTCAACACTTCTTCTCATTAGATCTGAGCTATTAAGCCCAGCCTTGGTACAGTGACCTGTGACTCCAGCAGTGGGGGCCTAAATTTAAGAAACTCTGGCCTTGGGAACTCTCAGCTTGTATTGGCTGAGTGGAAACATCAGCTCATACATCTTTGCTGACAGCATATCCCCAAGGCAATTACCCAGGAGACTCAAGCAGAACATGGTCTCATCTCAGGGGGATTCAAATCATCTGGAGCGCTGTACAGTGGGTCCCTCAGTGTGAGGGAAGGTGGTGTGCCGGAGACCCGCTGCTAATGAGGAGGCAGGAGAGCCAGAGCCTGCAGTGCAGCACTGAACTGCAAGCCTTTTGCAGCCTCATTTTGCTCAGCTTGACCCCTTCAGGCTCCTCATTAATCCATAGCAGACAAGACATGGCCACACAAACAGAGTTTACTGAAGGAAAGCTGGATGTCATTAGCTAGGACTGGCTTCTGAGAATGTTTTCCATTGAGTGGAGCCCTGAGCTGGGCCTTCTTCATGCATTCCACTTGTGTGTGTGTTTGGGGGGTCGGGCCAATGGGCCCAGGAGTGCATCATCACTTTTCCGTGGAAGGCTTTAAAAGATAGATGGGGCGCGTTAACAGTAGACGAGGCTTGCTCAACCTACTGGCCTGAAAGGGTGGAGGAAAGCATGAGGTAAACAAGGAAAACAGGATGCTGATTGATATCAACAAATACAGGCCACGCTGAGAGCCAGAAGTAAAGGAGCAAACAGGGCCCAGGGCACTATCAGTACCTCATTTTGGGGAAGCTCTCCTTGGAGAAGGGCTCAGAGAGAGCCGGGTTGCCTTGGAGCTTCAGATGGGTCAGTCCACCCAAACCATCCAGAGGCAGTGTGACCAGCTGGTTATCAGTCAGGTCCCTGGTGAACGGAAAGTAAAGAGGGACAGCATGATTAGAGTTTTGGTGCTAGTGATACCTCAGTCAAGCAGATGTTCAGGGAGTCATGCTGACTGCCTCGGTTGCTCCCTGAAATGTGATGCTGAAATGGGGCTGGGTGTTGCATGGGGGCCAGGCTCCTCTAGAAATAAATGGATTGATACTGCAATCCCTGGAGGAAATGGGGAGGGGGGCAGGGGTTAATGCTCCTGCTGCAAGCTTTGTGTGATATCTACCTCCCTGTGCACCTATATATCTCATGCACTTTTCCCTCCACCACTTCCCCCTATGATAGATCAGATATAACTGTATCTCATGGCTCCTAAAATACTGACGAGTCTTAGCCAGGGACTGAGGACTGGGGACCCCTCCAGAACCAATGAAGATGGTCTGTGATGACTCTTGTTGAAATGGACTGTTATGCTGAACTGTAATAAAGGCATCAGGCAGGTATGAGAACATCAGAAAGTGGATATAATGTGTTAAGTGTTCAGGGTGTGAGCATCTTGAAGATGGCCATTTCTGTACTCTCATCCTCCCTCTAAAATTGACAGGACACCTTGGAATTTGGTTTGCCCATGTAAAGCGCTGAGACAAGCACCTCTGGTAAGACTGAATGCCTCAGCACTGCACCCTTCTGAAATCTAAATGCCAAGTGTCCTGGTAGCTTGGGAAGTCAGTCTGAGGTCCTCAGACACCTGCTTTCCATGGCCCACTGTGAAAGAAATATCACTACAACTTACAGCTTGGTGAGTGAGTGCAGAGTCACAAAGGCTTCAGGATGAATAAGCTGGATGTAATTCCAACTCAGGTCTCTGCAAGACAAGGATATGCCAGTAAGAGGGGTATAGAGTAGAACAGTGAAGCTGCTGACACTGGCCTAGGCCAGGGATTAGATGCAAACAAATGTGGGATCTGCAGCTCCTTGGTCTGTAGCAAGTTCTGTCTCATTCCAGCTCCTTGGAGGCAAATACCATTGGAGTATTTTTGGAGTCTTTATCTGTGTGGTTTCTAACAGAAAACACAAGGGTTTTCTGTGCAGCAGCTCCTCCATTGATACTAAGGCAACAGGTTCCTTTTTGGATTCATTTCTGTAAATTTGGGGATTTTATGCTCATATGCTAAACCTCAGAGCACTAGGCAGGTTATGCCTTCCTTAGTGCCAGAATGCCCCTAATGCAGTCACAATGCTGGGTGCCCAGGCTAGGGCAACAGGGTCAGGATCTGTGTGGAAGGTGGAACAAGGTCTTTTTAAGTGTGTCTGTCATGTACAGTTGGCTTAATATGAAGAGGATCATGGAGGTGCCTCAACAAACTTTTACTATCTGCCTCCATCTAGCTAGAGGTCACATCTCACTCTGAGTCAGGGTTACCTGACCCAGATGTATGTGTCATGCTGCAGAAGTCTGAAGTTTAGGTGAGATGAATCCTTCCCACAAGGACCCAGAAAATACCCAAAGACAAATGCTGGAGTGTATAGGCCTGGACATACACTTATGTGGCTGTTTTGTGGCAGCAGCATGGTCATATTTGTGTGTGTGCTGTCTGTAGTGTTACATGCAATATGTGAATTACTGCATGGTGTGCATGATACACATGGGATCTCTAGGAATGCTGATCTATTAAAGGACACAGAAATTGATGTACCATAGGAAAAAGCTTTTATGTGATTCATTTCACTAAGAGAACAGTAGGCGCAGACCATCAGCACTTGGAGGGCTCTTCCCACACATCACAGGGAAAATGACCTCCGACAGAGCTAGAGGTGCTTTGCTAGCTTCAGAAAGGTCCCATGCACTTAAGTGGGCTGTCCACTGCAAGGTCAGTGTGCATGTGTGATACATGCATGCTTTTGTCCACTTAATATGGCTAGCATATGCATTGAGTTGTGGGGAGACAGTCCCAAATGAAATGAAATGCTCTGCACAGATGTGAGGCCCAGAAGTGTTCCCTGCACCACGGAGTAGTTCCCAGCCAGGACTAGTGTGCGTAGGGAAAGGGGTGCTAGAGCCCCTGCACACCCCCTGACATAAACCCATGTCACATGGGCATTCAGGAGGTAGGTGTCTGTAATGTGGTGTGCAACATATGAGTTGCAGTGTGCGGTCAGTACAAGTGGTGTGGAGTGTGGTCAGTAAGCCTGGCATGTAATGAGTTTGTTTACAGGTGGCGTCTGCATGTGCCAAGTGTATGTTGTACATGATGGATGGCATCTGCGTGTCAGACACATCCTGGGTTGGTGCGTCCTGTGCGCTGCTAAACCCAGCTTCACTGGCCCACTCACAGCCTCCATCAATGCCAGTCTGGTCCAGTGGCTCTGCGTGCAGTAGGGAGATCAGGGTGAAGGTTTCTGCCCCAGAAGCCTGCTGCCCCTGTTCTTTTACAAGGGGTGGTGGAAGAAGGTTGGGACCAGACAATTTAGTGATGAAAGCAAAGCCTCCCAGCAGAAATAGGGGGAGGAGGGTTGGGAAACTCCATGTCAGCTTGGCTGGGTGCTAATGGTTCCCCTTCCCACCCAGCAAAAAGGTCAGTTATTCCCACTGCCAGCCAAGCCTGGCTATACTTACATGGAGCGCAGGGCCATTAGCTGCCCAAAGGTATCTGCTCTGATTTCATGGATCTTATTGTGCTGGAGACCACTGGAAAGACAGAAGCTGGCTTTAGAAAATAGCTGAAGTCGCATTCACACTTTGTAGGGATCTCCGTCCCACTGCAGCAGAAGTAAACAGTGTCACAGTGGAAGTTGCCATTTGAGCTATGTAAGGTTGGGAAACCTGCTCTTATTTCAAGTGATAAACAGACTGAGCAAAAAAACAGCTCTAAGCTATCTTCTCCCAAGGGCAGCTCCAGCACTCAGACAGCTTCCCCTTTAGATGCAAACATGGCACAGTAAAGTGCCATTGATGCAGGATGGTTAAAGGTTCCCAGTCATCTCCAAAGCCACTCCAGTTCCCCACTCTGTTCCACTCTGAGCCTAGAAATGCTGCATCCCAGAGCCAAAGAGGAGGACTTGGAGCCAGTGAGTCAGCAAATGCAGCTCCATGTGGCTCTTCAGGAAGGACTACATGGTGCTGCCCTTTGCATCAGTGATGATGAGGGGGATTTGAGGACTGAAGGGAACTCAGCTTCTCAGGAAGAACAATCTTACTGACCCTGCTGTCCAAATCTTGCACATGTTTTTTGATAAAGTACCTCAGCCCCTTCACAGCTCCCTTCCAGCAACACCTCCTGCATTCTCAGCATCAGGAGAGGGAGGAGGATTAGAGCTGGCTGTGCTGTTAGTGGACTGGACTATACACTTCCCACACCCATGTGGAGACATCCAGAACTGATCCAAGCATCCACTTTGTGGGAAACATTCACAATTTGTCAGTTTTATTTCCTCTGGTTTGGAATAATGGTGAATATTTTAAAAATTTCCTGCAAAATGGCCATCATGAATTCCCAGACCTGCAAAAGTGTGATCCGTGTTATAGGAGGATCCAAAGTGTATCCTCGATGTGTGCTATTCTGCAACGGAAGATAGCCACTGTGCAGTGCTTTACCTATAACAACCCCCAGGGCATTTCTTGGGTAGCTAACCTGCCTTTCAGACTCAGAAATGACCTTGACTCATCTCACAAATGCTCATGAGGATCAGCAAGCAATGGCTGTCATGTCTTAGCTGGTATTTGGCCATATGTTCCTGTGTCAGAGGCAGGAGCTTGAGGCTCTCACACCTACTCTGTTGATGGTTTCTCAGTGTCCTGTGTAATCAAAAGGCAGTTCTTGTACTTCTGGTTTAGATTTCAGGTGAGGGCCTTAGGGAGCTCAGTGAACAAATTTGGGGAGATGGGGTCTCAGGTAGCAGGGCTGGGTGTGCACTGATTTGGGGATGTGGAGCTTGGGAAGAAGGGATATCGGAGCAAGCTAGTAAAAGGTAATTCAAGGACATTTAGCTGCAAGGGAGCACCTGCGTGTTGCAGGTAAAAACCTGCACATTGGTAGTTACAGTAGAGCGACTGGCACATTTAAGTTGTTTGCATGCCAGGCTGCCATGCGTGCCATGCATGCCATGCACCACCAAACTTGTTTCCAACTCATTTCCCAGAAGAAGTGCAGATATCTGGTGGGGGTGGAGCTAACAGGAGTTTGGGTTTAAGGGACCAAATTTCCATTTTGTAAGAAAATGTTGATTTAAGACATGGTCTGTCTAACATAAGAAGTCTGAAAGAGGGATTTACTGCGCTTTTGTGTTAATGACAAGCCAGAATTTGGCATATAATGAAATATTGTAAAAAGAAATAAAGGCACCATGAGTGAAATTACAAGTTAGGAATTCTGAAAGTTTGTCTTTTTTGGGTGTTTTTGTATTTTTTTAACATTTTCCTGGGGATACTTTAGACAAAATTATTGCAATACTCCCCCCCCCCCAATCAATGTTAAAGATCAGTGCTTTTTGTCTGGAGGGATGTTTTGATGAAAAATTTCTGCCCAGCTGTGCCCTCACAGCTCCCAAAGAGGCAACATGGGCTGTGAGACTCTCAGTTTCATATGATTTCACACACTGTCCTAATTCTCAGTTTTGCTGAGGCTGAATGAGGTGGTCTGGCTCTTCAGGTTGTGATGCTGCAGAGGGCAGCGACAACCTCTCTAAGGGACTTTTGTGTTTTGGTGGGATGCTGCTCCCACACATCTGTTGTTTCAAGCTGCAGAATTCTAAAATGAAACCATGGTGTTTATTATTTTGATGTTGTTTTTTTTCTCATGATGGCCAAGAACTCCTGTTGGTTGGATTTGAGAGGTGGGGTCAGCTCTGAGAGTCCAGATACTTTGAACTGAGCATGATTAACTGTCTCAGAGCAATGGAGGTGCCTCCCAGGGTCCAGAGGAGACCCAGGTCAAGTGCTATTCCTGAAGAAAGAGTCAGTCTTTCCTACAGAGGGGCTAGCCCTCAGCAGTGTGGCTATGAGCTGCTCTGTGTCTGAGACCTTGCCATGGGACCACTCCTTGAAGCAGAAAATGTTTGTGGTATAGGTACACCCCACCCTTGATTAGCTCATACCTGGGACTTCAAGTTAGTAAAGTAAAACTCAGTGCTCTCCTGCCCTATTTCTGTTTCCTGCAGTTGGGACCTGTGAAGACTTTAGTGCATTAAGCTCTTATGCACAGGGAATGTATTTTTGTTATATGTGCACAGGGGCACATACAGCATGGAGCTCTGTTCCTTTTGCAGTCCAGATGGTTAGCTATAATGCTTGGCTTTCCCAGTGCTTGGTGAAAGGAGCTCACCTCTGGGCCCAGAGCCTCCTGTGTGCACCATGAGTGTGCTCAGTGTGATTGAATCAGACTTTTCACTCCTACAGATCTTTCTAATCTCAAGACCCAGTGATGCTTTAGGTGAGGTTTGTATTTGGGAACTGTCTCTGCCCCTCAGGCAGCCCCTTTCCCCCTGACCAAGACGCAAGCGAAGAGATCTCTTTACTCACAGCTCTTCCAGCCGCTGACACCGGTGGAAACTGGGCAACTCTTCGATTTGATTGTGAGACAGTTCTCTGTAGGGGGAGGACCAGCACAGAAATGTTAGGAGATCAAAAGCGAGTGCTCCTGAGCCCTCTCTGGAAAAGCAGATATTGTTGGAGAGGGGAATGATATGACCTCCATTTTGCACAGCTGCGGAGAGCAGTGACCCCAGGCAGGGGGATCTCCGCTCTGCACACACCTGACTCTTGCTCTGAACGTCTTTGTGCTATGCAGCCATTGCTCAGTGGTTTACCTACTAATCCAGCCCCAGCCTGGCTCCCTCCAGCACAAGCACCAGACTGAAGGAGCTGCTTTGACAGCTGGGGGGGGTTGGCTTTTCCTCAAGGCCACACTCCTCCCCAGCCCCAGGTCAGCTGTAAAATGCATCTGTGCCAACTTCTGCCAGGCACAGCCTTGCTATTCTGTGGGCAAACCAGAGAGGTGTTTGCGCCAGAGCTTCTGTCCTGCCTTTGTGGATGGGTGAGCTCACAAAAGCTGCAGATGTGCTTTCAGAGCCTGGGGAGGTTTTGGCCATCAGAGCAACCAGCCAGCTGCCTTGCCTTCTTTGTGGTGCAGCAAACCTAACTGTCCACTGCTTGCTCTCCATTCAGCCTTTCTTGGCTTCTCCCCAGGAAAGGGAGCTGTGGCACAGACAGGAAATTGGTGCAGGACATTAAAGAATGTGAAAATTCCCGGTCCTCATTCTTTCAAGTGCTGCCATTGCTGCAATAGCCAGAAAACCATTCCCAGCAAACTCCTGTTCCTACTACTTCATAGTCTGGTGGCGTGTCAGCGTCAAAGGTAGAGTGACTTTGTAGTCAGAGGGAAACTTTCCTAGCACAACTTTGATGTGAACTTATTAAAACCAAAATGGGCCTAGAGAGGAGTAATGCTTAAAATCAGCTCTTTTCCCTACCAAAAGAGACTGGATTCAATACTCTTCAAGGAAAAGGTGCCCCAGAGGAAAGTTTTGTATGTGGCCTCTCAGGAGACTTTCCAAACTCATTTTCCATCTTTCTGCCAATAAGTTGCTGCTAAAACATTTTATTTATTTATTTATTTATTTATCTGCCAACCCTCCCCCCTCCAGTTTTCCATGGTGGGCAAGAGGAGGAAGGGAAAAAACAATCAAACAACATTTTGTATTTGGCTCTTAAGACAGTCACCCAGTACAGAGGGACAGCTATAAGATCTGTCACTTCTCACTGGTCCCCTGCCAATCCACAGAGTTTGACTGGGTCATTTCTTAGCTAAACCATAATAGAGGGAGAATTTATCCATCAGTGATTATTTCTGGCTCCTCCAGAGTTAACCAGATGCAGCCCAGTAGGTACATGAAAAACAGCCCTGGTCACTGATGCTGTGCTGTGGACACGTCAGGGCGAAGGTTCTGGTGGGATCCAGCTCTGCTCAGGGCTCAGGGCAGGCACAGCTATTTCTGCTTGAGAGGAAAGACAAATCTGTCCCCTAAGCCACAGAAGCTGTGGACAAAGCAGCAGAACGATGTCAGGTTGACACCAAGCATGAGCTTGGCAAGACTGCCCTGCCCTGGGTGTGCTGGGCTCAGTGCCCATGCACAGGCCAGCTTCACAGCATGCCCACTAGACTCACACCCCTGTGGTGGGTCATACTCCTGCCTGAGCAGCCTGACAGAGTCCAGGATTTGGGGGGTGAAAATACAGTGTGGTGTGCGTCAGTGGATTGAAAGCCAAAACCAGACAGGTGTGGAGGAGCCTGGGGATGCCAAGTGCCAAATCTGCTGTCTTACAGCCACCATGAAAGATCTCTGCAGAAAACCTGTGGCATGATACGGACAGTGGGAGACCAGAAATGTGGTGTAAATAATATTATCTATGTTTGGATGTGTGTGAGTTGTAATGTTATCCTAATGCACTACCAAGGGGCTGGCAAAGTGGGGGAAAGCAGGGAGGGCAACTGGTATCTCTGTGAGGAGACAGAAGACCAATGGATTTCAAAGGGAAGGCTAATGCATTTCAGAAGGCAAGAGAGATGTAAACATGCACAAACATTGGCCCATGTACCCTGTCTTCAGACTCTGAAAACAATGCAATTAATGTCAGTATAATTAACTAGGAAGAAGGAACAAGGTGGGGTGTCCCCATAAAACTCTCCCACAAGGAAGGGGGTAGGGATGAAGTGCAGGCTCTGCTGTGAAGGTTTACATTCTGATAACTTGCAAATATAAATAGAGCCTACAGGACCCTACAGCTTTGGCTATTCCAAAGGCTACATTTTGGTGGCAAGATGTCCATTGAATTGGTCCAGATGTCTAAAACTGAGAGATCTTCCCTACAGGGACAGCTGGAGCCAAAGTTCTGTGATCTGCTAAGTTACTAATTATGTTCTTTTATTTTTATGTTTTTCTCTTGTTTCCAACTTCTGTGATCAAAAATTCACTCCTGTTGCTTTCCTGGAACAAACTTGTTTTCATTTTCAGCTTGCTTGTATAAAGACTAACTGACGAGAGGCAAGCCTCCTGCTTGCCCTGAGGCAGCAAACTTGTATAAATCTGGCTCATGACTCATTACAGAGGAAGTCTTCAACTGAAGACAAAGTTGGGGATCTTAGAGGAGTGTGCTTCCTGAGAAGATGCAGAAATCATTTTGGGGGCTGATTTCATCACATACCATGTTAAAGAAGAAGTACGTACCCCACTCAGTATTATTCAGTGCTTTGCAAAGCAGATATGGCCAAAGTGATTTAGAGTTTTGGGGCAAAACCCTGTTCTGCCTCTGCTGCACCTTTTGAGGAGCCGTATGACCTTGCAGCTCTTCATCAGATCAGGCCTGCACCCTCCTGGGCTTTGCAACAGGATCCTTCCTCCGGAAGATTGCACTTCCTGGAGCTCCAACTGGGGGAAGTCAGCCTTGGAGCAAAGGCTTGTGAATCATGATTTACACCTGCCTTTTGTGCAGCATATACCTAGCAGCTGTGAAATGCTGCCATTCTGACCCACTGCCCTTTGCACTCACTCTACCTTCTTTGCACGGGGCACACAGCTCCCAGTGATGCAGTGCAAGGAGGAGGCAAATGTGGATTTGTCTCATCACTTACAGTCCTGAGCTCAGTGTGTCATGCTGGGGCTATGCTGGGATGAGACAAGTAAGTTCAAGAATATGCAGGGATCACGACACTGCCCAAGAAGGTGTTGTTTTCTGCATGGGAAAGGTAGCAGTTGCAAGAACCTTGGCTCTATGGGATGGTCTTCCATAGCCGGTTCCCTCCCTGGGCTGGACAAGAAGCAAGCCCAATTTCTGAGGCCATCTTCCCAAAGACCAGGCAGGACAGAGAAACATGTTACTCACAGGACTCGGAGGCTGGGCAGCTGCTGGCACATCCCTCTGGGAAGTAAATGGATACCTGCCCGGGTCAAGGTCCTAGAGGAGTGGAGGAGAGAAAAGAAATGGTATTACTGAGAGCCAGCACACAGACTCTGCTACCCCCAAGTCCAACTACCAGCCCCAGCTGGTGGCAAGAAAGACAACAAATGGGATAGTGAAACACCTGCAGAGAAATGAAAGCTGACTTGGAAATGGGGACTGGGTAAGAGTGGGCAATGCTGCTGGACCTGGCAAAAGGTGAATGTTCCTCTAACAAATTCTGGGACATTGCTGAGTACTGAATTCACTGGTGTCCCTGGCCATATCTAGCATGGATAGCACTGCCTCTGCGGCATGCTCTGCTGTCTCAATTCCCCATTGTCTGGACTGATGATTTGCCTGGAGCTACGACTGTCTCAGAAACCAGTGTATGGGGGGTGGGGGAGATGGTATGGCATGGCCAGGGCACATACCCGGGCTTGGAAGCTCAGAAATGCTCCCAGGCCCTGCAGTTTGGGCACAGCTTGTGGGCCTAGTGCCAAGGAGAGGAGAACCATGCGCGGCCAGAGACAGCACATTCTCCAGGGCTCCCCCTCTCCTGGATGTGGCAGTGTAAAGATGGGGCCAGACCAGCTCCAGGAGCCCTCAGCCAGGGAAGCAAATTGTTGCAAACATAGCAGATGTTTCTATCCCTGCACTGCACTGCCAGTGCTGGTCCTGGGAAGGACCTGAACACTGCACCCAAAGGCTTATTCCTTCACAGATGCAGAAGGAAGGGAAGAAAAAAAAATAAAAAAAGATTGGAGCACACTCTAACATCACTGAAAAAGTAACTCACAGAGAAGAAGGCTGCTTTCAGGAGGCACAGGAGTGTAACGAAGCAGAGAGGTGAGTGACCAGGAAGAGGTAGACCTGAAGATAGCAAACTGCACAGCACTGCGAAAGTTGTCCTCACTGAAACAGCCTGGACTGCCTTGAAAAAGGAACAGCACAGATAGCAGGGAAAAAGGGAGAGATTTGCCACTCACAAAACTTCTAGGCTGGTGGTTCCTTTAAGGTCTGGGAATTCTCTGATGTCTGTTGCACCATTGAGTGACCTGTAGAGAAATAAGGGTAACAAAATGCACAGAGGAACTGGAAGTGAGTGCAGCTGCCCAAGGTCCCAGACCATCTTCTCCCAAATGCCATGTTGGCAAATTTGCTTCTGTACGCCCAAATGTGGCAAAGGGAGGCCCACGTCCAAAGATGCCACTCCTATGAGTGTGCCATTGCTCACTGGCTGGTGGAGCAGACTTCTCACACGCAGCACAGATGCGGTGAACCAGAGTTGGGCCTTTCTATCCAGGAAGACTTGGCAAGCCCCAGCCCCCAGCAGCTGACATTCTTGGCATGCTCTCTACACAAATTAAATTAAAGAAAAGAAACAATTGCCATGGGGAATGCAAGTGGGGCATCCCACCCAAGCCTCCCAGAGATTGTATATTGGCGCTAAAGAATGCTTATGTATTTGGAGGATTTATTTTATTTGCCTGACTGTGTGTCCCTGCAGAGAGAGGCTGGGTGAGGCTTGTAAAGAGAGAGATTTTGAGGTTACCTCTGCCTCGATACCTAGCACTATGCTCCAACAGTTTAGCTGAAAATCCAGCCAGGTTAGGCCAATGTGGAGCAGCTGTTCTGGTCCAGATGATGCCTACCACATGGTAGTGGCCATGGAGCAGGATTAGAGCCATACATGTGAAGGAAGCACTGACAGATCTACCTGCCCAATAAGATTATTTGTGCCATGGTAGTGGTGTTACGAGGCACAAGTGTTCCTATATTTCTCCTTCTCTTGGAGAAAGGCAGATGCCTTCAATGCCTTCGGTCTGTTGGGCCACAATGGTTTCTGTGGCAGACCCTGGGGAACACTACACAACGGTGCAGGGCTAGCTTTAGCAGTGTATAGCAAATATAGTGGCACTTGTGAGCATGGTCTTTGCTGATGCTGATGCAGACATGGAGACCCTGGAAAACTCTTCAGCTGCTTGCCAGTTGGGTGGATAGGAGGAAGAAATTTCCCCCTCTGAAATCTCCTTCTCAAAGTTATTGTCCCTCAGCAGAAAACATCTGCAGTGTCTGCCCCTTCATTTGCTGTCTTTGGGGGCTGACCAGAAGAGCGGCGTCATGATCTTCTGTTGGCACAATAGCTCTGGGAAGGGGGAAGGGAGAAGGCCTCTAAGGTCTCCAGCTCCCAAGGCTTGGAGCTTGGTTGTGTTACCTCTGAAGATCTGCTCAATGAACTTACAGAGTGTGTAGCTTTGGCAAGTACTGGAAAGCAGACTGTCCAACAAACTGGATGGGATTGTCATAGAAATGGCTGCAAAGGAAATGAGTAACTGGTCAGATTCTGCTGTGCATCCCAGAGAAGATGCCATTATAAGCCTTGGAGAATCTAGGAATAAGCTATGTAGGAGGTGCTGGCTACCCAGTGAAGAATCCTACTTTTCCAGATAACCCTAGGCTCTCCCACCAGCAATATTTTGGCTGAACTTTGGTACAAATGATATCTCAAATCCTGCTGCTTTGGGATGGCCTTTTAAGGGTCTGATGAACCAGGCAGGCTAGAAAGATGCAAGTCCTTTTTTAATCTTGCTACAGGCTCTGACCCTGCTAGGACATACCCTTCACTTGACACTTGTCTAATCTTACACATCTACAGCACCAGTATATTCCTTACTTTTCACAGTCAGTGGAGAGAAATCAGCTCTCTTAGAATCCAACCAACTTTAGAACTCCTAGAACAACTCCTAGAAGTATCACTTTCACCAACTGTGAAGGACTGTAGATGGGCAGATCCAATGGAGACATCAGCATTCTGGACGTGTCCCGTATGACACCAAGGATGGTGTCTGAGGAAGATGGGAATGAGGTTGGTTTGCTCTGACTGGAGCAATGACCATTTTCACCCATTGCTTTCCAGATGTTGGTATTTCTATAACTTAAGTCCCAGACTAGCCAAGCAGAGCTTTTGTCACTTGTCATGATTGGTGCAGGGAAGAACTGTCTAGAATGTCTGGCTGTCTCTATGTCAGAATGGAAATGCACTGGCAGGTCTGTGTATCTCTCTGCAGAACTTCATGTCCATGGGTTTGGGGTAGACACACACTGGTTTGGGGTGATATTGTCTCTTCTGTCTCCCAGTCCCAGCCCATGTAGTCACTGCTGTAACCAACTAGCAGCATTTCTAAAAACTAGGGAAAAGTACATGCAGACTTCAACCAGGGCTTAGAAAACCCTCTGATATGCATAGCAAGATTTCTATGAAGACTACCCCTTTATTGTTCCTTCTTTGTTATCAACCTGATGCAACAATAGAATTCAGCTGAGGGGAAAGGAGAATCCATGGCAGAAAAGCTAAAGCATACTTGAGAGGGAGCTGGTTTCAGCTTACATTAGCCTGTATACCATGAATATCAAACTGTGATCATGGTGACAACTGTCAGGAATCCCAACCAAAGACATCAGGAAACCTCCCTTTCTGGAGGATGTAATGATTTAGGAAACACTTTAATTTTCTTACATTGTTTGGAGGAGGGGATTCCCAACAAATGCGTTCTCTGGAATAGCTTTGATGTTGTTGTTATGAAAACCGCTGTTGGGAGAAACAAATATTTTAATATTAATGGATTAGAAAAGCTTGGACACACCTTCTTTCCTCAACACTTTTAAAGGCAAAGAGCCTTCAAAACACAGAGGTGATAAAAGGGAAGGATTATGCTCTGTTCTAGCTGTAGCATCGGCCCAGCGAAGGAACAAGGTCTCTCCTTGTTTGGCAGGACAAAGTTCTCATTCTGCTGTATTTACTGCTTGAATAGCATGGTGCTCCATAAGCCACTCCACTCAACTCACCAGGATCAAATGGACTCAAGATTTAACACTTATAGGCCAGGGAACTGGAGCAAACAAAACAAACTTATTTTACACCACCCAGGGATTACAATTTTTGTGGATGGTCCCTTCATTTATAGCTCCACGGCTGTTAATCAGAGTCCAGTCTGCAGTGAATTATTGGCCCTATTGACTTTAAAGAATTTGTAGATTTAGCCATGAAATTTTTGGTTTAGTTTGAGAAAATGGCTACCAGCAAATTTTCACAGCAGAAGAGAGCTCTGTGGCCACAGTCTGATCTCCTGTATAAGAAAGGCCAGAGAACTGCAGGCACAGGATCCTGTGTCAAACACCAAGTGCAGGCTCTGGGTGATGACCAGGTTATTTCATCTCAGAAGAGTCTGCTTCAGTGGTTAGTCAGATGGCTGTTTGAAATTTGCCTCTTCTTTAGCGATGTGTATTTCAAAAGCCACCTCACAGTGGATTGCGAATCTTGTTCCCAACTTGAAAGTCAGAGTAAAGACAATATCTGATCTGATCTGAGAAATCTCCCACAAAAGAAATTCTTTCAGTAAAAGAAAAAGATAGTGTCAGATTTTCTCTGCAGCCTCTCAGAAGCATCAAAGCAACTGCTTTTGTTCCATCCCAGCCCATCACCAGTGTGACACAGTCTTAGGGTTACACCTGACCACAGGGACTGTGGATCCACATCACCTGGACTTGACCCTATCTTCAGGATTCTACCTTTGTCAGTGCTAACTTGGATGGTCTCCCATTTTTAGTGTCCTCTAGGCTAACCAGTTAGAGGAGAGCTAGCCCATAAAGTGGTTATAAAATTGTGGGATTCCCTATTATAAATTTGTCTATGGGAGATCAAATAGTTTATGTACATCAGATGAGGTGGCATGGGACCTGCAGAAGCCACGGCCTTGCAATCACACAGGTTATTCCATGGTTATGGACCTGATCTGGGGAAAGGACTTTATAAGTAGCTGGAGATCAGATGGACTCTGAGCGGGCATCAGATGCCATCGGAGAATGAAGAGCTGAGGAGGAATCTGCTCCAAGCCTTACGGGGATCTCCCACTCCTCTCAGCCTGTCCTGGCCAAGGGTGATTGTGAAGTGATTAGAGCAGAGGGAAATCAAGGGTTTAAACTGCTTTTATATACATGGTGGAAAGTGCTCAGAAAGACAAGATGAAGGCTTGGACTGAGTGTTCTCCCTAGGTCAGAGCACATGCAGATCTTTATTGGTCACTCTCCTTTGGAGAATGCTTTTAAAAGGGAGTAAACAGAAAATCTCACAGCTCCTGTAGTCGACCCAGAGTCCTAATAGCCCCAGGGAATTCCAACAGCTCATTGTAGTTTAGATCCCTGAAAGACAGAGAAGGGAAAAACAGTCATTAACAATCCTGTAGGAACTCAGCTGAGTGTATCTGTGCTTTGAAGGCATGGAAACTTGGTCGTTAAGCAAGGGAGATATAGGTTTTTCCTACCACACTGATCCAGCCACTGCCTGGAAACAAACCCTCACACATTCCTGCAGCAGGAATATTCCCTGCTGGGAGCACTGTCAGGCGAGAGCCAGCCCAAGCGTGGCTGCTGCGGGGTTGCTGCTGTCTGGACCTGTTCAGCAGAGCCCCTCAGTGTCCAGAGCCAGACCGTGCTGCTGGTTCACATCTTCAGAGTGCCCTGTCCCCCTCTCTCAGAGACTCACCCCTGGATGCTATGGTTTGAGGCCTTTTTCTCACCTTTCCAGAGCCAAAATGGGAAAAACAAGAAACAAAAGAGCAGCTTCAATTCTGTGGGCCTGGCAAAAGGGCTGTGTCTGTGCTTCCCTGGCCGTGAGGTGCAGAGGGGAGCAGGGATTTGCAGAGCAGAGGGAATCATCCTGGGGACAGGATGCTGGACTATCCTGCCAGTGGGACATGTTGTGACTGGGACCAGTGGGAAGAGCAGACTCTGGGAAGGCTCTTACTCTGATGGCTGAGAAATTGTGAGTGAAAGGTGGAAGTAATGTGGAGGAGGAATTAACACTGCTGAGTGTTAAGTTTAATTTGCAATTTAATAAATTAAGTAAAATATAATACCTTTAATACAGTCAGTCATAATGACAAGTTCAGGGTTTACCTACTCTAACTTGGCAACCAGAAGAGACATCTGTGCCTGAATGAGCCTCATGGACTGTATTTTTTCTCCAAGGATGGGTTAGTACCTCTGGAAAAGGATTTATTTGAGCTGTGAGGCAGTGCTGACAACCTAGAAGGAACAGCCCTCTGAAGGTAATGATCCTGTTTATGACTAGAGGGAGCTCAGGGAGACTGACTGGGCTTTGGATGTGTAACACTTCTAATCTAGTATGTCTAATACTGTCCTTGGCGAGGTGATTCCAGCTGCGGTGGTCCCATTTGACCCCATCCTGTCCATCCCACAGATGAAGGCAGTAAAGTCTGAAGACCATGTGACTGCTTCCTACTTGCATGAAACTCTCTGGGTTTTAAGTGGTAGATACTTTGGAACATGAGGGTAATTACTGGCTCCTGGAGATTACTGTATAATTACACTTAATGGACCTCAAAGTAATTGCTATGTAACCTGGATTGTGGTTTACAGAACAGAAATAACCATTCATTTTCACAGCAATGAGCTGCTGCCCAATTACCTCGTAATTCTCAACCTCTGGGCCCAGGCATGGTAATTATGTTATGATCTCTCTTGACCCCCCTCTCTCTGGTAATTACCTCGTCCCGCTCCTTTACCAGTGTCCGTACATGGAAATGTCTCTACAGCACTGTCTTGACTTTGCCCCGATGGGTATTTACCCAGTAAATAACCCCAAATAGTCTCTCCAAATGGCTCTTCCCTTGGGTCTTTCTGGACTCCATGTGTGTATGATTTACTTTATATCTTTCTTCTGGCCCTGTCCCCTTCCTGGTCATTCCCCAGTAAATATTCTCTAGGACATGGAGTTGGCCTGGATGGGTTTTATCTTGTATACCCTTAAACAGTCCTTATCAGACCTGGTTGACTGGATTACCTTTGCAGCCCAGGAGGAGAGGCAAGCCCTGCTATGGCACGATCTGTCTCCCCACACCTAAAGCTCTTTTCTCTCCTCCTGTTACAGAGGGAGTCTGGATGCCTACATTGTATGTGTAGATTTGAGCAAATGAATCCTGCTCCTGTAGTACATACACCTCATGTGAAAGGATCTGGAAAGGGTCCAAATAGTCTAATAAGTCTGAGTGCTGGCAATCAACAGGAGAGGATCAAAGGCCCAGGGACAAGGCCACAAGCTCTGCCTCCCAGCCTAGCGCAAACTGCAATGTGATGGCAGATTCCCAGTGCACAAAAAAGCTGCCGCGTGCATCTCCAAGGCCTAGGAGTGAAACAGGAGTGACAAATCCCCTCCTCCAGCCAGCTCACATCTATTAGATATGAGAGCTCCCCTCCTTTATAAAAGAGCTTGCTTTGATGCACTTAGTTTTGATATGGATCTGAGCAGATCAGGGATCTTTCCCAGTCTTCTCTGCTTGAGTCCAAAATGAGCTATCTAGGAAGAAATAACCTGACACGTGACTGCTCCTGCTTCTCACTATTTGCAAGGCGCACATAGCTTGTTATCTGCTATTTGTATGTTCTTAGCCAATTTCTCTCTATGGTACCTGTCGAGCATCCATCACTGTCATGTCTGAGTGCTTCACAATTATATATATGCACTGGGAGAAGAGAGGGAAGACTGCTATGGTGCACAGTCTCTGAATTAAAGCTCAAAGAGGCAAAGAGGTGAATTCTTAAAGAGAAAGAGCGATTAGAAGTGCAGATAGGACACTACTGGGCTTTTTGAAAGTATCAGTCAAATCCAATTAACCTTCAAATCATTGCACTGGATAAAATCAGAGGGGATTAACAACCTAAGCTGTCTGACAGTCCCAAATCTCTCTCTATCTGTGTGTAAAGTGTTTAATACCTTTGAAAATGTCACCCTACGGTCTCTTTCCAAGGTTAGAATGAGATTCCACAGCAGAACAGGAAGTTGCAGAGGTCGCTCTAGGCTGGGTATGTGGGGCTGTGTGGTTTTCCTTCCCCTTGTAAAACTTCCTGTAACATAAATGCAGGTGCTGGTACAACACTGTGTGATGTGAAGTGACCAGTCCTGGAGAGCAGACAGTGTGAGACCATCCCCATGTGACACAGCGCACCGTGGTCATGCCACTGATGCCATGGGAAGCTCTCTGTGATGGCCCAGGGGGTGAGTTTCTCCTCAGCGATACCCAACGTGTTTGTGAGCAGCCAACAGATGGAAAATATTGCCCAATACAGATGAGACTTGGCTCACCTGTGATTCACTAACAGAAAAAGTGAGCTTAGATCTGTAACCAATACTATTTACAAGGAATAATTCAACATGCTGTAATATTTGTTCCTGTCTTTCTCTAAAAATGCATTTCCTTTCCAGCTTGCTTCTCTTCCAGGCAGTCTGTTCTTTCATCAGCAGATGAACATGTTGTTTGTACCTCAGTGTGTGTGCAAGTATGTACAGGAACAGTTCTTCCTGAATGAACACACACCTTTTCCAAGCCCTGGCAGCATCTCTGGACCTCCCTCCCCCTCTGTAATAGACAGATACAAAGAGCATTGTGTTCAGCAGATCCCTCTGGGTAAAAAAGCCATCTCTGACTTCTGGCATATAGTGGGCTTGTTGGAAAGTGGAAATGCAACCAGGTGTAGTCATACAGCTCCAGTCTGGCTGCCAGTAACCCCAATCTGTTTGGGAGAGACGATGGGCCTCTGCTGGCTCCTGTCAGTGCTTCCTGGTTATCAGTGAGGTGAGTCTCCCTCACGGAAAATAAACCCAGTTGTGTTCATTAACAACTCCCCTAAGTGTTGCTAGCAGCCGCCTGCTCTTGATCTATGTGCCATGTGTGCTGCCCTGACTTGCCTCCAAGGCTGCCCTGTGCCAAGCCCTGCCGATTTCAGAGAGTTCATCTAGTTTGGAGAAGCTGAAAGAAGCCTGCACCCAACATGTTCCCCAAGCCTAAGCTCTTCCCCTCGGTGGGGCAGCCCTCCCCAAAACCCAAATCCAGGCCCACACATATGGATGGCTTCCCTGCACCTTTTCTTCCTTCCTCAGAGCTCAAGGGAGGCCCTGGTCCAAGCAATGACTGAGAAATGCCCACTGACCTTCATCGAGGGGGAGCCTGTGTGTATCTGTGGCAGTGGCAAGCTCCACAGGAGCAGGATGTTTCTGGTCATTTTGTGAAATTCAATCCTCAGATCGTTTTGCAGATGTCTGAGATCAGCAAGGCTACATCTGTCCCAGATACCACTCTTTTCTGCTTGCTGTCCCACCACCAGCTTTGGCAATTCTTTGCTGGTCCCAACTCCACACTCTGACACTTTCCCACAACTTCCATCTTTGGTACAACACAGGGAAAGTTGCAAAAAGCCAAACCTGCTGCCAGGTGACACTATCCACACTGGGCTACTGTGGCACAGCTGGGCTGCTGTGGCGGTGGGGAAGCCTCTCATCCCGGGGAGCCGGACCTGGTTCTGCTGGTGTCTGAGCTGTCCCAGCTCTAAAGTCTGCCCGAAGACTGGCAGAAGGATGCCAACATAACATTACCATCTTCAACTCAGCAGCACCACGCCAAAACAATAGGGAAGCCTCATAAAACTGCATGTAGGAAAAAAAAAAAAGTCCATGCCATAAAGGAGAGAGTTTTGCCCATTACCAAGGGCTTTTGGAAGCAAAATCACTCAGCCAAGAGTTTCAGAAATGGTGTGCAAGAGAAATTACTATAAAAAATCACTTTCCTTAGTTGTGCTCCAAGTTACCAGCTCTAGGCATGACAGTGGGATGTCAAAAGGAGCCTTGTCTGTTCTTCTAGTTAAAATGAAAACCTCTTAAAGGTCACCCAGTCTGCTTGAGACACAGTGAACTGGCTGGCTTTCCATTGTTGTTATTTCTAGGGTGAGCCTATAGCTTCATATTTGGAAGATCTTAAACAACCCTGTTGTTTATTTAGAAATAAAAATGAATTGACATCAAAGGCACAGTTATTTGGGGCTTTAACTGCCAGAGTGATTTGAAGCTAACAACATGAAGCCTGGAACTATTAATATCTTCAATTGGGCCAAAAAGAGAGAAGGAGGGGAAAGAGTCTCAGGTCAATTTTCTGCCTGTTAGGGACTATTAGTGGTTCCACACAGGAAGCCAAAAAAAAATTATATAGTACTATAAATTCTTCCATAAGCCACAAAACACCACAAATTTGCAGCTAATAAACCTGAAGATGCAATAAGATTAGAAGCTGGAGATGGGACATTTGCTAACTATTTCAGTCCCATTGCAAACTCCTGCCAGCAGTTCGAGATGTCACTCTGATGCCCTGGAGGGAGCCTTCCTACAGCCTCTGATAAGGACTTGCATTTCCACCTGTCCTTTGCTGGCATCTAACCAAGCTGCCAGTAAATTTAATTACCACTGCTCCTAGTTGTGCTGGTTACTGTGGCCAAATCAAGCACTGAGAATGATTTAATTGGTAGTCTGAAAGCCCAAGGGGGCAGTTATGACCATTTAGTTTGACCTCCTGCCCAACACTGGCCAGACAGCTTTACCCAGATGCCTTATATCAAAGTTATGGCTTGTGGCTGAGCCTGAGCTGGGAAGAGTTGCCTGGTTAGTCCATAGTACAAAAAGGAAGTAAAAATGGGATGCTTAGGAAGCTGGCCACCCTTGGCTGACTCCTATGCCTTTGACTGGTTCTACCTTGTGACAGAGGAGATTTAAGATTGTCATGATGCCCCTCACTGGGCCCCTGGGCCCCCACCCCCCCAGCCTCCAGGGTGGATTTTGGAGTGTTTAAGGGTATTTAGGTGCCTGCTGAGCCCTTGGGATTTAGCTCACCTGCTAGGTGTCTGATGTATTGGTGGCACCACTGTAAAAGGATTAGAGGAGATGAATCCTGCCTGTTGTGCCTACACACCTCTGGAAACCCAGGCCAGCTTTCCTTTTAGGACCTGGACACTGGATCCAGTGCATGATCACTGTGAGCTCACTTTGCACAGGCCACCAAACCCACAGCAGACCGCAGCTGCTTTTGATATCTCTGACCAGAGACTGAGTTGACCTGGGAGGGTTCACTAAACCTAATAAGCTGTTGGTAATATTATCGGTTAGGTGCTGTATTTCTATTGCGTAGCATCAGTGTAAACCCTGTTCTCATGGTAATGATTAACACATGCAGCAAGCATGTGCCCTTCCCCAGGACAGTTTGGATGATGAGACATAGCAAGTGCATGTAATAAGTGAAAGGAGGGGAGGGGAACATGAAGGGACCCAGAATACATATCTGACTTTCAGCCAGGCTGGAGCTGTGTGACCATTCTACTCCCTCTCCTCCAAATGGAGACATCTAAGAGGGTGATGCACATGTGTGCACGAGTCCCTTTATAGGCAGGGGAAAGAAGTGACCTGTTCATCTTCTAGAGTCAGTGTTTTCATTTGGGTTACTGAATCTTGTCCTAGAAATGCTCATTTTCACAAATTGTAAGAAGAAGCCAGGTGACTGGCTCTGATGGAGTTTATCAGTGTCCCAAAGGGGCGGAGATGAGCCCCCACACCATGGGAAGGTTGTCAGATCCTAATGGTGCCTGATTTCTGCCAGCAGCAAGTAGTAATCTCTGTACAAGTATTCATTCTGATGGCCTTGCCTAGTAACATCCCAGACTTCACTTTTACAGTGCTGGACCATTTTACAGGGTTTATGTGGCACAGAAAGGTCTGTTGCTGGGGAGGTGGGGGTCCTGTCTGTAGGCCATGCCTTGTATGTCTGCAGCTGCCAGTCCTTCCTCACACAGCTCTGTTCCCCATTTAAAAATGCAGCAGTGCCCAGAACGTGTCTGTTCCAGCCAGTATTTCTGTCTGTTCTCTAACTGATGAAGGTACTGAATTAAATATGTTTTCAATTCCATTTGATTTATTTAACAAGGTTGAAGTAAGCCTTTGAGAGCGGGATCTTGTGGGGGGTCCTGGGAGCACAAGCGCTGCCATGCACATATCATTTACAAGACACAAAAGGAACTGACCGCAAAGCTGAACAGCGGGGACCTCAGTCATTCAGATGCACAGACAATAACCATAGAGCTAATGACTCAGGCAGGGGAGGCATGGAGAAGGCTGCTGCACTTTGCCACACAGGGGAAGACAGGCTTGAAAACCTGATCTACAGCAGAGTTCTTTTGAACTGAGCTATGGGAAGGAAGCTGGGGACCCGTATCTACCCCGTAGGTGCACAAGGCAGTGGTCTGCACCCTGCCGTCCACAGCACCCTGTGCAAATTAGTGCTGGCAGAGCGGAGCATGGGGTGGGGGCTAGAGGAGGGGATTGGGCAGATCTTCTGTTCATCTGCACACCCATGGTGAAAACATGCCTGCCTGTTATCTTTTTTGCTGCCTGCGGTGTGCATTCCTCCCTTTCACAGGCAATTCACTCTCACATGTTTCTGGAAGCAGGTTTCCTTTCTCCAGCATGGGCAGCTGTACTGACTCAGCTGCTCTGTGAAAGGCAGCAGTGAGGCTGTGTCCAAGTGGGACTGGAAGAAGGCTTCAAGGAAGATGAAGCACAAGGAGCCAGAAGAGTTGGGGTCCTCCGAGGGGTCACGGCAAGCATATCTGGAGACCCAAGGGGTGATGGTTTGGGGAGATTCAATGCTGTCTGTCATTGCAAGATCAGTGGATCCAGGATGGGGGAAACCAGACTGGAGAGCTGACAGGGTGCAAGAGAGGACAAAGTAAGGGCTTGGTGGGGAAAAGGAGGGAGCAGCAATGGAGAATAAACAGAGAGTGCTAGGAAGGGGTGAGGCTTACAGCCAAGCTGTAACCCATGGAAAAAAAATAGTTTCTCTAGAATGACCATTTTTCATCTCAGCTGCTTCTTTCTCTCTCTCTTTTTCTAATCTTCTGAACTATCATGTCTGCTTGGCATCAGGTTCAGCTAAAGGAAGGTTCTGCTCAGACCCTGGTCAGGAGGGACATGACCAGTTCAGAGCCTGAGCTGTGTAACTGAGCAGTCCCGGCTTCTGCTCTCAGGAGAGCAGATGCAGCAAACTGGGATCATTTGGCCCACGGAGACCACAGAAGAGAACTGTCTGGTCTAAATGCTGCTGGGTAGTGTCTAGTGCATTTGCACCAATCCAGATTTAAAGAAGGCTTTTTCTGTTCCTTGAGAACATCACCTCCATTTGCTTGATGGAGTGTGTCACATAGTTTAGAGTTCTGTTCTTGGTCCAGATGCAGTGAGCTAATGTGATAGGAGCCCTGATCTGTGGTCCACCTCTCCAACAACCTTCCTTTCTCCAGCCCCTGAATCTGGGTTCCAAGGCTTCTGCTAAAGCCCCCTTCCTGCTCTGGAAGAGTGAAATTGCAGAGCCAAGCTGCCTCTGATGCTGGATGTGTGAGCCGCCGGGGGACCCACACTGACATGTTGTGGGGCTGGAGCACCAGGAGCTTGATGAGGGAGCACAGCAGCTCAAGGCAGCAAATGGGACATCCTCAGAGGAGTCTAAACCATCAGCTACTTTGGGAATTGTACAGGCTGGGATTAGAGTCATGAGACTGCACAAAAATTTTCAAATTAAACATGCTGATGAAGTCAAATCCCACCTGAAGAGTGAGGTATCATTTGGCAGACAGGTTTCCAAGAGAACAACAAGGCATGCCTAGCCCTAAAAAGGTTAAACAATCTTTGTGTGAACTGTGGTAGAGATATTTCCCGTTTCCTTCCTCCTGCCTTCATTGCCTGAGGTGTACTTTATATTAATTTTTTTTTCTCCCATAGAAAATCCAACTCTCTGGAGGAGTCAGTAGGTTCCAGCTCTGCTCTGCATTTACAGACTTAGCTAATTACCCAGATAATAGGGCAGCGCGCTGTGAAAGTCTGTGGTAAGGGCATTTCCTGTGAGGCAAGGTTAGGCAGATAAAACGCCTGGAGACAGAGGGTTTTGGATTCAGCCCTTCTGGGAGACGTTTTTAATTTATTAATGCTATTTTTTAAAATAAATTAAAAGATTTTTAAATGAATGAAGGTTTGTTCCTTCCAAGTGATTTATCTCCTTTGTCTGACTAGCAGAGGAGCTGGCAGGGACAAGGATGAGGAGGGCGAAGTTAGAAAGATAGGCAACTGCGGGGTCATCTCAGGTGGAGGGGTTGAAGGAAGACTGCAGGGCATCTCTGAACCACTTCCTCCCTCGTGTCCATATCAGAGATGGGCCACAGATGCCTGAGCAGCCAGAGGAGCAGCACTTTGGGGGCAGCTCACCCTCCCCAGTGTGGATGGGGAGCTGTTACTTCGCCTATAGCCTGGAGGACTTCAGTATTTTGGGCTGGGCCTGAGAAGCAGCCATTTATTTCCCGTCCCTGCCTCTGCACCGGGAGCCACCTCGCCAGCTCAGCCTTGCGTCAGGATGGGAAGAAAGGAAGCCTCTGAGACATGCTTTCTCTCTGACAACATCAGCTTGGGCAAAGAGGGTCTTGTCTGGCTGCGTGTCTCAGGGCAGGGAGGAAACTTGGCTCCTATTTTTGGTTCAGGCCCATGCTCCATACATGTGGGGGACTCGGCCACTGGGATGACCATAGCTCTTAATTTTGCATTTCTCCCTTGGCTTCTTTGCCTCAGAGAAACTGTAGTGAGGTAACTCAAAAATGAGCCCTGAGCAAATGTCAGGGGCCAGCTCTGGGAATACTCCACAGCCTCAATGTTGGTGGACCTGAGGTCTTCAGTGCAAACCTCCTTCATGGAGGGCCTCTCACTTCAGGGACACAACCAACACTTGAGCCTTGCCACAGCAAAAAAACAACACTGCACAGGGACAAATGCCAAAGCATGCCTGGAGCCGCACCTTGCTTGGCAGGGATGCACAACGGGAGCTGGAAGCTGATGAGCCCATCCTCGCATCGCGATGCTCACTCCAGTGACCCTCTACCTGCCAGGCGGGCTGGGGTGCCACTTGGCAGTGCCAGCTTGTGTTCACCTGAGAGCAATTCGAGATCACAGACCTGCTGGAGCCGCTGCTCTGTCGCCCACCTACCCCATTAGTAGATCAGAAGCCCTAATGACTTGCCTAAACGGGTTTCCTCACCATGTGTGTGTGGCAGCCAGCGCTCAGGGCCACAACACCTCCTCTCCCTGCTTGGGCAAAACAGTCTAGATAGGAGAAAAAACATTTTTCTCTTTCTCTTCAAAGCTGAGGAATCAGCTTCCAGCCCAGGGGTGTTTTCAGTGAGGTACTACCGTTTCAGTGGAAGACAGGATGTTCCGTGCAGGAACCTCTCTACCCCTTTGGCTGCCCTCTCGATGTGCTGTCTGTGGTTTGTGCTGCTTTGCCATGGGGACGCCAGGCAAAGCTGAGGACTTCCTAACACCAGTGAAGCTGGAAAGTGCTGAATGATGATTTGTATGTGCTGGTGCTTGGAGCTGCGGGCTCAGGGGCCAGCTCTGAAATTCAGCTTCTGTGTTTAGCTTCCCTCCCCATGGCTATCTGTGAAGGACTGGAGATATATTTGTGTGTGTGTGTGTGTGTGTGTGTGTGTGTGTGTATATACACACACATACACATATATGCATATATGTATTTCTGGATTGTCTCAGGTCACCTACCCCTTCTATCCCTTCACCTTGCAGAGAACAGTGACTTGGGGCTGGACTATCTGGTGGTGCTTGCATATCCACCTTCCATTCCAGGTCTGGTCCACGAAACATTTATGTTCCAGGAGAGCTAAGTCTAGCATTATCACAATCCATATAGCCAGGTCAAAGTCAGGTACTGCATGGTGTGGAGAAACTAGTGTGGTTTTGTTGTAATTATTCATCAGTCTTAGCCTTATGTTGTGCTCAGACTGCCTGCAAAGATTAAGAACCTTAGGAAACTGGTCAACTTTTCAGGCTAAGGTAGTAAAGAAGAAAACTGGGCACAAGATCAGCATCACTGTGGAAATTCCTGTCATAGGGATCCTCCTGTGAGAAATACTGTCTTCATATGCCGGCGGGGAACTCAGTTCCCATACTAGCACCATTCAGGTCTTTGGGTGGCATTTTCCCTGGCAGCTGCTCTGAAGACAAAGCCTTTTCTCCCCTGTCACAGTGCCCCCAGCCCTGAGTATACAGAGTCTGAATGTTTTCAATAATCTACCACTTTCATTCAGTCATGCTCCTAGCTGCAATCGACTTTATACTGACAACTTCGCTACAAATACCACTATCTGCCAAGCCTATGCTACAGAACAGATATAATCTAATACTCTCCCTCCCTTCCCACCTCACATTGTTAAAGATTGAGAAATTAAGGCCAAAATAATCAGGAAATGTAAAAGTTAAGGTTCTTCCATCCAAACAGCAGGAAGTTACTTATGCTGCCTAACATTTTATAGCTCACATTAAATGGCCTAAAGAGTAATATATTACAGAGCAGGTTTTACAAGGCAAAACAGGAACAGCAAAGTGACATGAAAAGCACTGTGGCTGGAATCTCAACTTTTGGCATGCCTTACTTTTGCTATTTATAAAGATCGTGCTTTTCTCTGGCTTTTTTTTTTTCCCTCCTTCATTTCACCTCCCTCACCTCACCCAAAGCCACTGTCTCCCTTCAGGGATGCCCCCAGCCCCCTGCACCATGCAGTCCCCAATGCTGCCCTTGCCCAGAGAGCAACTGGCTGCTGGATCTTCCTCTCCAGGCATTCCTATGGATTATGATTGTTTGTAGGCTCCTTGGTAACCCTAAGGCATTAAAAGTTACTGTGCTTTTTGTACTATGCACTGGACCTACTAGGAAGAAGCCGCATGCATAAAGTGGGCCCAAGAGCCATGTTCATTAGGTAGATGCAGCTTGCCAGGGCCGGCTGCCGCTGGCTTTGCTCTAGTATCTCCTGGAGGGGAGTCCTATGGGCAAGAGCTTACAACCTGTTTAAAGGACCTACTCCATTACCAAAGGGACTACAGAAAGTGTCATATAAGGACATTTACACTCTGTGACTTACCCTGTGTATTTGGGAGAGGGCTAAAAAATGGCTGGTATCACCCAGTTTGACCATCTAATGCCTAGTTTCATGACTTGGCCGTGCTTGGGGTTTCTTCCCACAGCCCTGCAGGTTGCTCTGTGTGATCTCTACCACAGGCTTATGGGAACCGGTGAGGGGAACTCACTAGTTTTCAAGGCTGTTTTGAAACCCTGTTGGGAATCTGGCCAGAGCTGCTCCGACTTGCTTCCAGCCTGCCTGCCCAGGTTTCCTTCCCAGGAAGACTAAGCTGGGGAGCTGGTGAACAGCCAGATCTTTCCCTGACAGAGAACGTTTTCTTTGAGCTACATTCTCCAGCTACACATAGGTGTTTGACCAGCCAAGACCTGGTGAGTACTGCACATTCAATGCTGTCTCCCTGCCCTCACACACCCATCTCATCACTACACGCAGCATGGAAAATACAGAACTGCTCTTGCTGTGTACCTGGCAGAGACTGCTGCTCACTTGTTCACAGTAGCTGCAGGTCAATGCAGAGGAAAGATGAAGTCTTTTGCATGTTCTCTTCACCCTTTACTAAATTAGCTGACCTTCAAAAATATCAAGCCATCTCCATGAACAGAGATGTTCCATCATGATCTGCTTTTGCAGAAATGACACGGTCTGGTGTAGGTGTCTGTTGTGCTTGTGCCTAGGCAGCTTGCACATTGCTGAGGCCTGCATGGAGCAGCGGGTACTGCTTCTCCTAAAGTACTGGCTGCATTTGTAAAATAGGAATTTCCCTGTCTATCTGCGTATGAGGAGAAACATTTCCTGCAGGGGAGCAGGGGATTCTGCACCTGAACTTCCTAGGCTTCTCTGAAAACCCCCAAACAACTTTTTCCTCTTAAGTTCTACAGTTCTTCAACTATTGTGTCTGGCTTATGATCAGCATCTGGCCACAAATTCTCATTTTAGGAACCCTGGAGAAGTTTCTGTCTTCACCAACTCTTACCATCTTGCTGCCTTCCAGGAGGTAACACCCACAAAGGTAACTGAGAGCACAGTTTGACTTGCACAAGCCAAGAAAATGTGCTAAGTGCTGTCAACAGAATGTAATCATAATCTGAGTTAAAGGGTATGTGCGTGAGACTGTAGCAGTCTCCACATGCATGGGAGCTGAGAGGTGGCAGGTAGAGTGCAGGTCTAGCAGCCTGACCTGGTTCATGCAGCCAAATGCTTAGCTGTTTTTTTGCCACAAAACTTGGCCAGCTTTGGGACAGCAGGATAGGTGAGTGGCGCAGATTAACATGAGGGAGCTGGCTCCTCTTGAGGAACAAAGTGTTCCTCAGAGATCAATGACTTGAATTACTGTCTGACCTGGAGGTGACAATTAGATGCTCAGGCCAAAAGGAACAAAAGGCATCTTTTTCTCGCTCCTTCAGTGTGATCAGACAGTGAGGAGGGTCTGGAGAAGTCTCCCACCACACTGTCCTTGCCTCTGCAGGCAATTCAGGGAGGAAGGGGCCTGTGTGATGCCCAAATGCACAAGTCAGGGCTATCAGAGTCTGGATGTAAGTGCTGAGCAATAGAGTCAGGCAGAACCCTACTCTTCCTGGTCTGCAGGCTTCCATTCCTGAGCCCTGCAGTATAGGAGTATTCCCCAGCCCTGCAGTGTTTTGCAGGCCATGAGCCCTGCCCCTTCAGGGACAACATGCAGCAGTTCTGTGCATGGGAACAGTGCTTGTGAGAAGGGTGCTGAGAACAAGAGTGGGAAACACTGAGCTCCCTCCGCTTTGAGGGAGCATTTTGGAGTTTGGGGAAAACAGCAATAAAAAGGGGGGGCATCTCAGATAGGAAACAAAGATTAAAGGCAGTACTAGAGCAGAAGCCAAGGGGAAGAGATGGAAAATGAGCATTCGGTGCAAGTGTCCAGGGAAGCCAGATGCTCTCTCAGGGCAGTGGAAGCCTTTTAGTCTTTCCAACCACCTCGGCTGCAGACTGCTATGTTGCTGCATGGTCTATATGGGCTACAGCCCAGACAAGGTTTCCCTCCAACAGGGAGTCCTCCACTCCCTCCTGCAATGTGCCTTCCTTTGTGCTGCCTGGATGCCATGACTCTGACCTCCTGTATTTGCCTGCGGCCACCAAAAACTCTTGAGGAAAAGGCCAATCTGATACAGTGACAGGAGGAGACCTGTAGGTCACCAGAAGTGACCATCCAGCCTCCTTTCCTGCACCATCCGCAGCCTCCTCCCTGGCAGATTTTAACCTCTCCGCAGCTGGGCCCTTCTGGGTGGCCCCAGGATCCGTCAGTCTAAAACTAAGAGGCAATGCATTTCATGAGCCTGCCCCTGAGGAGTGTGTCTAGGGACCAAGAACTTACCTGCTGCTTCCAGTCTCACCCAATTGCTGTGTTCTGGCAGTGTGCTCAGCACAGAAAGGCCCTGTCTCCTTGAATGGCACTTGAATACTGGGAAGTGTCACCTCTCTTTCTGCTGTGACCCAGGCCCCCTAGTTCTTCCCGGCAAGAAGCGTGGGCCTTACTCTGACCCCAAGGCCTGCCTGGAGGGATATGTTTCTGCACAACTGAGGGCAACATGCGCCTCTTTCAGGCTTTCAGAGCCTTGATTTGTTTGCTTGTTTATGTTTTCTCCTAGGCCAGTGCATGGCACATGAGAAACAAGCAACTCACACTGCAGCCAAAGATGCTGCATGTGCAAGGCAAGACCTTCAAATTTAAGTCTTTCCGAATTCAGGGTCACCTGCGTGCTGCTAATGAAGTTGTGTCCTGGAGGAGAGTTTACTCCTGCGTCCCATCTGGCCTCCTCATAGATTGCCTACCCAGCAGTGCTGAGAACTGTCTCATGGTGCAAGGCACAAACAAAACCAGCTGGCTCTGGGTGTTTCTAGGTGACATGAGGTGTTTGTCAAACCTCTCAAGGAGGGATATTCCAGAGATCCCCAAGGATTTTACCAGCCTAGAACTCAAGCCATCCCCAGATTTTCATTTTGGTGGAATCAAGTATTTCAGAGTCTTTGGGACCATGTGCATGTAGTGAGGAGATGGGGACACACCGCAAGCAGGGCATATACACAAGCTCTCTGGATTTCACCAGGACTAGATGTGTGGCCAGGGCTCCAGAGACTCCTCCCAGCCTCTGTCACCCACAGGCACAGACTCCTGCTGCAACAGCACAGGCTGTCCAGCTTGCTGGGATGTTGACACAGGCAGCAAGGCCAGCCTGCCACTGCCCTGGGCAGCATTGTGCCCATGGTATCTGCCCACTTGGATTGTGTCTGGAGCAAGCCCTACTGCACCACCCTCAGATGGTGGGTATGAGTGGATGCACAGTGGGAGCTGTCCTGGAGACACGGCTCTTTCCTATGAGCTGTGTTGGCAGGTGCCCAATCCTTGCCAGGGGGCCTGGTGGATCTCAAAGGGCCTCGTGAATGCACACTACACCCCAGCTCTTGGGCAGCAACATAGCACACTAGGGATGAATGCACACAAGGTCTTTAGCGTAGAGAAGAAAACACGTAACTCACAAAGTTTCCAAGCTGTGCAGCCCATCAAAGCCGTTGGCACCCAGGCTTTGGATCCGGTTGTTGTGCAGGTGCCTGTGGGTAAAACAGAGATATTCAATGGACAGCCTAGCTGATTTTTTCCTGCTAATTTGATCCATGATCCAGAGACATCTTGCATGCTGAGTATGGCCTGAACAGGGATGGCATCATGTGTTATGAGGTTTCCTCTCATCTCATAAGGCAAAGCACATAATAGATGCAATAGTGCATGCAGAGCAGCCACAGAGCTCCTATTCTCCCCAGGAAATCCAAGCTGACACAGGAGTTTCCCCAAGACCTCCACTTTCACAGCTGCTGAGTGGGTTTGAATGCACATGCTTAAACAAGAAGCCTCATGAGATGCTCTAGATCTTACCTTACCTTGCTAACACAGTTTGGGCCCAATCCTGCAAAACGCTGTGCAGTTTCAGCAGCCATTCATAGGCACTGGGTGCTCTCTAAGGACAGAGTCATATTTGGGCTCCTCAGAGCCTTAATAGCAGCAAGAAGACTTTAAGTTCAGAATCATCCTGTTAATCATGGTTTTATTTTCTTTACTTGCAAAAAAAATGAATATACTGCCAGATCCTGGATTAACGCTAGTTTGACTGCAGTAAAAGTTATCTTCAGTTTAATGTATCAAAGCGTCTGGCTGGAGTGGAGGGTCTATGAGACATGCACACACACAAACATCTGGGGGCTTTAGCCACCAGGCTTCCAGTACAGCCAGTGGGAGCCACATGACTAATTGTGCATCTGAATGCACAATTAGTGCTCAGATGCACAAATGTCCCTGTGAAATCCTACTCAATGGCACCTTGAAGTGGGAATAGAAAGATCTTGTGAGCAGCCTGGGGAATGTCTGCTGAAAAGCAGGGGAAGGCAAAATACTGTTGTCCAGACTGCACTTCCACCAGCATGTGCTTAAGCACATTAGTGATGTCCATGTTTGCACTGGGACAACCTGTGTGGAGAAATGCCCACAGAGGAGGTAAGGTCTTCTGGGACAAGATGCTCCTTTGCTCTGTCAGTGCAGGTTTCCCCATCAGTTCATTTTACATCTCAGGTGTCTCCTGATCTAACAGCCTTTGTCCAATAGTGCTGCCTCCTTCCAAGAGCCTGGGGGAGACTCCACACTGGCAGGTGGATCAATGATTTTTTCGTTACTTGATCTTAATCTGTCTCAGCTTGAAAAATCTTTCACTCCACCTGGATTCAAGTGTGAACTGTTTGGCTGAGCACAAACAGCTCCCACTGCCAAATATTCTGGGGTAAAACAGGAGGGAGCTGGGAGTGGAGGAACAGCCAGGCTCTAGGGCAGTTTGGTATGGACTTGCAAAACAGTGTGCAGCTCAGAAACCAGCCCCAAAAGGATGTTTGTCATTAGGATAAGAATGTACACGCAGTTCAGAGGAAGGGGAAGGGAGGGGAAAGGTATGTGATAAAATGTTTGCTCCTTTGAGCAAATGGTGAAAAAGAAAAGGAAGTTGCCTGCAAGAAAACATGGTTTGATTGTCACTCTTAGAGGAAAAAAGAGGCTGAGATCAAAATCCAAGTCAGGACCTTAGAGGAGAAATTTCTCTTTGTCACAAGATAAGAAGTTCAAGTCAGAATGGTTTCCTCTGTTAAATTTTATGGGGATGTTTCAGATCACATTGCCCTTACTTCACTTGGGACTTCCAGCATAAGATCATGCCAGACATTTTTGTCCCTTTGAGCTTTGGATACTGCATTTGGTAAATTGAGGGCTTGGATCTGGAGTCACTCTCTGTAAGTCCAGCAAGAGGTACCACAGGTAAAAGCTGCTGAGTGGAATTCCATCACTTGGCCAATACACCTGTCTACTGTGAGGGGATGGTATGAGGAGGAAATAACCCTAGGGAAAATGTGAGCTGCTTAGAGCCTATCAGGATGGTATGTCAAGTGATCTTTTCTCAGCTTGGACATGCTGAGCAGCTTGAACTGACCAGTATCACTCAAGTCATGCAGGGAAAGAGAATAGAGAAGCAACCACCCGTTGTGTTTAAATTTAGCTCTAAAATGATTTGTTTGAAGACAAAGCAATGAAAATCTTTAGAAGGGTGTTCTTTGTTGACAAGAAAATTAAGAGCAACCAGAAAACAACTTATAAAGAAAATTGCTGTCCAAGCTTAACTCTATAGAGTTTTTATCCAACCACGTGACAATAATAGAAATGAGAGTTTGAATGCAGTATAAACTGGAAAGGTAAACACTTGAAAAGACATTCATTTCTTCCATCTTGCCTTTGTTTTTCCTCCCCTGGTAAACACATTTTAACAAGTGGAATTGCAACATCTCTAGTGTCTGTCAATTTGAGCTCATCCCACATGGCATTATATTCTGCCCTGCAAATTAAGGCTGGTTTGCTAGCAACTCTAGATATTTGGTTCTGGGCTATAAACAACCATCTCTTGATGCAAATACATGAGAAGTCTGTAAGCACGCCCTATACCTACTGGAACTGGTATCCACCACTGTCCTCAGTAAGAGCAACAAGCTTAAAAATCTATGTATCTCCCTTTGCAGGCCAGTACCATAGTACCATGGTTTAATTTGGGGCAATCATCCATGAAGGTAGTTTTGCCCAAGAAGGAGCAGAAGAGTCACTGTTTTTCTGTAGGCTGGCCTCTGGACCAGCTGTGTTTTCTGCTGGCTGTGTTTAATACATCTGCACTAGCAAACAGTGATGGATTTCTTTGCAAAAACAATCGCCATGGCTGGCTTTCCCACTGACGGGCCTCCAACAGGATCATATACAACTTCCCCACATGCTCCTGCAGCAGAGTGAGTACTACTGCATGTCATGATGGCTTCCCATACTTTAAGATGGGTTACCTTTTCTGCTGTATCCGGTCAACCTATGCTGTGTAGTGCTGAGAGGCAACATAATCTGTGGCTGCACAATGGCTGTAGAGTACAACACTGTCATAATCCCTTGGACAGGCTAGAGAGAGACACTTCACCTTGCTTACTCTCTCAGCTGATGAGACTTCAGAAGCACACCAGAAAAAAATATGTACAAGACTCATTTGTGTCCCACAAAAAACACACAGCAGTTTCTAGAAAGAAGATTTTCTGTCCCAGCCAACAAATTCTTATGACAAAACGAGCTTAAAACAAGATTAATCCAAATCCTCCTTGAAGAAGTCCTTGCAGAATTTGTTTCATTTTCCTTTCACTCTCATTTCCATGTATTTTTCCAGTGGATGAAAAGACCCTGGAGAACAGTCTTGTATTGAACTAAGAAACAGCCCAACACAAGCAATAGCACTGCTGGCTCCCAGCTCGGTCTGGAAATGCCACCTCCAAGGGGCAGGGTACCTCTGTTGTATTGTCTTACACACAAGGGAAAGCAGTTTGAGCTAATGTGCTACACACTAGTTCAATAAGGGTTCTTGCCTGCATGAACAGGAGAGTAGACTGTAAGGAAAGGGAACTGATATTACATCTGGGTAGTGCATTGGTGAGACCAGCTCTGGAAGGTTAAATATATTTCTGGTATCCACATTGCTAATGGGAGGTTGATATTTTGGAATGGTTGCAGAGAAGAGCCATAAAAATGATCCAAGGGCTGGAAAAAACTAGGATGTAGACTTAAGGAACTCAATCTGTTTAACTTATTAAAAATAAGATCAAGGGCACAAGTGCAGTGTAACATATAGGATCCTTCCTGGTTAGAAAATGGGTACTAAAATGGTTCTGTGATTTAGTGGAGAAAAGAATAATAAGAACAAATGTATGAAGTCAAAGTCAAAAAAAAATTCAAGATGGAAATATGACTTTTTTTTTTTGTTAACACTGAGGATGATTAATCACTGGAACAAACTACAAAAAGAAGTGGTTGATTCTCCATCTCTTTCATTTCTAACAGCTTCATTTTTTCTTCTTATAAAGGATAAATGCAACCATTTTCCATCAGTTATTTGCATTAGATGATCTTGAACTGAGTTCAAAACCTTAAACGCTCTGAGTTCTCCCACTGCACCAACTATTGCCATGATGAATTTCCAGCCTGATCTTGGCAACACTGTCCTTTTCCTCATTCTGGCCAAAGATAAGCAGAGAAATCTAAATCATAAATGGTACAAATTCCCATGGGCTACTCCTGTCAGCGAAGGACCAGCCATTAGACTTGCCTGGTGAAGAATAGAACTCAATTAGAAGTGACATTGTCAGGGTTGTGTCAGGAGTGGTATTCATTTCTTCCTCAAGCACTGGAGAGGGAAACTAACTTTTGTCAAGGCAACACGCTTGGTCCTCAGATAGAAAAGGCACTTTTGCCAATTAAAAGGCCAATGAATGGGACCCAGATGTTCTAGGCAATATTGTTCTTAATAATAATGAATTGCACATGCCTGGCATTTCCTCCCCAACCCTGGGGTTCCAAAGCACTTCTCAGAGGGGGACTTGTTTACTCCATTTTACAGGTGAAGAAAGTGATGCACAGGCTCACCCCAACGCTCTGATCTAACACACTGGGATTTGTGTTGGGAAGGTCTGAGTCCCACTAGATTCTGTGATATCTGCTGAAATTACTGGTGCTCAGCACCTTTGGAAATCAGGGATGAGATGTTTGACATTTGCTCCCAGACATGGAGGACACTGAAAATCAGTGGCCCCTTTTGAAAAATTTGACCAAAATGACTAATACCTGAGCAAGGACTGAAATGGGAATGGGAACCAAGAGTCTTGGAAACTAGTTTCCTCTAGTCACTAAAGCATGCTGTTAGAGGTAAAGATGCATCATGTCTTTAGATGATAAAAGCTGTACAAAAGAGAAAAGTGAACAGAATCTCCTTCATTTACTGACTTCAGTTCTCAACACTTCAGTTCTCTACACATCACTCAACTGGAAAGATTGGTGAGTGACCTAGGAGGGAAGTGCTCCCAAATGAGTTGCTTCTCCTGCACAATAAAACAGCAGATAAAATTCAGGCCACATGAATGTAAAGTGATGTAGAAGGGGGGAAAACCAGTCTTACAGGAGCTTATGCAGTAACAGGCTCTTCAGTATCTACAGCCACTTAGGAATGAGGTCCTGGTGTTCAATAGCTGTCAAAAAAGCAGATTGAATGGTAGGAATGACTAGAAAAGAAAAAAAATGGATTACAGAACAGCATTGTACCACTGTATAAATTCATGGTTCATCTTTGTCTTCATTACAATGTGCAGTTCTGGTCTCTCCACCTCAAAAGGACAGAGGAATGAACAAGTGTGATCCACAGACTAACTTCAGCTTATGGAACAGCTAACCGGACAGGACTGGAAAAGTTACATTGAAGGAGGGGTATGACAGACAGCTACAAATATATGGATGGCACAGTCAAGATAGAGACTGTTCATGGTCTCTCCCAGTGCAAGAATGAGAGAGGCACTAGGCAAAACTACCCAGCAGCAGGATGAAAGCAATGTAAGAATACCTCTTCACACCATGGATCATTAGTCTGTGAAACTCCTTGCCACAAGATATTGTGAATGACTAAAATTTCCTTTTTTGCAAAAAGCAACTGGACAAATTCATGGAAAAAAATTCCATCAATGGGTCTTACAAGTAAAAAGCTCATCTCTGGTTTGGGAAATCTCTGAACCACAAATGAACCTGTGAATGTATTCTGAGGAAGCAGAACAATCATCTTACCCTGTTCTTACATTTTTCTTTAGCCATTTGATGCTGGCCCATGCTGGGACAACTAATAGGGCTGAAGATACCTTTGGTTTGCCCCCAAGTGTAGCTGTTAATAGGTTCTTGCCTTTTCCCAGAGCGTCTGTTTTTGAAACACCTGTGGGCAGGCAGACTAGCTGATCAGGGCAAAGTTAAGATGAATGGAGCATCCTTTCTGCATCAGGGGTCCAAGGCAACTGACTGGCTTCAAGCTTACTCCATGTGAGGCAGCAAATAATCCTTTTGACAACATGGCCTTCAGCATTACAGGGATGTTTGAGTCAGTCGTGTTTCCAGGAGTGAAGGCTCCCTGGACACCTGAATGGAGAAGGATTCAGGTTTGGACCTTGTTTGCTGCAACTTAAGGGATTTCCTGCAATGAAAGTAAAACCTCTCAAAGACTTTCTCTAGCCAGAGAACTGGTACATCATTACAGGGTTGCAGTGCAAACCTCTCTGCTGCCTGCCTTGTGGGGGAGAGGGCACTCTGACTCTGTGTCCCATTCAGTCCCTCACATGTCTGCTCAGAGTGCTCACAACTCCTTTGATGACACTAGGAAGGGAAGGAATGGCAGTCCATTTCAGATATGTGGTAGCCAGGAGACTGTGTGGCATTGTGGGAATTCCTGGCTACGGTTCCCAAATTTGTCCATTTGAGATTTTGCTTCTGGGCTAATGGACCCCTCTAAGGACCGTGGCTGGAAGAAGCACTTTGATTCCTGTTTTGGGAGTTGACATTCTGCTGAATTCAGCCCACAGAGGAGACCAGGGACACTAACGAGAACTGCTGTCATGCACTTCATTAACCTGTCAGCACAGCACCATGGGGGTTTCAGATGCTCATCTTCTAAATGAAAAATCCTTTATGCCCAGGAAAGATGATGTTTTTTGTAAAAAAATCTTTTCTTCATACAAACTACTAGCTGTTCAGAACCAGTTCTACTTGCAGATGCTAAGACACATTCTGTCCCGAGTAAATCAGCCCTGGAGGTAACACCTTCAGTATCCTATTCCCCTGAACTACCCTAATCAAACAAGCCAACTCCCTTCTGCCATTAGCAGCACAGTGCCAACATCACAGCAAATGAAGCCCTTGTTATCAAAGCTGGGGAAGGGATGGTGCCAATTACTGAGGCTCATAGATTTCATGATGAGTGATTTACGTGAGGCTCTGCTTACTGAACACCCTGCAGCTCTAGTTAGAAACCTGCAACAGCAATAGATGGGAATAAGATCAGGGAATTCCTCAACAGAGGTGTAATTTATTAGCAGAGACTGAACCCCTTAACTTGTTCCAGATTGAGGCTTGTATATTCTGGTGTTGGTTCTTTCCATCATTGCTGCAAGATCAGCCACATCTCTCCCAAAGGCCCAAGGTGTGTGGAGGAGGAAAAGCACATCTCTGCACCTGGGAAGGTCGTGCCCTCATCCATGGTCAGCCGTGTCCATGAGCATTAATCATACAATAAATAAGATTCCCCTATGCTCCTCCACATCTGCTCTTGTCTCTCCTCCCCCAGGTGCTCATTTTAATACCTCCCAGGCTAGAAGTTTCCTGAAGTTTATGGTAGCAGCTAGCTCTTCTTTTCCATCTATGTGCAAATTCAGATACTTGCATAAAAATGCACATACGTATCATTTGCATCCCAGTGGGGAAAGTCTCCTTGCAAACTTTACTGCCTAACTTGGCTGGCTTTTCAGAGTGTGTGCTTCTCTGTTTGGTGGGCGAGTCTGAAGCAAGGAAATATCTCTGGTAGGGGTACAGGAAGAACACTGGGTGACTTTCCACTGGTTACGTGCTGACAGGGGTATGCATGGAAGCATGGGAGAGATTTATGGGGCTTGTTCTGCCAAACACTTGCGATCCCACAAAAATTTAGCATCGTGTCCCACAGCGCCTGGCAGGATCACACATGTGTTCCTTTCCAGTTGTCTGTGGTAGGACATTATTCTCTCCCTTGTGACCTAATGGCCAATGACTTTTATTTCTTAAGCTTGCCTGTTTAATTAAGAAGTTGCTTCTCACCCAAAGTATTGAATAAGCCAGAATGAAAGCAGCGTGCTTTTGAGACTGAAATAATAACCCAAATGTCAGCTCACCCTCCATGCTAGCTATTAAAGCTGAATGAAGTGGTTGCATTACGATAGTCATGGGATGCCTTGGTAGAATGGGCACTATTGTGGGTGAAAACTACTTATTTGACACTTCTCAAGTTGCTCTTAGCATTTCTTCTAAACAAGCCTTTATGCTTTGTCTAAACAGCTGAAGTTGATGCTTAGTAAAAATCTGGACAGTGCTTTGTCCAGGCACTTTCTATGCGAGATGGATTTAGTAAACACTTTAAATTTTGAAAGTGAAATAATTGCTAGACTTTCACTAGGCACCACATGCCAGTGTTACTTAACAGCCTGGTAGCAACATGCATATTACCAAAATAAAAGGTAGCATTTTGTGTAGATACAGAATTTCTGGAGTTATTGGCAATCGCACCTGAACTTACTAATCAACACCAAAAAAATAGTGACTGGATAATTTGCACATGTAAACTTCCATTTAAAAGACAGATAAGATGCAAGCCTCTGTTAATGGAAAGGATGCACCCCAAGGTGAAAAATGTAAATGTATCCCATCTGGACCAGGTGACCTCTGAGAGCAGCAGCATTCTCTGCATTGCTCTGAACACTGTCAGTAAAGTGTTTTTAATGCAAACTAGACAATAACATGCATCAAAGGGTTTGTGATCACTGCAAAGAATCCACAGTTGATCAGTATGCATAATACAGTCATGCACATAAGCACACACAGGTGTGGACAAGGTGTTGAGATGCGACCTTTTGTTCAAAATCAAAGTTGATCAAAAAGTCTCCTTGGCATGTTTTCCAAAAAAACATATTGCTTTTTGACCTGAATGAAAATTGTTGCAATTTTTTTTTGTGTATAGATAGAAATTCCTGCAGTTTTAACATGGGAAGCAGAGAGGAAATAGAAATGATAAGTTTTTTGTTGCTTGAATTTTGTGGGAAAAAATATGCATTTTGTTTTCAGATACTGACTTTCCTATGCAAAGCATTTTTTTCAAAAATGTCGGGGAGATTTTTTTACTATTCAGTGAAAAATGGGGAAACCATGAAGAAATTCGAAAGAGAATTTTAGCATTTCATATGAAATGATGGAGATTCTTTGAGTCTCTTGAATAAAACCTCTGGCTGCCACCTCTGGAGCAAAAAGCTATTTCTCATGAGCAAGCAGCAGGGCTTTCCCTGTGATCTCTGGCTTCCCCATGAGAAGAGGACACCACTTGCTCAGACCTGGTCAGCACATTGTCCCAGCTGGAAGATGCCGCGACTGTGACGGTGTAACAAGTGGAGAAGGCTTACAGCACCACGAGGCTGCTGAGGTTCTGGAAGGCGTAATCGGGTATGTGCCAGATCTGGTTGAGAGCCAGGGTCATGGCCTGCAGCGCTGGCAGGTGGTTCAGAGCCTGGACAGGGATCTCCGTCAGGGCATTATCATCCAGCCACAGGTGACGTAAGGAAAGCAGCCCCTCAAAGCTCTTCTCAGGCACCACAGAGATAAGGTTTGCATCCAGGCGTCTGAGTGGGAAAGAAACAGGGTGGGGATAAGTGAGAGACTGATCTAGCATTTATTTCTGTGCCCACAGTGTTATGTAAAGGGAGTTTTGGTGCCGAGGCGGGATGGATTGATGGCCAGGGAGATTAAGGTAGTCTGTAAATAATGATTAGCAGAAGAAGGTCTCAGTGCAAGGCTCCTGCCTGTGCCCACAGAGGACATTTGACCTGTCAAGGCACCACCAAAGATGCTCCGTTCTCCATGGCCCATTTATTGCTGTCAGATCTGCCAGCTCTTTAAACAAAGCGTCTGGGCTAAGTCCCATTCTGCTTTCATGAAGACCCACCAAATGGCTACTAGCCAGCTGTGGCTTGCAGGCACCCCACTTAAAAATGAGGATCAAAGCTACATTTCCTGGGGCTGGGCTTGCCATGGATCTGCCCAAACCTTATAGGGCAAGCGTTGTGCACTGTGCCTCCGAACTGTGCAAGCACAGCCCTGTCCTGGGGACCCCAGAGCCCACTCAGACCTACTGCTGCAGGATGTGCAGGAAACCCAGATGATATGGGCAAAGTCTCATTCAGAGGAAAAGGATTTGCTTGGAAATTTGAGATATATGGTAGCCCTGCTTGGGGTCCTGCATTAGATTTGAACAGTCAGAGCTACCTACAAAACTATGAGGTGCAAGAAACACGGAGAGCAAGTCAGACCATATGTCATAACACAGGAATTAAGCCTGCACTCTCTGTATTGCACATGTTCAGGCCTTTCTTTCTCCTTGATTTGCCAATTGCTTTTTTTTAGTCATCATGGAAACCTTAAGGCAGTTGAAAAGCAGAGGTTTAATTTAGTTGGAAACTTTATTTTTAAAGATGTGTTTTTGTTCCAAATCAGAATGAGAAGCCAAAAAATATTAAACTTATTATGAAACAAAAAAGTTCAAAAACTGGGTTTGGGAATCATCTCAAAGATATCTTGTTTCAACAGTGGTGGGCAGGATCTAATGTGTTACCTATAGATTTTAAAATCAAACTATTAGAGGAAAACACTTCAAATTTGGAAGAAGAACCAGGAACCAATTATACCAGGGAGAAGGAAAATTCTAATTTCAATTCATGGCCAACAGAGCTTGTTGTTTTTCCAAACAGTCTAAAAGAAAGTTCTCTGAATTCAAACTGCAAAGAGAAAGCACTTTTTCTCTCGTGAAAGCGTTAGAAAAGGCAGTTAGCAAAACTGTTAGGGCCTCAGCCCTTGAATCAAAGATCCGCAATAAACTGAATGTGGTATAGAAATTAGTATTTTTTACTATAGAAATTAATATTTTTGACAAAAGTTGAATGCTGGAATAGAGCCCCAGACAGTTCCCCCCCCCGCCAACAGTTGTCCAAAGGGCACACAGAACATTTCATAGATCACAAACCAGCACTCTGTAATGAACTTCAAATCTGTAGCAGGAAACCAAAAGCTTCACTGCCATGTGCCATGGAGCAGGGAATATCCCAGGTACGAGCTGTAGTCTCAGTTTCTGCAGTGGGGTGAGGGTGGTATTTCCTAGGTGAAATTCTTAGGCGGTCTTACGAAATGGACTTTTTTTTTATGTTACAGAGAAAGACGTTTCCTCTGCTGAGCCCTGACTTGAACAGGCATTCCTCCTTTAACCCAAATCCGGGGATCTGTACCTGATCAAGAAGTGCAATTCCTTAGACCTCCCTTGGACAACCATCATTTAAATGCAATGTACAAGTCTTAACATAATCATCCCAGCTAACTGAAAGGATAATTCCAAAGTCAATTAAGTAACTATGTCAATCTTCCCATTTTACCACATTAATGATTTTCTCCAGGTTACAATACATTTGCATTGCTGTGAAATAGCATTTCCTGTTGCAAGGCTGTTTGACTGAAAGTTTTTCAGTCAGCTCTAATGACTCTTTTTACAGATAACAGGAATGAATCACACCCAAGGCTCAATATCATTGCCACAGCATTTACATCTTTGTCCAGAAGGCTAACACAAGGTAGTGTATGTTTTTGTCTTGATGAAGATGGCCATGTTGCAAGCTCTGCCTCAATTTATCTCCTGTCACCAAGACTACAGACAAATCAGAGCACAATATCATGCATATTCTTGAGAAAGCAAATGTAAAGAATAAAGATCAGAAAAGCAAATCCTGCAGCAGCTCAGGGTAAGACTGAAAAGCCTGGCTGGAAAGTTTCATCAAAATGTATTGGGACAAACAAGAACTTTTTGACCAAAATTTAAACTTGTGTGGGAAACATTAATATTGGCTTTATTTTTCCATTCCTTCTTCAGCATAAGAGTTTTGTTAGTTTTTGGCATCATTATTTGTTATTCAGAAAAAAAAATACTGCTTACTTTTCACAGAGACATGCTTTCATCCAAATCTCTATATGTTTACTGAAAACTGTTTTAAAATGAATGTTCTGTTTTAAGTTTAATTAAAGAACAGGCAATGAAAATATCCGCTGAGAATAGTTATCATTTTTCAAAATCAAATTAAGTTTTTAGAAATGGAGACACTAAAACAGAACCAAGGGCTGGAATACAAGGCTGAGTTGTTCATGACAAGGAGTGTTTATAGCAAGACAGTGGGATGGCCCCTGGACTATTTAGCTTCATGTCCCACTTTGGTCATGAGCTTCCAGGCAAAGCCATAGGCACAAGCCACAAGGGAATTTGCCTTCTATGGCATGGTGCCCCAGGTGTTAGGGAAACAGTTAATGCAGCTGGATTTTCTCCACAGCAATTTACTGTATGCTCAGGGAAGGCACTTTTTACATCCACAGTCCTCTAGGTATCAGAGTGTCAATGAGGTAGGATGGGAAACTGGTGGATTTCTTTGAAGCAGTCAGTGTTAGGTTATGAAGTAAAAAGCTCGTTTCCAAAATCACAAAGGAGCACAGAGAGACAACGGCAGGTGAGGGAACCTGGACTGTATCCTGCTCCAGCTTCTCCCAGGCCTATCACAGGAGAGTGTTGAACCCATCAAGGATTCATCTCCACAAACACAGAGACCACAGAGGCATAACGGCAGGTGGGGGAACAAAAATTACCTACTCAGAAGACACCCTGTATGGGCTCCTCTCAGGGCTGTTCCAGGAGAGCATTATCCCCATGGACGAGGTATGAAACCCAGCAAGATTAGGCAAATGGCATAGCCCTTCCAAGCAGCTTTCAGACGGAGTGGGGTTACTGCCTAGGGCTCTGGGGCACATTGTGGGATGCAGGGGAAGAGCGTATGGGATTGTGCAAGACTTATTATGGGATGTTTAAGGGAGGAACCAAAGGTGCAGAAAGTGAGGAATCTAGGCAATTTGAGGAGGAACAAACATGCGGGAATAGAGGGATATGGGGATAAAAAGGGGCTGGTCATATGTATATGGGGCTGCTCAGTATGCTTGTCTGGCCATACTCTGCCCCTGATCAGTGCAGTCTGTCCTATCTTATTAAATTCATTTCTAACTCTTTTCCTGGGTGAAGAACTCTGTTCTGTATTCAACTGGCATCAGACCATCAAACAGAGGACCCATGTGTCTGTGGTGCGAGCCACTGGAGTGAGCGAGGGTCTGCGAGTGAGTGTGCAATTGCTAGTGAACATCAAGCCAGACTATCCAGCAAGTAGGTGAAGTGACTTGGGAGCCAGGTATGTGTGTGTGTCCCTAAGGGTGAGACCACGGAGGCAGCTGGCTACTGGGGAGACCAGGGGAGTCCTGGCAGACTGTCAGGGAAACTGTGGGGTCTGGGTGTCAACCGAGACCCATCTGTGTGTGTGTGTGTGTGTGTGTGTGTGTGCGCGCCTAGAGCTGAGGTACCTGGAAGAGTAAGGATGCAGAATCACCTACTAAATGCACTGTGTGTCCAAGGAGAGCTGGGGGAGGGATCCAGAATGTGTGTGTGTGTGTGTGTGTGTGTGTGTGTGTTGGAGGACTCCACATTGTACAAATGTATACGCGTATGTCCCACTAATGGACCTTCCTCCTGATCAGCCAGAGAGGGGAACAGGATGAGGCCGCTGGTGCTGTGTCTGAGTGCTGAGAGTGTCTGTCCACATTGATCTGTGTGGCCAGCCATGTATGCATGTACAAATATATATACGTTGTATATGTGTGTTGCTGTGGGTGCCTACTGGGATTACATGCTCAACCTTGCTACTTGTTGGACCTAGGAACGTGGAGTTGTGGCAGCCTCCTCCTGTAGGGCAACCATGTTTGGCCTCCTTACCTAATGCTCAGATACCTACATACCTCTGTGAGTCTGTATGTTTAGTACAGGGGCAATAATTGTGATTTGTCTAAGGAGTCTGTAAATGCTCCTGGATGGGGAGAAGCTTTGAACATGCTGCAGATCTGAGAACACTAGAGCCAGGCTGTAGCAGGTCTGTCTCTGCTGTGTGTGTGTGTGTGTGTGTGTGTGTGTGTGTGTCCTCCTGTCAACAAGAGGTTGCTTCCATATAACTAAAACAAACCACAAGTCTTCTACCTCTTCACCTTCATGGTGGGTGACTGGTGAAAACTAGGCATGTTGTGATGGATGTGGCCGCTGCCCATGTGAGACACTATCTGGAAAGCAGTGAGCTCAGGGAGGGAAGGGAAAGTGCTTGGTAAACTCCAGCCACATAATCACTGGCTTAATCTACTTCAGAGTGTGAAAATCAGATTTCAGCCAGATTCCTTGATGGAGTAAAAAGGAGACTTTCTGCTGGTTGCAATGAGCTGGACAAGGGCCTGAAGAAAGTCAGAAAGAGTGGCCTATTTGAACATAGTACACCAGACAGTACTCCTGTTTGGAGCTACTGAAGTTCAAATCAGGGACATGGAAGTGTCCAGTTAAAGGCATTTTATATGCAGCATGATGGGCAGGATTCTTTATGTCCCTTTGCAACATCAACACATGAATAGAGAACAAAGTGATGGTTATGCTCTTGGTACCAAAAGGTCTTCAAATTGTTTAGTTGCTCCTCAGGCAGTTGCTGGCGCTTTCTGGAATAGGTACATTCTTTCTAATAAAAGCTGTGCATGTGGGGATTGCTAATTGCTATGGCTTTCAGACAGCTCTCTACTCTTTTCTGGAAGGAGAAAAGCTGAAGTTCTTGGCACAGAGTTGTTAGTAATTATATCAATTATACTAAACAAAAACCAACCCAACAGTTCTCTCCTTTCTTCAGTGTGTGACTCTGGCTCTGTAAGTGTTTTCTGTTATGATTTATACCTTAGATAATTAGGCCGATTAGTGGGTAAATGGGACAGCACAGGCTGGGGCTGGCTCCTCACCTTCCACGGAGATGTTTTAATCTTCGTTTCACCAAATCACTCACTTGGTTTTTCTTGCAAGCATTAACCCGTTTGTTGCTAACAGAGAAAGATTCCTCTTCATAGAGCTGCTTGATGGCTTGGAAGCGGGACGTTGTCTCATGCCTGCTATGGAGCAGTGCTGTAAGCCTGTGGGACTTACAGCCCCACAGTGGATGAGACACCCAGCAGTCCCCAGAACCCAGATGTCTACACAGACAAGATTTCCAAGCTCAACCAAAGATCAAGGCACTGCAGAGAGCTATCCCACTAGTTGCAGGTGAAGGGAGTTGATTTTAGGAGGGACATCCAAGAACGAAGGCACATGAAAATCACCAGCTGCCTGAAAGTCCTGGCTTCTGGCTTTAGATCTGCATCTATTGCTGGTGGTTATGGGGCATTTATATGACTTAAACATGAGACAGTTAAAAAAAAAAAGTCCAAAAAAGTGCCCAGAATCACCTCAAATTTTACTCTATTTGCTGCTTTAAGGACTACAGTGCTGGAGGGAGAGGAGACTGCCTGAGAAGAACATTGAAAGTGCCTTGGCTTTTGGTATAAGTCTAGCAACTGTTAGGAGTGGGAAAGGGAAACCTGTCCTTGGGCAGCACAGTATCAGGTAGCCTGCTTGAAGGTGCAGGGTTAAGAGGCCAGCAGAGTGCAGGATCACAGCTCTGATTCATGTGGGCTTTGAAGAGCCACTTCATTGCTTTGTGTGTTGTCCGCGTTTGAGAAAGGCCTGAGGAGGAACTGCCAGCTCTTTTGCCAAAAATAGTCCGGAAATGATGCTGGGAGCAAAAACAATCTCAAGTAGGTTGGAAAGTCCTTTTCTGTGGGAATAGGCCAATAGTGGGAGATTCCACCTTCCCAGAGTGCAGAAGAGAAGCCAACGTAATCAGTGCAGCCACTTCAGGAGGTCCAGGTAGTGGTGGGGTTATATGCAGGTGCCAATGCAGCAAATATGAGGTATGTATTAATTCTGACAGGTCTCACTATACTCTCAGATTGTTTCCTGTGCATCGGCCCCATCAGTTTCTGTGAAGTGTCTTCTTCCAAGAACTGCTTCCAGAGTGCTTTCAGAGGATGTGGGACTGTGTTTCCTAGACATCTGTAAGCACATGCATCCTGCTGTCTGTAACATGACTGGTAGTCAACACTGACAGGAGTGGATAGCCAGAAAAACTCTCTCTGTTCCTTAGCAGATGTGATACAAATCTCAGACTATCATGGGCAGAAGCCACTTTTCCCAGCTCTTTCCAGCTCTTTCTGGCTATGAGCATATATAGAGGAAGCTGCAGCCCAGAAACCAACACAAACAATGCCATGCTGTCAGGAGATATCCTGACTTTTGCTGCTATTTCTTCTTCCTTGCACACAGAGGAGCTTATAATGGCGAACTATTTGGATGCTTTATAAAAACCGTGCACAGTAACCAGTCTGAAGTACAGACTCTGTGATGTTCCCCCACATCTCACAGGCCAGTCACAGCAGCGCATTGGGGCCTCAGACTCCAGTCCATCCTCCCAGAATCTGTGTAATATATTGGGCTATTATTATTTCCCTTGGTAAAGTTGGAGAAAACACGCCACCAAAGATCATAGGCAGTGTTGGGTGGCACTCAGCTGGATTGTTCTCCAGCCAAGCTGTGGAGACGTGCATCTTCCCTTGTGCCAGCAGCAGAATATAGGGCATGAAGAAAGGGCACTCAGGAGAGAGAGCTGTTGCCCTCAGAGGAGTGAGGATGGACACAGCAGCAGCTGGAGGAAGAGCTGGTTCCCCACTTTCCCCTGAATCCACTTCTTTCTCAGGGGAGCAAGAGCTTGCTGTCTTCCTGGCCCCAGTGTGCATGTGTGACTGCTGAACAGAGCTGATCTCACCAGAAACGTCTAATTGGTGCCTTCAGGCAATCATGTCTCTCTTCCTGTCTGAGTTTATCTTGAAAGGCTCCATTGAGTTACCTCCTATCCCATAATAGGATATAAGTTCCTTGTAGTAACATAAGAAGGAATGATGTCACTGCAGCTAAACTTCTCCGATAACTTACTAATGACTGGGGCCAACACCTCAGCTCCTTTTTTAGGCAAAACTCCCAGACACACTGACTGAATCAGTACCTGGCTTGTGAGCTCCCAGGGAATTCTCAGCACAAGGAATTGAGGGTACAATAAGGGAGTCTGACTCCAGAGCTGTGCAAAACACCTTGCTCAAAGACACTCAGTGCTGCCAGACTGTCTCTCCCTTCTGCCACACTCCTCCATAAGCCAGCTCCCTGTGTGTGTGACACTGCAAGCCTTCAGCTGTCTCCTGTGCCAGTCACAGCATCTGATGAGGCCTGGACACACAAAGGCATGGGTTTCTGTGTCCCTGAGCCTTCCAGAGTAACCTCGCTGGGGAACAAGGGCTTCTTCCATCAGCTGATATTGAATGGGATAGGAGAAAGGCAGCCAGGGACAGTGCTAGCCTGGAAGTTGGGAGACCTGAGTTCAAGTGTCTGCTCTGCCTTTCATGACCTTGTGATCATACGATGCTGCAGTCACTGTGGTAGAAATGGCATGTTATTGCATAGGGAAAACGTTGCCTTGCAGGCCCACTTCAACACCTGGGCTCTCTGCCCCTGCCACAGGAGAGCTCACAGCCCTCAAACAAGACCTGCAAGAGGCCCCTAGCTCTACTTCCAGACTAAAAGCTCTTCTGAAATCCATCCCAGGCAATGCGTGAAGGTCCAAGACACAAAGATGTTCCCAGTCCATTGGTTTTGGAACAAGACCCGGTGGAAAAGTTTGCACAGTTCTGTCTGAACTGCAATGAGTGTTTGTTCTTGACTTAATGGAACATGTGCCTCTGGGAAGCTCTTTACAAGGGGATGCTCAGGAAGTGAAATCAGAGAAACATTTAGACTCCACACAAAGTGCCCTTGGTACAGACAAGATGGCTTTGTTATCCCCAGTTGTAGACACCTCCAAAACCCGTCAGGTCAGAATTGTGCATGGAGGACTGCCAAAATCTCTGTGTAGCTATAGAAGCTGCTGACAGTTGGGCAGCTGAACTCTACTGCTGTGCCAACTCCCTGATCAGTCCTCTCCCTGGGAACACTGGCAGTGCCCTCTTGCTTGTGATACCAAGGACCCTTGCACAGGGAAATGAAGAGGGTAAAGAAAACAGCCAGAGACCAAGTAGAGTGGCTCAAAGGCCCACAAAGCAGTGTGGGTCTCAATGTTCATCAAGCACACAAGTTAGATGGAAAAGAGAAAGAAGGGCAGTTCTCAGGGACAGGAAGGAGCAGGATATATTTCTCTCTGGGAAGAGAGTTGAATAGTTTGTTGCCCGATCCAGTCTATTTTGATCTCCACAAGAGATACTCATAGTGTGTGCAAAATTAATTGGCTTCATGTTGAGGGGGCCCACAAATATTTCTGCGGTTGAACCTCACTTCAGAAAGCTATATCAGTAGCACATAACTCTGTGCCCCCGGATTGCTGCCTCCACCACCTCATGTGGTACCAGCAGAGCTCTGTTAACGGGGGGTCCACTCACTAGTCCACCTGCAGTAAATCTGTACCTCTGACTGGTCACTGTTGCTGCAGGTTAATAGCCTTTAAGACTTTGCATTTGGGAAAAGTTGGGGTTTAACCATGTTATAATCCTCCTGTAAACCAGACCACTTGTAATTTGACCATGTGTGAACACTAGGTTCCTCAGTTTGCTAGTAATGCTTATCTTGTGAAGCTGGGCTGGTAGAGGCTTGTGCTCAGCCCTCTGAGAGTCATAGCCTGGGCATGGGCTGAAGAGCAAAGTGATGTGCAGAGCAGGACAAATGGGCAGACCCAGGACAACTCCTTTCTCATTAGCTCAGAGAAGAGATGAAGCCATAGATGGTGGGACAGCTTGAAGCCAGAGGTGGTGGGGCAGCTGTACTGGCAAATTATGTTTAGGACGCCCAGTTCTCAGTCAGTTACAGGGAGCACCACAGGCCATCTTTCCTGGCCTGCAGGGAAGGTTGTAGATGCAAGAGGAGAACTCAGAAACTCTCGGAGAGTGAGGTGGGATGTGGGCAACTTACGAAGGTCATGCCAAGAGGAAATGGGGTAGCAGGACAAGTAAGTGAGCATTGAGGAGTGGGATTTTTGTTACGTGGATACAAGGGTACTGCGGGAGTCAGTGAAGGATAGATCAGGGTTGGGTGGACAGCTGTGAGCCACTGAAAAGGGGAGAAAAATTCAAGTATGTAAAACAAGGAGGTAACATGGTCACAGACCCCAGTGAGGTGAAAATCCCTGACTATGTCAGGACAGGTGACTGAAAAGGGGGTCTGACTTGTGCTGAGTTCACCCAACAAGGCTGAAGACACAGGCCATAGCAGCCTGAGCGATCTCCTGAGCCAGCCGTGTGCTGGGATGTGAGAACCAGCTCACACCTTGCACGTGTTGGGATCAGGGCCAGAGCAGATGCATCACAAGGTCACTGTCCAGCAGTGGGGACCTGCAGGGGTATCACAGCTGGGTACTAGTCCGGCCTTGCTCTATCAGCTCTCCACATGTGGTTTGACATGGCTGTACAAGGCTGATGGAGATAGGGCTCCAGATATCCCGACTGTGGTGGTTGACTCAGGCAGCCATTAAACTAAACTGGTGATAATTTATATTTGATGAACACATGGGTTGGGGCCTCCTCCTGTTCAGGTGCTGGACTGCACCCTGATGTATGTGAGAGCCTCCTCATGTTGGGCGAGCACCTAAAGCATCCCCTGTGACATTCCAGTGTAGCCAGCTTTGTTTTAGAAGTGAAATAACCCTCGCACTCATAGCTTGTGGAATCTTGAGGAGAATAGTTGGGCCTTTGCTGAGAGCCTTGAACCCTGATGGTAACCTTTGTAGTGTATCACTTCTCACTAAACATGTTTGACCCACAGATGGCCAGAGGATGTCCCAAAGAAGAGTGCACAACAGTGTTCTGAGCTCACCCAAGGCTCACTTGTAGGCTGCTTTAAACCATATAGCAGCCACGAGTCCTCAGAGATGCCACAGGGGTCTGTGGGAGTGTCCTCCTGTGCCACCGGACTGCAGCTGAAGGACTGCTCCCATGGCAAGACACAGTAGCTTTCAAGCCACACCACAGCTGTAGGGCACTGGAAAGCTGTTGTGCTCTGCCTGGCAGCTGGGGCTGCTTAATAGTTATAACACTCAGTCATGAGAACAGGGCTTGGGCTGCTTGGCTGGGATTTGAACCTAGCTGTCCAGTGACCTCTACTCTGCCACAGACTCAGTGTGACTCTGGACAAGTCACTTAGCTTTTCTTTGCCTTCTTCCTCTGTACAAAGTAGCTTTACTCTGCCTTGCAAGGTGCTGTGAAGGGTGCTGCCTTCCTTCAGAAATGGTTAGCACTGTGGATGCTTGTTAGGACCGGACTAGAAGAGCCTTCACAGATCACTACATTGAGCTCCTATTGCCAAAGATACCATGACTAACAGGCTCTGTGATGCACAGAGCTGGCTTTAGCTGCCCCTAAAATTTTGATAATGCACATCACATCACTTGGTTAAAAATTTACTTGCTGTTTATGCTACCAAGACAGCTAGTGATTCCTATGCCATACACTAAAAGATGAGACAGTTCTGTGGCACCAACTTTCACCCCGAGTTTCACTAGACTGACTACGCTCCCATTGTCCTTGCTATGGGAGGAACTCCTCGAATCACAGAATCACAGACCGATTGAGGTTGGAAGGGACCTCTGGAGATCATCTAGTCCAACCCCTGCTGCTCAAGCACATTGCCCAGAACCTTGTCCAGACAGCTGTTGAATTTCTCCAACAATGGAGACTCCACAGTCTCTCTGGGCAACCTGTTCCAGTATTCAAACACCCTCACAGTAAAGAAGTTTTTCCTTATGTTCAGACAGAACTTCCTGTGTTTCAGTTTGTGCCTGTTGCCTCTTGTCCTATCACTGGGCATCATTGAAAGGAGTCTGGTCCCATCCTCTTTACATCCTCCCTTCAGATATTTATACACATTGGTAAGATCCCCCCTCAAGCTTCTCTTCTCCAGGCTGAACAGGCCCAGCTCTCTTAGCCTTTCCTCATATGAGAAATCATATGATCCCTTAATCATCTTAGTAGCCCTTTGCTGGACTCGCTCCGGTAGCTCTGTATCTCTCTTGTACTGGGGAGCCCAGAACTGGACACAGTACTCCAGGTGTGGCCTCCCCAGTGCTGAGTAGAGGGGGAGGATCACCTGCTGGCCATGCTCTTCCCAATGCAGCTGATGATACCATTGGCCTTCTCTGCCATGAGGGCACATTGCTGACTCATGGTCCCTTGAATTCCATGGAGTTATTAAAGATGCAGAGAGTTAAAGATGAGAGCAGATTCAGGGCCATGGCTGTGTCTTACATAGGTGATTAAATGATGCATAGATGGTGCCAGTTTAAAAATATTGTTCATATTTACTTGCCTTCCTATCTCTAATTTATCTGGATCTTTTCTGTAGTTCATCAGGAGTGCTTACACATTCAATGTATGTAACATCTGGGACCCATCTTATTTTTGCACTGACATATCTACTGTATGTAACATCTGGGACCCATCTTCCCTGCTGTGTGGTTATATCTACTGTATGTAACATCTGGGACCCATTGTCCATCTTCTGTATTGAGTCATCACTAGGGAAATGTAACGTGCCCTGGATACTTATGTGTATAAGAGAGTGAGTTAAGGTTCATGAGTCCCCATAATAAAGGTCAATGTAAAACATATTGGAACTTTCTGTATGACTCATACCCAAGAGTGTGTATATGTGGAGTGTGGATATGAGCTGTAATTATTTCTTTGGTGTCTGCAATATTCTAGGCACTGGCAGGACAGTCAAGATGGCTTGTGCCTTTTCCTAAAAGCTATTACAGTCTGAGCTAGGAGCTGACAGTGCTTATGAAAAGTGTATGCAGATGGAATTAAATTTCTGAGTTTGTCAAGGTCTCCTTTGAGGAATGGTTGCTTGTTGAAAGGTGGATACTGCAGTCACTGAAACGTGGGCAAAGAAAGCTAGGAGCAATACAGACAAGGGACCACCAGTGTCAGCCTAGTGTAGCTAATCTCTTGAATATTTATCCAAATGGAGCTCCTGGTTGCCGCACTAGACTGCTAGCAGTCATGCTTATAAACCAGTTTGGAGGTGACTACAGTACATGATGGTTATAGCAGTAGCTATAACCTCTGCCAAGGTGCTAGAGAAATACAGCTCAAGCCTGCCAGCCAGTGCTGTGACCTCTTCACTTGGGAGCACAACTGGGGAGTCCCAAATGTGCTGGGACACGGCAAAGGTGTCCCTCTTTATCACCCACGGTCATGCTGTGCTGCAATACACTTTGTTTGTACTGTTCCAAGAGGGTCTAATCACAAACTTAATGGGGGGGGGGGGTTTAGAAAGTGAAGTCTCAAGAGAGGAATTGAGATAGGTGATTACCAGCAGAATTAAAAGATGAACATGATGGTACAACTCAAAATTAATGGGAGCTAAATAGTCTGTTCTGTGTGCTTTCTAGGGCAGAATCTCAAACACTGTCAAGAGATGTAAGTGTTGCTTTTTAAATGCTGTGTACACAGGTAAGGCGTTCAATGCAGTGATGAGTAGAGTCTCTATATCTGCTGACGCCGTACTTGGTTGCAGATAGCAATTTCACCAGACATCTATTTTTCAGTGTTGTTTGCCAGTTTTGCTACAATAAAAAAAGTTGTGGTGACTGAATTTTGCTAAACTCTGAGCTGTTAGCCTGATAAACAACATGACACTTTTCCTGGGAGATGAGGTCAGGGATTATTTTATAGCAGAGACACTCACAAGCATTGGCCATTCGGACATTTCCTTTACATGAACTTCACAACATCTCATTGCTCAGAGCCAGGGCTTAATGCATGAAGGACTAATGAAGGGGGGGATGTATTGGGTCACTGCTAAACAGAAGTGCTCCTTGGGGATGATAAGTTTAACAGATAGTATGTAGTCTCTAAACCTTCCCTTCAGAAAAGCTCAGTGATCTGTTTTTGCCAGATAAAAGTGGGGGGGGGGGGCATGTTTTTGCTTTCCAGGGGTAGCAAAAGCTCATCTCATCAAGTATTATCCATGCAGAAGTTGAAGCCAGTTATATAGAGTCTCTCCATAGCCAGCAGAGAAAACCGGATCCCTCCAGAGAGTGGTTCATCCCCCCACCACAGGGCTCTAAGATAATGGATAAATCACCCTCTGGAGATGATGATCATTTTACACTGATGACTAGCAAAGATGAATAATATCTGGATAGCTAAGGTCAGAGAAGACAAATCCACCTGGTCTGCCTGAGGTAGACGTGGGCACAGCAGGAGCTTACCTGAAGGGAAGAATGGTTGTGTAGCGAGGTCTTGGAGGATGACTCAGAAGAAATGGATTTCCTTCCTGATGATATCTTAGGATCTCCCATCATGAGGGAAGGATCCAGCATTCTAGTTATAGCACCAGTGCAAAGGCACCAGCCTCCCAGCCACAGCCACCTGACTTCCCAAATACAAATCCAACCCAAGTTTTTCTGCTGCAATGCCAAATGCCAGCGTGGCTGATCATGCTGCTGTTCTTTGAGGGCTGCAAAGGGAGGCAGTGAAGCTGCTTGCGTGGTCCTGCCAAGAACACAGTGAGGAAGCCAGTTTTGGCCCTATAAAAGAGGGTGATGCACGTGCTGCCAAACAGATTTGCCAGTGGCTTCTGAAACTGCAGCACTGCTCATGGTTGCAGTAAAAATTCTAGCACTCTTGAATGATATTGAGGGAAAATCCAAGAACAGGGCAACAGGAGGGGATAGGCTGAATGACAGAGAAAGCTGCTAGAATAAGAAATGAGGTCCAGCTGTGCACTTTGTTTCCCAGTTTGGAATACTCTTGAATTCAGGCCAGGGATTTGGATCAGACCAGTGTAAGCACAGGAACAACTCCAAAATTGAAATCTTAAGCTGGTCTTGTATTCTGAGGTTGCTTTTTCTCCTCAGACCTGGTCTGCTATTGTCAAACTATTGCTGCCAGTCCCGGTGGCAATCACAACTCTGTTAATGACAGTTCAGACTTATCATGCACTGGGTGAAGTGGAGAAAAGAACTGATGAGTGGCAGGTTGGATCTGTGGCACATGGAAAAATCTGTTCTGCTCAAAGTCTATGTTAGAAAGCAGCGACTCATCTGAATTTGGCTTATCATTCCTGAACTAAATTATGAGATGTGCCCATAGAGCAAGAGAGTCCCAGTCCCTTCCAGGGACATCAGTCCATCTCAGACCAAACAAAGGAAGCACACCTGTAACATTTCCTTACTACCTATGCACTGGCTCAACTACACAAGTTGCAGAGGTCACCTTGTCCTTTTCAGGTGAATCTCAGATTGTGCACACTAGGTCTGGGAGGAATGATCACAACATGTAGAGGCAGACAGTCTCCTGCTTCCATATAGCTAACAAGAAATACTAACAACAGCCAAACTTCAGCAAGGACTCACCACACCACAGCTACATCATTAGCCAAGGTACATCCAGATATGTTTGATATGTCCAACTGCAGTGTACGCTTGGCTTTGAGTCCTGAGTTTACCATCTGTGGTAGACCTCTGCTCATTGGCTCCTCCTAGACTTTTTTCATTATATAAATACTATTAAACACTTAAATGCTAAATGGAGACCAGACTTCTCCTGAAAACAAAACCCGTACCAACTTAGTTGTGTTCCTCTCCAAAGACAGTTGCTGAAAAGAGCTGGCTTGAGGGATGGAAGAGGATTTCAGAGATGGGGCAGAAAGGTTTTGAGCAGCCAATGACCTCTGGAGTGGAATGAACTTCTTTAGCTCACTACCTGCTCTGTGACACTTGCTCTGGGCTCTCATTTTCTAGCAGAGTCATCCTTTCTGCTTGAAAGTGGTCTATCACAGGACAAATTCAATTCTATGCTCTCAGAAGCAGAGATCATCAAGAAAGTATTTATGGCTGATTTGTTTCACTTTATCTTGTGAGATTGCTCTTCCTTGATCTCTTCTCCATTGTGCTCCTAAAAGCCTGTGGCCAATAAATCATGTTACAGGACTGAGTTGGTCTTGCCACAAGACAAATTCTATGCCAATAGATTGTAAGTCACCATTATGTTATACTGATTTTACAGATTCCTGTTTTCTCCATAGTTTTTATCCTGTGAACACCCAATGGAAACAACACCTTTTTAAAACCTTATTGCATCACATGTGATTTATGAAGAACAATATTGCTGTTAACAGTGAACTGTCAAATCTCAAATAGATCAAAGATGTGAAACGAGGAATGACTTGACTGAACTCTTCAGGCCATGCTGGTTCCAAAGTGTTTTTTTCTTCCATCTGTCATAAGAATTTATAAGCTTCTGAGAGTCTGGTCTGATGGGAAGAGCTTTCCTCTTTGTCTACATCAAAGTCCACATGTTTGCAAATTGCTATAAGTCATTCTTTGCATTTTAATCTCCAGCCATATGGTATAAAAATAATTACCTGCCTTGAGGGGCAAGGGCTGAAGGAGTCTTTAATGCCTAAAACTCCAAAAGGTCTCTGTTAAAGATACCAGAGAAGTGGCACACCAATGGGTGGAAGAACTGGGTTATTTTAGTAAGAGATAAAATTAACCTGTGTGCAAGGAGTGTTCATGGCAGGTTGATTTAGAGCTAAGAGATTATGAGTCAAGTGAAGTCAGATGGAGTCAGATCAGAATGTCAGAGGAAATGATATTTGTAGAAAATATGGAAATGCTTGCAATATTTTAAAGAACAATGTATATGACAGTTTGTCTCGTCAGATTGTATCCCATCAGCATATGAAGGCATTGATACCTTCTGCAGGACAGATGTAAAGAGAATGGACATTGCTGTCATGTAAGCGCATGAAATGGGAAGATGATGTTAACAGGACCAACACGGATAGGATTAGAGTCTTCCTCTGGGAGGCCAAGGATGACTTCAGCTAGGAACAACAGATTTGGCCAAAGTGGCAAGTGCGTTCTGTAGGCATTTCAGAGGAAGGCAATGAACAAAGACTGTGAGGGATGAAGGAGGATAAAAGTGAAGCTAGGACAGATTCCAAAGGAATGGGACCTCTTGGGCCGTTGACCACTGTCTGTGCCTGCTTGCAGTGATGATGGTTAACTGTGTACTGGGCTGCATTAGTGACCAAGCTGTGGGAAATGATTTGTTCTAGGTGACTAACACATGCTGTCTTGAGGGAAGAACTCTTGCTTAGCTGCAGTTGCTTCCCTTGCAGGCATTTCCACTCCTTAGAACTCACTGGACGGTCCATGGAAACAGTGTGCTGGTGTTCAGAGGTATGGTCTGCGGAGATTTAGACTTGCCTTGCAAGGAAGCCATGGCAGAAACTAGCTGATGGCCTTGCCTGTGTGAGACCAGAGTCTAAAGGAAGCACTAGAGACATGAAAAGTGCAAGAGAGAGCCCAGGGAAAAAATTCACTCCAGATCCTTACACACTGCAATGCTGAAGCATTGCAAAGAGACAGAAGGCAGATGCAAAGGTAGCCACAGGTTTTTCTCAGAGCTGCTTTGCTTTTCAGAACATGCTGTAAAGCTGAACAGCAGGGCCAGTCAATCCTCTTTGGATTCCGGGCTAACTATGTAGCCCTGTGTCCTCAAGGATCAAAGACAACATTTCCCAGCATTATGTTGCTTCTTGCTGGCAAAACTCAAAGTACAATGGGGAAAGGAGGCTGGAAGACCTCCACACTTGGTGCAGGATCTTTAGGATTCACTCTTCACGAATGGAAGTGCTGCCGCTGCTATTGGGGAGAGGGAACATGGCAGGGCAGGGATGGGGGATGACTGAGAAATAGGAAAGACCTGGGGAGCAGAAGACGAGGTGAATGAAATGGTGAGGTCTGTCTAAAAGTGTTTGGGAATTGTTTTACAAGTCTCATGTTGGGCCAGAGCTAAGCTGTGCCACAGCTGGTCTCTGTACTTGCAAATGCAAGGGTGAGGCAGGGCATGGGCTCTGTGTGCTGGAGGCTGCCAGGAGCAGTGACAACTGGGGGGAAATCTCACAGTCAAGGCTGGTCCAAGGCCTTGGTTGTTGCTGACCACTTGGACTGGGCAGCAGTATCTGAAAATGGCTTTCCTGGACTAAATGGGCCTTGAGGATCTTTAGTTAAGACACCAGTCTTCCAGTTTCGTCTTATCACAAAGTTTAGCATTGACGGACTATGATTCACATGCTGTCTCTCCTCTGGAATAGGGTTACCAGATGTTCAGATGTTTCTGGGAAGTCCCAGAGCATGCAGGCCAGGGGATGGGCTAGAGCCACAGTAAACTCTCTGATCCACATGCCATGCTGCAGGTGGTGAGGACTTAATGAGGCATAATCAGGCTTGACACACAAATGGATACCATAGCTAGGAGTTGTCTCAGCTATACTCCATGTGTCTTTTTGAGCTGTGTGCACTTCTCTTGCTGTGAACAGAGAGGAACAGGCACTGCTGTAAGTGATTCATCTCCTAAGGTAGGCGTCTGAATCTGGAGGTGAATTTTGCCCCCAAAGCATCTATTTCTATCTCTTGACGAAAGGGTATTGCTTAGATACATAGCGATGAGCTATAAAGCAGCACAAGCAGATGAAGACTCCCACAGTGACGGTGTTTCTTGGAGGGGTTAGATGACTTCACGTGTATTAGCATCTCTGTGCCAGCTCTGTACATATTCTAACCATTGGCTGCTTGGGGTGTCCGTAAGGCTGGGGGAAGCAACAAGCTTTTCTGGGAGGATAGGTGAGCTACCATGGGGGAGGAGATAATGAGTGGATTCCTTTGTGCAGCAGGGACAAATGTGACTCCAGGGAGTTGTGCTTGTGCTTAGGCTGCTTTGTCTCCCTGGTTCAGTCAACTTGCTACTGTACTAGGGATGCCCAAAGTCTACTGCGATCCTAGCACTTCAGAATGTCTGAAACCCAGAGAAATGCACACAGCTCTGGAATTCATGGCTATAGGCCAGAAATCAGATCACCATGCTGAAAACACATCTGGTTATGCCCACCAGCAGCTTTGGAAGCTGCACTGGGCCACTTAAAAATCTCCTCCTGGGAACCCATGGACTCAAAACCAGGTGAGAGAAGCTACCATAGAGCCACCCATACTGGAAAATCTCTAACACCCTTCTGGCTAGCCCTAATCCCCCTTCCCTGCCCAATAGCTATAGGCAACGCCCACTCCAGCTGAGCCAGCCACATGCTAAGCACCTTCCTGAAGTGCTGATCTGCGAGAAACTCCAGAAGGAGCCAGCCGTTCTCATCACTTTCCATGAGTATTTGAGAAAGAAAAACTAAGAGTTTATCTTGATCTTTTAATCCATCAGGGTTCTTTTCTCTTTGCTTTCTCTACTCCTGCAAGCCTGGTAATTATAATTTATAGCACCTGCTCACTTTGAAATACCTTGGACTCCTTTTGCCTGGCAAAGGAACAGACACAGTGCCCATCTGCTTTAGGTAGGTGTTCACAAACCACAAAGTCGTTAATTAGACTGACACACGACTCTTCCAGAGTACACATGGTATGCTGTTACTGCACCTATAAACCACTGGTAACCAGACACTCTGCCAGGGGATCACAACTGGATCAGAGCATTACGTAAGGCCTTGGCACCCCTTCCAGTGCTCACAGCATTGCCATCAGATGTACGTGTTCTCTCTAATCCTCCCCATTGGGCTTCCCAACATGCTTCCCAGATAAAGCAAGTCTGTCTGGGAAGCATCTCCCTAACATTTGGTAGGAGACTCTGTTTTCAGAGCTTTGTATTCTCTTATTTTTAATTCCAAATTCCTCTTTGTATTCATCTAATGATCTCTGCCAAGGTCTCCTACCTGACACCTTGGGCTCCATGGAGTGATGCAAGGCCTGACTCTAGCCCCACAGGCATGGCTGCAGCTTCAGAGGAGCTATGATGGAGGGTGTTTGTGAGGACAATTATATCTGATATGGATGAGGTGGGAGACTACTCCCAGGGAGAGAGAACTGTGGAGAAGACTGGGATCTCACTACTGCGGAGGAAGAAATCAGCAAGAAGAGATGACAGTGGGAGGTAAATGCAGGCAACCCACAGGAGGAGGAGAGAAATAAGGCTTCACTAAGAGAAAGCAGAGCAGAATATCTTTGGACAAGTGTTGCTTTACCACAGAAACAGATGGCTACTGATGCTCGACAGGGCAGGAGGCGTGCTGGGCAGGAGGTGATGCTGTCTCTGCTTTCTCTGACATGAAGTTTTGATATTTGCCTCCTCAGACTGGCTTGCATCCATGGGGTAGACTGGACCATAAACACCTCTGGTCAGGAATTGCTCGACCCCTGTATTGTGTGTCTCATGATGGGAGGAGGAGTGGCCCAGACCATGCACAGTCCCTGGTGAGTGATACTCGATGATGCACTGTATGTAAAACACAGTAGCAACCAACTTCAGGTCAGCACATGAAGTGATGGAGAATGAGTCTCCTAGACTTACAAATGCTATTGGCTTAGATTTATCTTGAATGGCTGAAACACCTCTACCTGGTTTGCCGATCTTCCCAGCATTTGTGCTAGAGTTTGCAGGAGGAAGCCCTGCTGCCTTGAAATGTTATTTGCCAAAACCAAAGAGTACCTCTTCACGGGTTAGTAAAGGTATACGGGAGAGAAATAGGGCAATGGGAACATCTCCTGGGAGAGCATCCACAGTGGAACCTCCTGACCTTCCCATCTCACATCAACTTGCCTGAATCTAAAGTCAGATTTTTTGCATACCATCTGTTCTGTGAACATGGATGGGCAGCTTTGAGAAGGCTCCTTGCACAAGGACAGATCCTCATCTTTGCTGGACCAGGAGCAAAAGGGGAGAGGGTGGTGTTCAGTCCAAGACACAGTCATTGGAGACCCAAGCTGGCTTTGCATCAGAAGATGCAACATGTTCTCAGTCATTCCATCAGGGAATAGCTGCTCTTTCACAATTTGGGATCCAGTTCAACACCAAAACTACTTTCTGGCTAGGCTCAAGAGGATAATGGGGTAGACACTGTGGCATACACACCACTGCAACCCTTTCTAGCCTTCTGCCCAGAAGAAGTAAACTTCCGGTCCATGTCTCTTTGTGACACCTGGTTGGTGTTCCTCCTCCCTTGTTTATAGTCTTTTAGAGACCAGACCCAGGATGTGTCAATTTGAGCTGCTGCTTTGTCTCCCTGGAGGCAGAGTCTTTTGTTCAGGCTGCCACAATAAAAGGCTGTGTGGGAAGGAACATAGGGTGCAAGTACAATCCAAGAGGACTCCAATATGGAGGAAGCTGTCCTGGGGGGCAAGATACTTTGGAAAGTCAGGTTCATGTCCTGACTGTGCCACAGACTTTCGGATCATCCTGGGCTCCTACTTTTCCTACAACTTCTCCTACTCCTCCTATAACTCCTACTCCCCTGTGCCTTATTCCCCATAAAAAAAAGGAGGAATAACTTTTCTTCTGTTCTCTGGGTGTCAACTTTTATTGGAGTTTCTTTCTGGCTGGATTTTCCTCTCCTTGAGTGTATATGTATGAGTCAATCCCCTGCTTTTAGAGACTCCCAGACTAGCTACCAACTTTGCAGTTGGTACCATGGCTTCACAGCATGGATCTCACAGAACTTGAGGAGTGGCATGTTGGCCACACCACGTTGCAGTCTCACCAAGCAAGCAGATGGATTTCTGTACAGGTCTGAACATGCCTCATGCCTGGTCTCTCAGCTGGGACCACAGCAGTGCAGAGAAGGGACATAACAGTTCAGTTCCAAGTGCTACCAAGGCTTGGGTGAGTATGTCCTATTTCAGTGGGCATCCCCTCTGAACACTCAACAGGCAAGAAAGCAGCTGCCTTGGAGACGACAGGAGTTTATGTTAATCATTATTTTTTTACCTTCCTGTTGTAAAGGCTCCACTGACACATTAGGCTTTTGCTACATTTCAGCTCTAACTCAGTGCTGCCCAGGCAGTAAATGCCAAATTCCCTCTGTCCCACAGGGGCTTAAAGCATTCCCCTCTGTCCCCCTTGTTCAGCCACTTAGTCTCTGGAATTGTCTATCAGTCACACTGATACAGCTAAGCTGACGCCAGCTGCTCTCAACTTCTACTTAGTTTGGCTGCTTCTGCTTTAGACCTGAGAAAAGACTTGTGTGTCCAGAAGCCTGTCTGTTTTTCTTCTACTATGTCAGGTTGTCCATAAGAGATACATACTTTCCCTTCAAATTCTGCCTGAATCCCAGAATGACAAACATAGACATCAAATGCAAATATCTTAAAAGTAAAAAAATAACCAGCACACAATCCTTTTCTGTCTAGTAGAGCTGTCTGTTCCTCCTCACTCTCGTTGGCACCTATTTCCACCCCCCCCCTTCAGCTGTCCTGTCAGCTTACCATGTGTTGCCAACTTGCAAGGCAAATAGTTAATATTCCATGAAGTGCCATGCAAGTTTGGTAACTCATGAACTGTCATGATGTGCTGTAAAGCCACTTCCCATTCTGAATGGAAAAAAAACAGTCTCTGGGCAACAGGAATACACTGGGTCTCAGATAGCCTAATCAGTAATGCTTGGAAACTGCACAGTGGTGACCTATGGGTGTTCCAGGCTAGCTAAATTTTTGGCAACGAATACACAAGAGCCTCATAAACTTGTGGAAAATGACTCAGATACTTGAAAAAGAAGAAAAAATATCTCTAATATAGAATTGTATTAGAGGCTCTTGGCCTGTGGTTAGTTACCACATTCAGTGAAGTCATGGCAACATGAGTGAAATCCAGGCGAGCATCTTTGTTCTACATCTGCCTTAAGGCACAGTGACAGTCCATACCAAGCCACTTATCCATTTAAAATCAGGTCTTATTTATCTTAATGGAGTATTTCCCTACTGGAGTGAAGTGAGAAGGAAAAGATGACTACAGAAGAGCATTTCTACTTTAAAAGTGAGCTAGAAGGAGAATTGCAAGATTCTGCAAGTTTTGTCTTCTCCCATCAGGAAGCAGCACAAGATGGAGACCCAGCAGGTCATGCATTCACCAGTGTAAGAGTGGTGCAGGCCCCTCACAGTGCATGCTATGGGCCTTCAAAAATGTCCAGGTCCATCCAGAGCAGGACTATGCCTTATAGCTGTGCTGGGTTTCATTACCAGACATGATTGTTGGGTCTTCACTATGACCAACGCTTCTCTGTTGTACAGTTTCTGTGTAAAGAGTGAGAAAGTATAAATCATCGTCTTTTTCTACTCATGTCCTCCAAGCTTTTAAGTAGGACTTTCCAATAATGTGCTAAAAGTCTTTCACATTAGCTCTTCAGCTGGGGTGCGTGTCCCACAGTGTGATCTGCCCTGTAGCAGAATTACCCAGACTGGTGACACAGCTCTGCTGGCTTTGATGGTTACCAGGGCTCTGAACTAGCTTTCTGCTAGAAAGCTGAATGTAACCCAAAGCATTCAGTGAATGGAGCACCACAGGATCTGCTCCTTCCTTGAGCTCCTGTCTCTAGGAGGCAGGAGAGCTAGGAACATAGTTGCCTCTCTGACCAAAGTCTGGAGCCAGGAGGCCCAGTGCACTAGGTGCCTATGCCTTCCAAACAATCTGACAGCTCCTACACTTGCAGTATCACTTTGATGTTCCATACCTTTGCAAATACATAAACAAATATTAAGAAAATGCTCTGATTTAGCTCTTTCTGAAGCAGCTGCTTGATACTTCACTGGTGGATGACTTTGTCCTCCTGTTAAATGAAACCAGAGCTTGATGGAGACCCTCTGTCTCCAGCCTTCACTCCCTTTCTGCAGTGTTAGCCAAATTCAGCAACTGTCTTTAGGATCACCACTGGGCAACCTACTCCAGCTTCCAAACCGTGAGAGAAGATGCAGAAGCAGCTTTGACAGTTGCCTCCCTAGTGAGTGCTTTACAGACCATAACTCCAGGCATTTTCTTAGAAAATCAGTACCCAGTGTGCCTGCTATGTGGGCAGGATGCAGCCCATGAGACATGGAGCTGAAGCAATGTGGGGAGTCCAAGACAGAAACATAGCTCAGGCTTGGTGCAGTGTTAAAATGGGGCAGAGCTGGCTCATGCCCATCCTCTCAGAGCATAGCTGTCTGCCTGCACATCCTGTACTCTTTATATTGAGGGTGGATTTTACAACAGCCTATCAGTGATCTATCAGCAGGGTCTTTCTGAGCAGCACACTATACTTTTGAAACCTGTTCTTTAATCAGGTAGCCTGAGAAGGAAGAGGGCTCCTTCGCTTGGGATACCTTTGAAACTTTTGTTTGCAGCGGTCCTCCCCTCCACTTTTGAAGAGCCTCATGGGCATAGTCCATGGGCATAGCCTCATTCAGCCTCATGGGCATAGCCTGGAAAAGTGACTTTAGGGGGCCTGACTCATCTCTTCATTTTACCCCAGAATTGCTTCAATAGGTTTATCCTGAAATGTCATGAGCACAGCAAGAACAAGATAGGTGAGGCAGGTTCACTGATGTAAGACCCACAAAAGATACTGCTGTTTGACTTTCAGAACAGAAGCTGCTCTCTTAGCGCTGTCTTTAACACGACCTGTCCCGAATGCTTCCTCTCCTGGTGATTAAGTTATATTGACTGCACTGTGACCTAATCACCTTTAGCAGACATAATCTTGGGAGGGCTGGTCTTGTCACTGAAGGGGGTCTGTGATGCAGAATGCAGCTCTGTGTGTCTGCAGCAGTTCAGCCAAAGCCCAAAATGTGCTTTATCCTCTGTGTGCCTAGATGTAAAAGCCTCAAAACCTGCTGAAGAGTCAGAGCTGAGGCTCAAGAGGAAAGGTGGGGAAGGTCTCCAGATGAACACCTTGGTTAGCCACAGCATGCCATGCAGAGGTTAACCACAGTGCCAGTCCCTGGCCTGAGCATCCCTGATCATGCCATTGCAAAATCTCTAGTGAGACAAGGAAGCACTTTGGACTGGCACATGGAGCCAAGGATGCCTTGGTCCTGTTTCTGACTTTGCCACTGGCCTTGGGAAAATCATTTTGCCTACATATGTTTGTATGTTTCTTATCTGTGAACTGCAAGCATTAACAATGAGCGAACTCCTCTGCAAAGCACTTTGTGAGGTTGTTATCTTAACAGGGAAAGATCAACTCCACAGCATCTTGTCCTGAAGTTCACTGTGTCTGCCACTTCCCACCAATTTGCTGCCTGCGACTCAGCAAATCACTTTCCAGTTTCTCTGATCAGGTGAGCTGTGATGAAAAAGATCCAGCCTAGGTGCAGCAGATCCATCTTCCTGAGAGGGTGAGCAGGATACTTGTCTGGCTCAGGGACTTGAGGGGTTCCTAAGAGAAACTCTGCCGTAAGGAACTGTGCAAACTTCCAGTTGTGCATGTCTTGTTCTCTGATACTCTTTGTCAGTTCTTGAAGCTGGACCTTCTAAAAAGGGTGTTTAATTAAATAGTCATTTGTGTAAAGATAGATCTGGAAGCCCTGGGCAATTTATGACATTGCTGGAATATGTATCCAAGCCTCTCTCAGAAACTGTCCTATTGCAGAAAGGGCCCGGCTACTTTAGTCTGGCTCAGACGGTGGCAGGTATCTGGTGGGGTTTGGTATAGTGTCTTTGCAGTAAGCCCAGAGCTCACAGCAAAGCTCACTTAATGTGGCTGAATCTCACACTGGGCTTTTTCTGTTCTCTCAGGTTTCTCTCAGTTCATTTACTTTCATGCCGTGAACACACTTCCTCTAGGGAAAGGCCTTGCAGCCAGTTCAACTCATTCTCCTGGCTGGCAGTGTCTGCATGAGGCAGAGAGTCACAGGAGCCACAGGGGGTCTCTGAGCTACTGTGAGGCAGCTGGAAAAAGCTCCTGACTTTTCATGTGAAAATCAGATGGGGGGGGTGGAAGGGGACACATTTTAAGCTCCGTCTGATGAAACACTTGCCTTCCCAGTGAGAGCCTTCCCTCTGAACTTACTTTCTCTTGCTATGCCTAGTAGCTGGTGGATAAGCTGTGGGCCTAGATGGTATAGTCAGGGGAATTAGATGGAGCAGTCCTTCAGGACTGATGTAGGGTTAAAAGGGGTTTCCTCCCTCCCCCAATACCCCAAACCCTGAACCCAGGTCTTCTCAAGTCTGGCAAGTATTTTTTGCTTTTTCTTTTTTTTTTTTTTCTTCTTAGATTCAGATATAAATCAGAACCCTGGGAGAGGGGAGGATGTTAAGAAAGACAGGAGTGGGAGGCCGTTGGTTTGGCCACGCCTATACCCAGTTTGTGTCTGGGGCAGGAATTTGCATTTGAGTCATTTTACATCAAATTGCAGCTTCTGATAAAAGGCTGGAGAGGGAGTCCAAGTCTCAGAGGTGGAGCTGGGGAAGGCTCAGGAAAGGCAGCCCTGGTCAGGGGGACGAAGGCAAGTAGCCTGCTGAAAATGGATGGTGAGGAAAGGAGGAGTGAAGGAGTCCAGAGGGACTGGGCAGGGAGGCTTGCACACTGCCAGAAAGAAAGGCTGGCTAAACTACTAGCAGTGGGGGGCTGAGGTAAACTTTGGGAGGGAAATAAGAGCACAAACAGATTGGTTCAAAAATACCAAGGGTGCCAGAGAAAGGCAGATCCCTGCTCAGTTGCCTCAGTCCCTGGAAGGGAGGACATGCCAGGGGCCCTGGTGGGAGTGTGCTGGCTGGGGCAGCGTGCTCCAGCCGCAGAGGAGACATGACTGTTTTGCAGGAACCTCTCTTGCCCCTGCTGCTGTGGCTCTGCTAAAACCAGTCCTAATATAACAGGCATTAGGCATGTCCTAACCAGACATGGTTAGCCCTGATACACAGCCTTCTGATTTTATTCCAAGACTAGTCTCGCTCCAGTTGTCTGAAACAGCTTATTTCATCTTGAAATTTTCTCCTGCTGTTCAGTTTCTACAGGAAGAATACCAGATCCCAGCTTGCCTGCACACTCCTTCCTCACCCAGCTTAGAGGACACCCAGTAGAGCTACCGGACTAGGTGGCCTCAAAGTGCGCTAAGAGCAGGCACCTCTTTGGACAAATTCAGGTTCAAGCTCATTCAGCTTCAGCAACGCTTTCTCCCCATCCCTGAGTGCCACAGATGTCTGGCAGTCCGGCAGCTTACCCTGCAATGCCTCAGCATTTGTTCACTGTGTTGATCCAAGACAAACCTTCCTCCCACCCTGAGCCTTAAATGAACCCCAAAAGTGATGTGCGTAGCTTGTTGGAGTGTTCTGCGCTCTTTGTGTATGACCTGGTACTTTGGTGGGGACTGCTGGCAGAGGGGAAGGAGCTTGTGACCACTCAGCGCTAGCTGAGGTGGTCATCAGTTGGTGTGCTCCCCAGGGTAGGGGCCCAAGCAACAGTGGTTGCCTGCAGGTGGTTGAAATGAAGAGGAAACTTCAGAGTCATGCAAAATTTAGGTCTTTCCAACTGTAGGCTCTGCTGACACTGGTTGGCTGATGCTCTTCATGGGCAGAGGAGAGAGAGGCTGAGGGGTGAAAGGGGCATTGCTGGAGCAGCCCCACTGCAGTGACACCTTCCATGTCACACTTCCCCTGAGGGTCTCAAATCACTTGGAAAGCAATCTAATCTCTGCAGCTCCAGAGTAGGGGATCTTGACTTTTTTTCCTTTTTCCCCATCTTTCAAATACTGATGTCAATACATTTTAATAACAGCCACAACCATTTGCTAATGATGTTGCAGCAACAAAGTTCCAAATCTCTCCTGGCAGCAAGAGCATGCATATTCTGAATGGACAACATTCCCATTGCAAATTAATATTTAAATTTATATTTACAAAAAACTCCTTCTTTGTGCTAGGAAGGCCACACATGGGGAACTGTGCCCAGTTTTGGACAGACCAGTATAAGAGGGATGACGAGGAACCGGACGGGTTCAGAGGAGGGCTAGTAACTGAGTCAGGGTCCTCAAGTACCACAGGGAGAGCTGGGAGGAGCTGAGCTGGTTTAACCTGACAAAGAGGAGGCTAAGGGGAGCTCTACTACCAGCCTACAACTAAAGATGATGGAAGCAAGCTTTTCTGGGTCATGCCAAATGATATAACACACAGCAACAGCCACAAATCATACTTCATGAGTTTTAGGTTGGACATGAGGAAAAGCTTCTTCCCCAGGAGAGAGGTGCAGCCCTAGGACAGGTCACCAGAGAGCAGGGATCTCCACCTTTAGAGTGTTTCAAGACTTGGGTAGACAAAGCCACAACAGCCCCATCTAATTTTGGTGTTAGCCCTGCTCCAAGTGGGAGTCTGGACTAGACACCTCCAGAGACTGCTTCCAGCCAACATTTCTATGGTAAAGAGACACAGTAAGGCTAGGACTGAAATTCAGGATTAGGGTTAAGGTTAATTTTTCAGTGATCCAGTATGAAAAACCAATTCAGAATGCTCTTACAAGCTTTAGCAGAGCTCCTTATTCCGGCATGTGTGATGACCAAACATATGTGCCCTAAATTCAGTGGCACTGCCAGGAACAGAGCTCTGACTGCAAGCAGGTCTCTACACAGGAAAACTGCAGCTATTTCAGTGATGTGTGACTTTTAGTGAATACAGTAGCACAAACCTGCTGCAGGCATAGTTACTCTAGAAGAAAAGTACCATCACAGCTTCATCTTTTTCCCCAGCTGGATTACTGGAAGTATTTTAAAGCATTTATACCCTCACATAACTATCCTCTATCCAGGCAAAACAATGCAACTTGCATGCTGACAGATCTGAGTGTCTTCTGTGCTGCCTGGCTGATCCCTTCCCTACCGTGGTCCACAGCAGAGAGGACAGAGCCCCTTCTGGGTGGATATTTTCCAGTGTTCCTTGAAATGTGCATTGGCTCTGATGGCCTTTTCATCACGATGCACACATGGGGAGCTGTAATTTCAACATCCTTTACCAAGACAGTCTTCTTTCCATGAAAACCACCCTCCCTTCCCTTCTACACAAAGTGACAGTAATCTTTATTTTAATTGGAAAAGAAAAGGAAGAAGGGACAGAACATCCTTGACAAAGGAACTAATGACTCAAATGCTGGGAACCCAGGGCCCCCAAGGGACTCTGCAGCTCACAGCATCGATTTTTAATGACTTACAGAGATTGGAGGTTTGGCAGATCTCTCAGTGCCTCTGCAGGGATGCGGCTCAGCTGGTTGTTCTGCAACATCCTTTAATTAGAAAAAAAAAAAAACTTTGTTAAAAAAAAAGCCTGACACAAAATGGAGGAAGTTGATGCTTGTTTCTGGAGCTGTCTTGGAGTCTCCTGAGAAAACTGGAGGGGCTGGAAAGCAGTATACTTGTCACACAGGTGTCTTAGGCAAGCTAGTGGAATGCAAGCGGGTGAGCTTGCAATCCAGGCTAGGCCAGAATCCAGGATCACCAGCATCCTGCAGCAAGGTCCTGGGGAGAGTTAGGTGCTGCAATGGGAGCTGGGGATCAGCTGTGAGGATGTGGCAGGAGAGGGACCACTACAATGCACACGTATTACTGGTGAAGAGATCTAGGTGCGCTTCTAGGTGGAGTTTCTGGAATTGTGCACATTTTGATGGCTTGAACAGCACTGAGGAAGAAGCTGTGCCTTCTGTTAGTCCACAGTAATACCAGTGCTTTCAGCTCAGTTGTCTCATATTTTTGCTTGTGTAAGAGATCTTTCCCCTGGTGATGATTACCTCTGCAGAGCCTATGGAAACTAGCCTGTGAGTAGCTTTCTTATTCAACTTTTGAGACTGCAGCAGACATAACGGTTGAGGAGCCACTCCATAACTAAGCTGTTTACTAAGGGGATTTGCAGTATTGGCACAAATTGCAGCAGAAACTGGAGCTGTTCCAGGTGGCATGTGAGGAAAAAAAAAACAAAACAGGGGTTTCAAAGACTCTATCTGTTGGACTGGACAAGAAGGGCTTACAAGGATTCCTCAGAAATGAAAGTGAGTGTAGGGCATAGAGAAAGGCCATAGACATTAGGGTAACAACACAACTTCTTGGGAGAGGGATAGAGATTAGGTGACAGTCCTCTCATCCCAGGGGCAGGTGTCTGACTGGCTGTAGTGATTCAGAAAAGGGCAGAACAGTATCCTGAGGGTATTTATAATTTGGGCAGCCTTTGTCATCTCTCTTTGCCCACCTGGAGCACCACATATGTGAGTTTACAAGTTTTGTCTATCACTGCGTCACTGGACAGAGCCTGATTTCTGACTCTGGACACAACCTGTGTCCTGAACCTATTCCCTACTACTAGAAGAACTGGTACATCACAGGCACATGATCATGTGGATAAGAAAGAGAAACACATCCCAGCTGGGTAACTGGGCTGGGGAAAGTGCCTAAAGAAAGGAATGTTTTACATAGCTGAGGTTTCTATTTCCAAAACCTTCAAGGAGTAGTTGGAGACAACATGAAAAGGGAAATAGTGCTCGAGGGACTGTCATAATTACTACCACTGTCAAAGGGACATAGCATGGCTTTGACTAGTGAGGGATGCACAAAAAGGACTGATGCAAGCAAGAAACTTTCCCACCGATGAGACTGGTAGCTTTACTGCAGATGAGTCAGAGGTCTGTCATGAAAGGAAAGTTGAAAAATGCAATTATGGAGGCAATCTTTAAAAAAGGGAAGCTATAGGGAGCTATAGGCCACTCAGTTTCTCTTTAAATTCTGGAAGAAAGCTGGGTCCAATCATCAAGTTATTTGTAAACATACAACAGAAAAAGCAGAAAAACAAGTAACTGCCAGGACTGGCCAGTCAAAAATGAGATCTGCCAAAGCCACCCAGTTTTTTTCTCTACAGGGCACAAGGTTGTGTGGATGAAGGAGAAGGAGACATCATCTACCCTGACTTTAGTAAGATGTTACATGCTGTCATTATATGCTGTCTTATCAACAGGAGAGACAAGCTGATGTACAAAAAAGGCAGCGGGGAGGCCGTAATAAGAATAATCAAAGGTTCTCTGCCAAGTGAAGGATGTGTGGTGAGGGTCTGCAGGATCTGTGCTGGAACTGCCATTCAACATTACTGCTAAACATTTAGATGGTAATGGGGAAGTATGCTTTTTACCTCTGCCGACAGCATGGGGCTGTACAAGGCAGCACGCACCTGCAAGGACAGGCACGGGACTCTGAAGGGACTTGGCTAAGGGGAGCGACAACTGGAAGAGGCAGGATGCTGCAAAAGAGAGGCCCAAAGGAAAGCTCTGCAGACAGACAGCGATAATCAGCTGCACAGCTACAGGTGGGGACTCACTGGCAGCCCTGCAGAAACGGCCTGGGGTTGGTGGATCCCAGGAGACCTGAGGCAAGACTAACTTGCTCTTGGAGAAGGCAGACACCCTCTGGGCATGCCTAAATGGGGGTAAAGCAGCAGGACGCCAGCGGGGATCCTCCCACTCCTCCTGATGCTGGAGAGCCCTTGGCTGGGCCACACTGTCTCATGCTGGCCCTGCTCTGCAGGCATGGAGCAGCTGGAGGGCACCCGGGGGACAACAGGCAGAAGGATCAGAAAATGACAGGTCAACATCTGTGAGGAGACCATAGCAAACGCTGCAGGGGTTATAGAAGAATGTACTTAGGATAGTTTAGTCGAGAAGAGAAAAAGCTAAGGAGACATCCTGAAAGCATCAAGCACTGAGATATGCAGGGTGCTCACCCCCCCATCGCCCGCATCGTTGGGCAGGGGAGTGCTGGAGGGACCCTCTGCCCATGCCTTCCACCTGCATCTTCTGCGCAAGGCTGGTCCGTTGGCAGCACACATGACCCCCCGAGTTGCCTGGGGTAGACCAGGGGCTGCCCAAACCTTAGACACTCTGGCCATCTCTAATCCCTGCTCTAGTGACTTTAACCATCCTGCCACCCCACCCCCACCCCACCCGCCTGCTTCTCCCTGCATCCTGCCATTCTCAAAATGCTTCCCTCTTCCCCTTCCTGCAGGGATGAGAGAGAAAGGAAGGGCCCTGTCAGGCACTCCTCTGAGCTTCTCGCTGCCCGCTCTGCATGGACATGGGCCAAGTGCAGGGACCACCAAGCCCCATGAGCTTCAGCGCTGCTGTGCCCGGATCCCGTTCCTGCCTGGTGCACGCTGCAAGGCTGGTGGGACCCCTCCAAAGCGAGCGTCACTCAGAGAGCGGTGTGGGGCTGGTGGCTAGTGGGAGAGGCGTCAATTGTGCCCTGCCAAGTCCATAGTCGGCGGCCCTGGTTCTTCTCCCATGCAGTAAAACAGGAGTAACCAGGCTAAGCACAACTGCCCTGCTTGCCCAACTGATTGCTGCTTGTGAAAGGGGAGCAAAAGCCCCGACACCAGATGCCCTGGGTGCTCTGTGCCCTGCGCCTCTGTGCAAGCCGGCGGGATTGGGAAACTTGGCCAGGCTGATGGCAGGCACACAAGGACCAACACAACTTCGGGGGTTCCTGGATCCTGCCTGTGGGTTTGTTTCCACAGTCAAAGTGTGCTGGAAGGATAAGATACTGTTTCCTGTGGCCCAGTGAAGAATAATCCATGTTAGTTCAAAATAAGATTCAGGGCAGAATTGTAGACTCTGCTGCTTCAGAAAGTGGCTTTAGGAACCACATTTGAGGTTTTGAGGTGACACCCATGGGATCTTGGAGTCGCTGTAAAATCTGAACTCAGTGCTAGGAGATGGTCAACAGAAGTGTCAGGAGTCAGTATTAAAACAATATCCATTCTCATGTTACTCTTGATTCATGGTGCCTCATATCTGTTATGAGTCTCATCTCAAAGCAGTATCACAGAATGAGAAATTCTCCAGACAGCTATCAGCATGGAATGGTTTCCAAACTGACAGTTTTGGATTTAAACAAGCCATGTTCAAGGAAGACACATCAGATATCTCTGAAACTCCTGGAGTGCTGGACATCGTTATTTTATACAGCTGCAGGGCTGCTAGAGAAGTGGTTGAACATCAAGGCTGGAACAAGAAGCTGTGCTTCTTTGCAGGGCACATAATTACCTCCAATTCATCAGCAGAGCATGATACAGAGAGGGCAAATTTAGAAAACAGTTTCAAACAGGTTTAGGTAAGTTCCTAGGGGACAGGGCCACCCTGGTACTATATCCAAAATTCTACATGCAGCCTAAAGCTCAGGAAAGCCCTAGCTCTGCTCACTAGGAGCTCAGGCGTGAGCAGAAAAAGACATGTGGCATGCACTGACCATTGCTGGATGTCCCAGGATGGTTTTTCTTATGGTCTGGTATTAAGTACACCTCCTGTCAGACCCCTAGTCACTAGAGTCAAGCCTTATATGTCGCATTAGCTCATTCTTGTATTTTTTCTCATAAAAGGCCATTTTAAAAACAACAGCAACAAAATATTGCATGATTTTGTCAAGACCTCTAATGATAGCACCAAGAATGGAGGGCTGATGGCAAGGAGGTCCCTGAACATTAGTAGGAGCACATCTCCCTCACTGTGGCATCTGGTTTCTGGGGCTGTTGTGTGACTGGATTTCCTGGCTACATCACACTTAGTCCTTCCAGGGTACCAGAGTCACTTTGAACCAGCTTTCTGAAGTGCTTATATTTCATTACAGGCAGTATTTAGGCACCTGCTCCATAGACAGATTCCTAAAGGAATTCCCCTGCTCATGTCCCTCTCCTCTACCTAGGAGCCAACCCAGTACCTTGGACATCTTGCCATTGACTGGAAGGAAAACCATTTTGGCTGGATGGAGCCTGTTGTGAGCTTGAGATTCATGAACAACAACTCTCTGCTGTAGTCTCCTGGGGCCCAGGCCATTGGGGTGTGCAGCATGTACTTAAGAAACCCAGACAACATGAAGTTCAGTCAGATGCATTCAGAAACATTGCCCTGAGGGCCAAGCTATGGCAAGGGCTAGGGAAGACATGATTCTTCCTGGGCTCGGGAACAGAGGGGTGTCTGCATGCTGCCACAAAAGGATGATGGCAAAAGGGTTCAGAAGGCAGCAGGGCACATGGAGAGCTGGGACAGTGTCACAGGGTCCCTCTCTGGCTGAATGGTGGCACTGCCTATTTTGGGATGACCTCTCTGTATAAGTTGGATACAACACTGTGGGTCACTGAGGAGAGCACCCCACAGCAGGAGTCCTGAGTTCCAGACCAGTACATTCTGCATTGAGGGGTCACTGGATGACATACATGAACAGCACTGGGAACAGGGAACAACACTGCAAACCAGTCATGTCCTGACTCCACATTCATGAAAGACTCGGGCATGCCCTGTCCCCTCCCTGCATTCATAGCCCCTCAGGAAAGAAAGCTGCATGTACCAGGGCGTGTACATGGAGAATGGCACAGGGATCTGTATCAGGACTGTAGGATAGGTCACAGAGTGACCGCATGGCACAGACATGGTTTGTGAACCTGGGCCTCAGTCCACAAGATCACAGCAACCCTCAAATCCTAGACCAAAATGGTCTCAGCCTTTCTCCATCAGCATTTGTCACTGTCCCTTCCTCTCCATCAGCTCCTAGCTCCAATTAAAACAAAATCCCTAGACTTCATCAGCTTTCCTCAGTCAAAACTTGTTTTCTTGTGCCCATGAAGCAATCTCACCCTATTCCCACTCTGAATGGTGCAGACCTTCTCAAGTGCTGAGTGCAATTTTCTCTCTTCAACCAGTTGTATCAGGAGACATCATAAGGAAAGTCCTACAGGACCTAAACATGCCACAGAAATTCACTGACTGCTCCATTTCTAAGAGTAAGAGTGGTCAAGGGCAGCTAAGAGGAAGGGAACATGAGCCCATGGCTGGGATGGTCAGGAGCCAACAGGAGAGGGAGGGTGAGTCCTCACTGCATCAGACCCAGTGCTATGCTCACAATAGCACTCCCAGCCAGCCTTGCCAAAGGAGTGCAAGACCATCACTGAGTTTACACATTCCTAAGAGCTCTCAGTGACTTTTCTCAGGGCTAAGGGACTGCAGGGCAGGCCAGTGTCCCTTCTGTGAAGGTGCTGGTCTGGGAGTAGAAGGAACAGGGACCATGTAGCTGAGGCTGTCTGTAAGTCTTGCTCCTCTGTGCTTGGGAATGCAGGCAACTCTTCTCAGCTGCTGTGAGCCAAGCAGGGAACCTGACCTCAGAGAGGCTTGTTTTCCATGAAGTTAGTGGGGATGGATCCTGTCAGCTCAAGGGAGATAGCATCTGCATTTGTCCCACTGCAAGAGGCTGCTCCCAGGCAGGTGTCTAGGAGAGCTGTGCTGATAAGCAGCAGGGCAGGGCAGTCTCCTGAGAAAGGAGATTTGCATGTCAGTAGCTACTTGAGCAGAAGGTAGCTGCTCTGCTGAGAGGCAAATACTGGATTTGTTAACTTGCTTTCAACTAGAGGGACAAGAGAAATGTCCTTGCTTGGGGCTACAGTGATCTCTACTGATGAACCACTGTCAAATACACTATCAGATAGAGCAGCGAGTCTTTTGGGCAAGCTGAGGACACTGATGAACATGATGATCAAGAACCGTTCAGGTCAGTGAGTGCTCAAGACCAGGTCTGGATGGTGCACTGTCACCTGGGGTTGGCACTTTTCAGGTGACCATAATGGAACTGCAGACAATGGCAGACCTGGAAACACTGAATCAGTGGTCTGCAGCAGGCCAGTCTAATGGGTCAGAAAAAATCACAGCTCTCCATGGTGTCATGTTTTATTTTTGGAAGCAGGAGGATTATTAACTGGCAGAGACCACACCTGAACGACCAGAAAAATGCTGGGATCAGATCCCATCACATCAAGATCCTTGCACAAGACAGTCTCAGCAGAATTACAGCCCTCAGAGGTACAGGCCTGTGCATGATAATGTCCCCATCTTAGGAGGCTGAAGTGACTCAGCCAGCACAGTCAAAGGGCTGTTATTGCTGGAAGCAACTGTGCCTGAAGCATGTGCATTTGGATTAAAGACATTCCAACCTCTGCACGTTCCTCTTCCCTCCCCATGGGAGCGCCTCTCTTGGATGTGCCACATCTTTTCCTTTGTCTCAGAGCCATTTATGTTCTGCACAGACTTGGGGCTGTCAAAGAGGTAGGGCCTCTCTGTCAGTTCCTGGAGTGCCCCAAGCCTTCTGCAAACCTGCCATCCTGGGGCAACAAGGCCTTCTTGGTGATGTTTTTGATGTGTGTTCACAGTCCAGGCCAATCAGTGGATCATGTGAGTTGCTGTGCTTGCAACTCTTGGAGGGAAGAGGAGGAGCAGTAAGTGGAGGTGGCCTTTGGGTAGGGCCCATCCACCCAGGAAATATTGTAGGCACAGAGTAAGGCCACTCTTGTCAGGCTCACTCTAGGCTGTATATTGGTAGAGGCCAGTTGTGGGCAGCAACAGGGCAGAGTGTGGGTGGTAGCGGCTGTAGACAGCACAGGGTCAGTACGCTTGTGCAGGCAGGCTGTGGGCAGCGCTGGCTCTGTACATTCATGCAGACTGGTTGAGGCTTGTCTCGGTATGGTGCAGTGGGGTGGGTCACTCCCAGCAGCCAGCTGGGGTCTGCAGCCAAAATGATGAACACAGGCATCTTCCTTCCTCATTTTGGGGTGAGGCAGGCTCAGGTTGTGGTTGTGCTTGGAGTCTTTCCTTACTGAGTTTGGTGTGGGATTCCTTCTTGGCTAGTAAGTGCTGTTGTTGCTGCAGCATGTTCAGCCAGGAAAACGAGGGGCCTGGCGATCCTGCCCAAGTGGCAGAGCATTTGATGAGGGATACATGTGCGAGGGTGTGTAGGTGGGATGTGGTGTGAAGCCATGGCAGCACAAGCTCAGCCATGTGGCCAGCTGGGATGTATGTTTCCTGGCTCACAGAGTTCCAGTCAGGGCACTGCAAGGTTAGGGGCATCCAGGCAGCTGGAGGAGGTCTGGAAGGACTGGGCAGTTTCCAGTTTCCCAGAGCCTCTGATTAAACCACATGTGCTGCCCTCCAGAGAGCTCCAAATGTGGAAGAGTGTGGACTAAGGAGTTGGTTTTGGTGGGGAGCACCATGGCAAAGGAGACAAACTAGCCAATGGAGCTGGTTTCTAATGAGATGCTGGCACTGAAGCACAGACCCTGGGGCTTCCCACTTGGGGGAAGGATGAGGGTCGGCTGTGCCACAGAACAGCGCCTCTGGGAGAGGTGCACTTGCAAAGTCTCTTTGTAAAGGAATGTTCCTATCAGCTGAGAAGACCACAGAGCATCAGCCACCATCTCTGAGCATCCATTGCTGGCAGTCTGCACTCAGCTGAGGGAAGCAAAGGAGGCCAGATCTCCCCTTGTCTTCAGCTCAGGCCTGACTCAAGGCTTGGTGCGTAAAGATCTCTTCCTATTCCCCTGTGTCACAATGTTTTGTTGGTAGTGGCGGAGCCTGGCTCTTTGCTTGCTCTCTTCCCAGTCTCCACACACCTACTTCCCTGGTTGTACCCCTGCATGGTTTCTGCAGAGGCCTATCTTTATGGCCACTTTCCAGGTGGTTTTTGTGCAGTGAGACAGCAGGAGTAGGCAGAGCCAAGAATCTGGTCCCGCTTCCAGTAGCGCTGGGATTCACTCCGAGGGAAGGGAGAGGACCATCTGCACAGGCAGGTTTGTGGAGGAATTCCCAGGGTGTTTCCCATCCTTTTTTAAACACAGACTAATTCTCTGGAAAGACTGGGAAAGCACCAGGCCCCTTGACAGCCCAAGATCCGTGCGAGTGTTTACTTGTGGACATGCACATGACTGCCATTAGCTCTAAAGCCCTAGCACACTAAAATTAAATGGCAAAAATTGTGACCATCACCAGTCACCAGCCTGTCTCCTTTGGGGACACGCCTGTCATTACAGGTATGAGCTCTGATCCTGTTATGATTCAGCTCCTGAATACTTGCAGTCTCTTGTGGAGCCAAGTCCAGCCACACCTGTCATCTGTCACATCTTAGCCAACCTGTGACAGAAGCTCCAAACCTCTGGAGGCAATCTATCCTGAACATCCCTGGTGCCATCTGCTTGAAAACCTGCTAGTCCCGTCCTTCAGATATGTATTTCCTTCCTTATTGCAGGAGCTATGTCCTGGAAAGATTATGCCTGTCCTCATTAACCTCTTATTCACATTAAGTAACCTCAGTTCTCTCAGTTTGCCTTCAGGCCATCACCAGATCCCTCATCCTTCTCACTGTTTTTTTAAAAAAGTGAATTATCTTTCTTCTTCGCTGGGCCACAGGAACCAGTATCTTATCCTTCCAGCACACTTTGACTGTGGAAACAAACCCACAGGCAGGATCCAGGAACCCCCGAAGTTGTGTTGGTCCTTGTGTGCCTGCCATCAGCCTGGCCAAGTTTCCCAATCCCGCCGGCTTGCACAGAGGCGCAGGGCACAGAGCACCCAGGGCATCTGGTGTCGGGGCTTTTGCTCCCCTTTCACAAGCAGCAATCAGTTGGGCAAGCAGGGCAGTTGTGCTTAGCCTGGTTACTCCTGTTTTACTGCATGGGAGAAGAACCAGGGCCGCCGACTATGGACTTGGCAGGGCACAATTGACGCCTCTCCCACTAGCCACCAGCCCCACACCGCTCTCTGAGTGACGCTCGCTTTGGAGGGGTCCCACCAGCCTTGCAGCGTGCACCAGGCAGGAACGGGATCCGGGCACAGCAGCGCTGAAGCTCATGGGGCTTGGTGGTCCCTGCACTTGGCCCATGTCCATGCAGAGCGGGCAGCGAGAAGCTCAGAGGAGTGCCTGACAGGGCCCTTCCTTTCTCTCTCATCCCTGCAGGAAGGGGAAGAGGGAAGCATTTTGAGAATGGCAGGATGCAGGGAGAAGCAGGCGGGTGGGGTGGGGGTGGGGTGGCAGGATGGTTAAAGTCACTAGAGCAGGGATTAGAGATGGCCAGAGTGTCTAAGGTTTGGGCAGCCCCTGGTCTACCCCAGGCAACTCGGGGGGTCATGTGTGCTGCCAACGGACCAGCCTTGCGCAGAAGATGCAGGTGGAAGGCATGGGCAGAGGGTCCCTCCAGCACTCCCCTGCCCAACGATGCGGGCGATGGGGGGGTGAGCACCCTGCATATCTCAGTGCTTGATGCTTTCAGGATGTCTCCTTAGCTTTTTCTCTTCTCGACTAAACTATCCTAAGTACATTCTTCTATAACCCCTGCAGCGTTTGCTATGGTCTCCTCACAGATGTTGACCTGTCATTTTCTGATCCTTCTGCCTGTTGTCCCCCGGGTGCCCTCCAGCTGCTCCATGCCTGCAGAGCAGGGCCAGCATGAGACAGTGTGGCCCAGCCAAGGGCTCTCCAGCATCAGGAGGAGTGGGAGGATCCCCGCTGGCGTCCTGCTGCTTTACCCCCATTTAGGCATGCCCAGAGGGTGTCTGCCTTCTCCAAGAGCAAGTTAGTCTTGCCTCAGGTCTCCTGGGATCCACCAACCCCAGGCCGTTTCTGCAGGGCTGCCAGTGAGTCCCCACCTGTAGCTGTGCAGCTGATTATCGCTGTCTGTCTGCAGAGCTTTCCTTTGGGCCTCTCTTTTGCAGCATCCTGCCTCTTCCAGTTGTCACTCCCCTTAGCCAAGTCCCTTCAGAGTCCCGTGCCTGTCCTTGCAGGTGCGTGCTGCCTTGTACAGCCCCATGCTGTCGGCAGAGGTAAAAAGCATACTTCCCCATTACCATCTGGCTCTGGTTTGGTATCCGGCCTTGGAACCTGTCTCTGTGTCTTTGCTGGCTGAGAGAGGGAGTCTGGCATCTGCTGAAAAGTTCAGTGCACCTCCAACATCTGAGTGTACAGGCTGAAGGGTGACTCACCCTCTCAGGGTGCTCTTCTCTCTTGACTTCTGACAGAGTCAGGAAAATTAGGTATAAGCTTGATGGCTCAGCTCTAGCTGCAGTTAAGAGGCAGGATTGTTGCTGTTTCTTAATACCTTTCATCTTAGTATTTCTCTGATTTCTTCTGCCTCGTGGACTCTGTAAATTGTCTCTCTAGATAACTCCTTCAAGATATGTTTTTTTTTGGTGGAGAAGAAATTTCAGAGAAAAGTGTATGACTTTAGGAATGATTCTATTGGTCCTAAGTTCTCTGTGTGTATGTTCTGGCTGAGAAACACACAGAGAACTGGAGATAAGGATTTGATTTGGACTTGGACCAGTGCGGTGAGCAGCTTGTGTCAGTGTAAAACACATGCTCTGCACAATGTAATTTCATGGCAGTCCTGTTAGGCCATTGATGTAACTGGGGCCAAACTGTTGCTCAGTAGGTACCAAGCACAACTGGTACAGAGCACGCTTCTGTATGCTCTGTGCAGCTATATGATGCACATGAATTTATACCTCTTTGTCCCCCCTGACATCTACTTAAACTTCCATAACTTATCCTATACATCACAGCAGTCCCAAAGAGCCTCAACCATATGCCTCCTACAGTCTTTTGGGTTTGAAGCTGCTAGTTTCATCTTCAGATTGTCGGGTAATGGGGAGATCTCAGAATCCGGCTAATGGGTGAGGTCTTGCCCTCAGGAAACAGTGGCTTGGATGGGAACTGAGAAGCACAGCAAGAGAAGAGGAAACTGAAAAATGGCTTGGGAAGAGGGAGCAAGGCTTTTCAGTCACTCCAAGGGCACGGTAACAGGGAGACAACCCTGAGATCTTCCTTGTCCAGGCTCTGCTCTCTGTTCCTGCCCTGAGCCAGACTCTGAGGAAAGGCGCAAGCTACTCTGCAGAAGGCTGGCAAGGGGCACTCTGCTTCTGATCTCAGTTTCTGCCTTGTTTTTTCTATAAGTAATATGGCAATAATAAGCACTTTCTCCTACAGGAGGTTTTGATGATTTTATTGCAGTACCAAATGAGGTTGTGGGTCCTGTTGTGGAAGACAGCTTGGACACACACACACATACACACACATACACACACACACACACACATATATACACACACACACACACACACACACAGCCTTGTCCCAGTGAGATCAAAGGGGAAGTAGAGTGACTCATGGTTCATCAGCAAGCCAATGCCAGGAAGGAGACTTGTGCCCCCTTCTCCTGTGCCATTGTGCTGGTGCACAGATTGAAATTTGCAGGTGGAAGGCTGTTGAAGCTGCTCAGGGGGTTACCCTTGCTGCTAGTCTCCAAACACTGTTTGCTGACCTGTCTCTGGGGAGATGGAGCAGAACCTGCTGCAGTGTTACCAGCCCCAGCAGGGACACTGCCTGGTGAGAAAAACAACTGAAGGAGCATACATGATGGCCTTCACCTTCCTTCTTCAGCACCTTGTGGTTTTATTCTGTCTTTTCTAAGCTGAAGAAATCAGTAAGAAGCCCTGTCCTTGCCAAGAGCCCTTCCAATGTGATTAAGGCTGGAATGCTCCTAAAGTCTGTCCTGGCAGATTTTTCTAATCTCGTTCCAGCAAATTCCCAGGGACGAGCTTACCTTTTCCAAGGCCCTCACTGCCTGCCTCACTCTCATGGTGGCAGAGGAATAAAAGGAGGGTGGATGATCTCTGTTCCTGAAGGAAGCAAGAACCAGAAGCCTGGAGGGGACTGACAACTACATCTAAAGACCTCACTCCTGTGGAGCCAGCAATACCATTACAGAAAATAGTTACAGCAGCTCCTAGAGCAAAAGCACACGACAACCCAACATATCTCTGCAAATGTGGCCAGGAAAGTGTCAAAAGCTTTAGAAAGTGAAATGCTCCCAGTGATATGAGGGCTGGCAATGCCCTGCTTTTAGAAAGCAGGAACTTTAAATAACAGCCCCCTAGCAGGGCCCGCATGGGCCAGTCACTGTGAGCATCAACCCTTTGTTCCTTGGCTTTTGATCTGGGCTTGTCCTCTGCATATCTCCATGTGAAAAGTCAGATGTTTTGGTGTAAATTTAAGGAAGCCCTGGATTGGTTGTGATGCAGGGGCTTGCTCTGACAGCCCAGTTACCACCCTCTGTCACTGGGCACAGCCTGACTGTAAGTAAGACAGATTGTCCTAAAGCATCAGGACACTGACCACAGCTCTCCCTTCATCTCACGAGATGTCTTGGAGCAAGTTTCTCTGTGCAACCGTATCCCAATTGGAAATACAGAGACAGATTCTCTAATCCTTTAGGGCTCTTCTTGGAATGGGGCCACTTGTGAACCTGTCCTTCCTGGTGTCTGCAACCATGGTGGGGCATGTGGGGTGTCTGTGAGCCCATCCGCACACTGACAGCAGGGCAGAGAGAGCACATTCTTCTTTTTATTGCAACCTTCTGGGAGCTGTGCTGGCTCTGGAAGGGAGGCATCATTCTTATATTCTGCATCAATAGTTAGCTGAGCCTGACACAAGTAGAAATTGATCAAAAGCGGCTTTCAAAGCTTCCAAGTTCCCTGAGTAGAAAGTTCCTCTTGTTGAAATTGGGTGGGAGAGCTGTGGTTTTTCCTCAGTTCCTTTGATTTGTTGCCTAATGCAGGGGATGGATAAGTCTCTAAGCCCTGAGATTTAGGGCAGGATTCATACTTTACATCTTCAGAAGACGTAGTAAACAGCCTATACTCTCTAATCCTGGGAGCAGGTTTGTACCTGCTTTCTCTGTATAAACTGGGCCGGCTACAACAATTTCACGTTGCAGCTGAGTTCAAAACATCCCCTTGGAGATGAAATATTTATTGCAGGAGATTTTTAAAATGGTTCCTGAAAGGGAGAAAGAGGGACTTGCAGCTGAATACTCTGCACAGACTCTGCGGGCTTGTCTCATGGATGCAAAAACTATGTCACAGTCATGACCAGTGGGACACCCCTGATCCCTAGGGAGGAGTTTGCTGGTAACCTTTGTCACTCAGGCCTTCCTGCAGGCATGGGCAGTCCCAGCCCTCCCCACCGAATGGACAGAGGTGGGTGGCCTGCCCACCATGACTAAGTCTTTATTTACCTTGGTAGTTTCTAGGCATGGCCTGAACGCTGCAATGCTCCTGAGACCCAGCTGCACATGTCCACCCTGCCCCTGTGAGCCAGCTGAGCTCAGGCTGAAGTCATACTGCCCTAGGATCCTATCTCTCCCGGGGGCAGGTAACTTCAGAGCCTCCCAGAGCCATCTGGGCCATCTGGCCTGCCTGCAGTCAGGCACTCAGTTTGCAGCAAAGGCAGATTGGTTGCAGAGATAGCCAAGCTGAGCAGAATACAGGGTCTTTCCAAAGTGCTTGTCAGGTATCTGGACATTTGAGTTGTTCTAGCCCAGTCCCAAGACCCTGCTGTAGTGTACAGAAGAGATAGGTGCCATTTTGGGGTCTGGAGACCACATCTGTAGTGCTGTGAACATATGGGCAGTGAAACCCATCAGGATATTTTGTGCATTTTATCCAAAATATGAACCTCTGCAAATTCTCTGTTTTTCACAAGGCATGAAGGACTGTACCCTGGAGATGATCTGCTTATAGTTTGCAGCAGCAGAAGCAAGGAAGTGGTGCCAGTGGCATGTGGGCTCTGCCACTGGCACCGCTGGGATGGGATGCAGCTTCCCCTCACTCAGTGTGCATGTTACGCAGCTTGGATTTAAGAACTGACACTACACTGCCTTGTAACTTTGCAGCTTTCTCTGGCTGGCTCCAAGTCCCAATGCCAGTGCCCGGCATAAAGGTGCTATGGGAGGCAAGGGGAGATGGTGATAGCTATGCAGAAGGAAGTGAATTACTTACAGAATCTTCAGACTGTAGAGGCCAGAAAAAGCTTCCCCTGGGATCCTGGAGATCTGGTTTCCAGAGAGGCGTCTGCAGCAAAAAGAAGAGCCGGTAACGTGTCAACATCCTTGTAATGACTATTCCTTGTCTGCAGAGGCTTAACAATTCATGCATCTTGCTACAGCTTTCTCAGGGAGGATGCTTTGACACTTGGAAGCTGAGCTGCAGGTGTGGTCTCAGACAATCTTTGAATATGAACCCCTCTTATGGCTGGGGAACAGGCAAAGAAAATAATGGTTTATTACTACTGCCAGCCCTCAGTTCAGTGCTTTCAGCATCCAAGGATAACTTGTGGCTGAAGTCATTCCCTGGATACCTGGAAAGGACCCCACTTCGCAGATATTACAACACAGACTTCCTGTGGCTGCCTGTGTGAGAGACCTCTGCCTGGAGGCACTGACTAACATTCACGCCCTGCTTCACAGCCAGATGTCTGCAGTGAGGGAGGAGCAGGGAGAGAGTTACCTTCTGCTCAGACATAAGTGGGTCCTGGGAATGACATCTCTAAATCATGACTTTTGCCCCTTATTTGTCCCTGGTGTCTGCATGTGTCTTGTTTCTGCATCCTGCAGGTTCTGCTTTGCCCTACAGATCAGTTTGTCAAAGTCTGATGCCACCTGATTTCCTTTCAGTCCATCATTGTCAGCCTTACTTTGACCTGTGTGGTCTTAGAAAAGACTTAGCTCCTTCCACACGTGAGAGTTTGGTATTGCTGCTGCAAGAAGAGACTGGGGAAGGGGCAGGAGATGGGGAATACCATGCAGATGCTACAACAGGGCCAGCTCATCTGAGTATGTTTTGCAAAACGGGTCAGAGATGGCAAAAGTGGTTCTCAGATGGGCAGTGAGGATGAACAGTGCCTGGAGAAAACCATAGGAGGGAAGTCAAAGATAGGGACAGTGTGGGAGGAGATGAATGTGAAGGGATGGGAGAAAGGAAGACAAAATGAGGAATAGCATCACAGAGGAGACTGAGACCACCAGGGTCACAGCACACAGAGCAGGGGACAACATTCAGAACTGGTGGAAAAAATTTCTCAAAGAAAAACTGTGGTATTCACTGTTGTACAGGATCATCTAATCAGTGTGCCCAAATTTTAGCAAGACACAGAACAGAAATCATGAAGACAGTTTTAAAAATCATGAGATTAAAACCCCAAATCACTGCTGCATTTGTGCTTTACTTTATGATCCCCAGCTGGTCAAAGGGAGGTCAAGGTGGAACTTTTCTATAGTTACAGGGTAAGAAACTGTTTTTGTCCACATAAATTGGAGTGGAATATTGCATCTCCCAAAGACAAGAGTAAACATGCTTGTGACCAGGTTCATCTTGAGTCTTTGAGAAACTTCAAACCAGGACCAAGAGACTGGGCACACATGCTTGCAAACATGTCATATTCGTTTAGTGTTGGCAAGAAAGGCAATTCCTTTTTCAAAATTTTGGCTGTGAAGGAGACAGGTGTTCAACATGAGCAGCGTAATCCAGGCTGGAAGAAGAGTGCATTGCAGTGGGGACACTACAAAGGTCACAGAGAGGGTTTGAGATGTTTTGGGGAGCCACGGTCACTGGTGGCTGTGCAAGCTTGTGTGGATGCCTGAGCTCTCTCCCTCCCTGTCTCTCCCCTCTGGAATCTAGAGAAAATTGCTCCCATAATTAGGCCTCCGACAGCATAAACAGCACAGGGTCGTCTCTTTAATGTGTGTGAGCAGGTCGTAACCTGCCTCTTTGCAGTATGCAAGCCGCCTGGCAGGCTGGGCTATTTGTCACTTGGGGGCTGTGATTTGGGGTAATTGCTCCTTTGATTGCTGATTTCCACATGGGAGGGAGTGTTGTCCAGGAGACTAGAGCGCTCGCCTGGAGGGGAGATGTTTCAGTACGGCATCCTCAGCCTGCTCCCAACATCCCACCAGGCCTTGCCGACTCCTCTGTGGGGGGCTGTCTGTCCTCACCTCCCTGGAGCTCCTGTCTGCCCCGTGCTTCAGCCAGCAGGACTCCACACGTGTTCCCAGTTATATGTGCCTTTTAGCTTGTTTCCTGGCAGCTGTTTGCCTTTATGCTCGCGTGCCTGGGTGTGTTTGTGGGACCCACACCCGCTTGCCAGGTCACTAAATAGAGCTGGGACCTCCAGGATTAGCAGCATGAGGACTAACAGCTTGGATCAAGGCCAGACTTGCACTCCTGGCCTCCAAGCAGGGTGGCAGGGAGCCATGTTTGCTGGCAGGACACATGCTGGGCGAGCTTGTGGCTTCTCAGCACCGTGGACAAAACGGAACATGAGGGAAAAACAGTTCTGCAGGGGGGGTGTCACGGTTTCCCTGGGCACCATCTCTGAGTGACTCGAGAAGCACAAAGCATTCTCCAGCCCTGGAAAAAGCAGCCACGACCCCCTGTTGCTCCTGCCTCTATCCTTGGCCCTGTCACACTGAGACTATGCCATGCCACTGGCTTACCTCTATCCTCCAGCTCATCTCTCTGCTATCCTTACCTCCTTCCTGGGCAGTCAGGGCAGCCCAGCTTCTCTCCCCCAGGTGTAGAGCTCAGTGCTGAGCTCAGGAGCGGGCACAAGGGGAGGCACTAACCACATCCACTTCACTCACTCCATCTTCCAAGGCAACTGCGAGTGCTGCTGAGATCCAGGATGGGCTGTGCTAACTTGCACGTTTGTGGAGATTGGTGGATGGGAGTTGTCTGCGTCCATGCACACAGGCAGGTGGCTTCACTTTCCTAGTGCGGTATAAGACAGAGGTGTGCATGCAGTTCTGGGAATGTGGGCTTTGGAGGCTTGCTGTGGGCAGGACAGCAGGACAACGACTGCATGATGCTGGGAGCGGTAGCCAGGTATCCCAGGCAAGGGGACATGACTGTCCCATGCCTCCGAGAGTATGACAGGAAAGAATAGGTCTTTTGGGGTATACTGCCCAGCAGGAGGGGTGCCCACCAGGAAGAAATGCCTGCTTCCATGTCGTTAGCTGCTGGGCCAATTCATGCAAGAGACACAAGACACAATGAGTTCCCTCAGTGTGCAACTCTTTCACTGTCCGTTGTCACTTGGCAGCCTCTCTAGGACTTGGTTCCCTCCTCTGTCCCTCTCCCTCCCAGACTCCTGGCAGGCAGACTCTAGTTAACTGCATCTCCAGAAGCCAAATCCTAGGAAATTCACTGAAATGGCTCCTTCATTTCTGTTTAAAAGGGGACAATAACACTTTAAGTGTTATCACCAGTGTGACTTCCTCTGAGACATCTCTTCATTTGTTCCTTCCCTGGGAAAGACTGAAGCAATGTTTCCAAATATCTCTGCAAAAAATGACTAAGTGGTGGCATTCACTTATGCCCCCAGTGTACAGGGGAGTAGGGAGCTGCTCTTCCAGCAGTGAATGTCTGTTCTGTATCACAGGAGCTCCACTCCAGGCCTGTTCAGGTCTAGGACTTCAACTCAGGTCTATCTTTAAGATAGACAGACTTGATTCTGCTGTATGCCCTACTGTTCTGTTCTCCAATGGAGCTTATACCATTATGAGATAGGGGTTGGGAGGAAGAGGGAGCTCTGGATTAAAAGTGGCTGGTGGAAGAGGAAGAAAAGGGTCAGGTGGAAGGGGAGGATGGGAGCTGGAGTTGGCTAGCTTGCTTTGGAAAGCTCGCACATTCAGTGGGTTTTGAATTCTGCTTCCCCCTCCCGCTCCAGTGATTTCTGGGAACATTCCTCCAAGCTTTGATCTGCATTCCCAATACACTCCAAGTTGGAACAAACTCATGGCTTACCAGCTCATGGTTGCTGTGGTTGAGTTACCACAGGCTCCCACCCCTCCTGTATCTTGGGCTTCTTGGTCATGCTACAACTTTCATGGCACACCCAAGGGATGTTTATTGGGCATGATTGCTCATGTCATGTGCTCAGGCAACATGATGATGCTCTTATCATTCACATTAGGAGGCAGGAACATTGCCCATTGGCAGGACAGGACAAACATTTATGTCCATATCCTGGTGGAATTTTCCCCTTGCCAAATCTTCATTGTGCTTGTCAGTCTATCCCTTTGATCTCTTGCTCTAGTTCATTTCTCAAGCACTTACACTGTCAAGGCAGAATCTGTGCTCAGATAAATTCTCTGCGCTCCTGTCTAAACAGTGTCATCACGCCTAGACCTTGCCATCTCCTGGAAACACAAGGGACCAAGGGCTCCATAGTATGCTTGAGTTTGTTCTCATGTTTGTGTAAAACAGGAATGAAGCCAATTAAGTCATACAAGTGAAAACATGGTATATTTGAGAAAGGACTCAGACTTGGACTCTCCCTTCCCACACAGGAATCTGCAGCTGGTCCTACTTTGGTATCACCTGGAGGTGTTTCTAACATAGTCTTTATTGCCTTACTACATCACTGAGGAGGAGACTATGCAGGCTTGTTCTTAACTCTGCTTTCCATGCCCCCACCAAATGCCTGTTCCAACTCGATAGATTGATGGCATTTTTTTCTCTTGTTTATGGTCTTCAAGCCAGTTTTCAACCCACACAAATGTTCATATGCGGGCTAGTTTGGATTAATTTGTCAAATAAAATTTAATAAGACACAGCTCCTTAGTGAACAATCCAATACAGGACACTAAATGCATTCACTCCATCCCCTTATAATATAAGCTGTCAAGGTTTTCAGGGGAGATTTGCTCCCTCCAGATCTTCAGTGTTGCTTTGACTTCTTACTCTACTATGGGGCCCCACTTGGAATACCTCAGAACAGAGCTAGTCATTTGGAAGGGAGTTTTGAAGAAAATCAGGGTGAGATATACTCACTTGCAAGGATTTTTGAGATACTGAACACTACCCTTAGCCCAAATGGCAAAGAAAAGGAACTAAAGTCTCTAAAATTTTCACAACATTTTAAACTTGTTTTGGGCCAAATCCATAACTTTGCTTCATCATTTAATGTGCACAAGGGAGAACCCTGCAGATGCCCTTTTCTCATGTCCCACCTGTACTTTGGCCAATGCCTGCCTCCACGCCATGCCAGACTTCACAGAGGTGACGCTGGAAGGCTTCCTCAGGAGTTATCCTCTGACCCTCCCTGTGGTGTCACATGCACTGATTTGGTGACCAGTGTTTTCCTCTGCTGAGGAGGAAATGTCAACCAGGAGGACAGAATATCCCAGATAGATAAACCATGGCAATTCCTCTTGTCACTAACAAGTTGGAGGTGAGCCACAGCAGTGTGCTCAGTCATAGTGTCCTGGTGCCTTCTCAGACACAGGAGTTAGGTAGTGTCCTGGAGGGGAGCAACAGTTCCCAAACATTCAGAGGAGCTGCAGCTCACAGGAAGATCAGTACTTCTCACCCACAGGCAGGCTATCTGGGAATGGAGCACCATGCCAGGTGAGGCAGCTGCCAAAGGAATGGTGATGACTCTCCAAGTTTTGGCATGATGAGGCGGGGTCCTGATGCCTTGCAGAGATGGTCGGAATTGCACAAGGTCACAGTCCTGCAAGTGTCTGTCCCTCTACCGGAGACTTCTGCAGTCTGCTCTGTCACAGCAATATCAGGACACCTACCAAAGTTCTTCTCCCAGGAGTGCCCTGCTCCAGACATGTTATTCCACTGCTCCAAGAAAGGCATTTCCCTGTGGTGCCAGCACACTCAAACATTGCCCAGAAATCCCAGCACCCCTTGACACAGCAAAGCTATCATTTCAGAAAGATGTCCCAGACTCAGTATTACTGAAGTGCTGCTTCTCATGGGAATGACACCCAGACCGTCATTCTATGGAGTGACACCCTGTGCTGGACAATACCCCAAAAATGGATGTCACAGATGTCCATGAGCTGAAGTGAGTGGCTCCAACACCAGGCAGGGGAATACTGATACAATGCTGATGCTCTGTAACCCATCGTGGCTCCACTGGCCCTTGCACCCACATGGGAAGAGGATGAGGAAGAAGGGGGTCTTCTCTGTGGGAGGGGAGGAAGACAGGGCTACTCTGGCCCCGTTCCCGATGCACATGTTGGCATTTTGTTTCATTTTGCTCTTATGCTGTTGTTTGGCCTCCAGTCCATTATGTCACAAGAGCTGCATGGGATAGGGAATAGTCTGCAAGGAGAGGCTGCGGTGTGGATCATGAGCCTGCTGTTACTGAATCGAACTGAATGCACAAGCAAGGCACACCCCATGACGGTGAGTCCCTCTGCCCCCAGGGCCTCATAAGAGGCAGGTGAAAGAGCCAGTGGCTGGGAAGGGGTCTGATCTTGCCGCTGTGCCCTGAAGCAAGAGGTGAATGGCAATGAACACCTGCCTTTGGCTGCAGTTTCTCTACTTGGCACCAAGCACTTGTGTTTGGATTCAAAGCACGGTAACAAAGCCCTTGCCGGTGAACACATTTCAACATGTTATTATTCCCAGGCCGGCTTTCAAGATCCTCTTTCTATTCCTTCTGTACTGATTGCTCTTGTTTCTCTTGGCTCCCAGCTCTGGCTTTTCAGGCTTCATTAACTGGAATTTATTAGCAACTTTAAACAATCTTCCTGCTGCCAGAAAGAAAGAAAGAAAGGAGAAAAAAAAAAGAAAGAAACAAAGAGGAGTCATACTAAACTCCACGCTGCTCCCTGTCTGTGTGAGGCCCATGTCTGAACACCCCTCTACCAGTGGAACTGGGACAGGCTTTATTCGGAGTGATGAGTCGGTGAGTGCCTGCGCTGGGAACATGCTTGCTTCCCGCAGTGCCTCTCTTGTCCACTCTGAGCACAGTTTGCTCTGTTTCCCCATTGAAGCTAGTGGCAGGGTGGTGACAGAGAGCAGAGGAAGTCTTGAGAGACAGAAATGCACACTGACAGACAGCCATCAGAAAGCCACGTTCAGAGGGCAGTCATCGGTGACGTTGCCTCTTCAAAGTTGGCTGAAACCGAAGAATCTGGTCTCTTCGGAGACCTGGAGCTAGAGTGCTGATTGCATCCATAACACCTTCTTCAGCAGCTCAGAGTGAAAATTAATGACTAACAGGATCTAGAGGACCTAGGGCACCTGAAAGGCTCATTCTTGTCACCGAATGGATAGGCAAATAGAGGCATCGGTGAGGAAAATTGCTTTACCAAGACCATACAGTGAGCAAATGGTAGAGCTGGAGAAGTCCTAGTGTCCTCATCTGTGCTGTAACTACAAAGCTGCCTCTGATCCCTTGTGAGACATGGCCATTTTGTCTGCAGAGAGGAGCTGAGCCAATAAGGACATGGCCTTGTGGGGCCACAGGCTGACTGGACACAGTGATGTGGCCTGGCTGATTGCTTCATTGTGCAGTCTCCTGCTAAAGAACCACTACTGTGGTCTAACTTGCTCCTCTGCATCCCCCACTGCCCAGCAAGGGTGAATGCAGAGGACTGCCACACTTGAGGCTCAGGTGAATTCAGCATGGCCAGATGAGCTCCACAGCAACCTGAAGGAGTAGGTGCTTGAAGTGGCACGTTTGTCCTCAGTGTCCATGGGACACGCATCTAACTCCTTTAGCAGTATTATTTCCCCTTCCATTTATTCCTGTTCCTCACTTGAAGCCCAGATGACCAGCTTAATGTACAAGCTGAGCCCTGAGCCCAGCTGATCTCTGACTTTCATGAAACTCCACATTTATGGGGAGCCTCAAGTGGTGCTAAAATAGATGTACAGAAAAAGGAGGCATTATTAAAGGTGACGTTAAAAAAACATCTCTTCTCTAAGCTCTAAGCTCTTGACCAAGAGCTGTTGGAGATAGATCTGGCAGCAACAGAACAGGAGAGAGAAATTATGAGCAGCTTGTGGAGGAGGAATGTGGACTTTCTGGGACTTTCAAAGAAGATGAGGGACAGATCACATCCGTATATGTTCAAGGGCCAGGGATGACAGGGAGTCTTAGGGGTGTTTCTGAGTATTAGAGGAAGAAAAAGTGCTGTCCCTAACAAACAATAGTTTCCAGGGGACCTGAGGAGAAGATCTGAAAATCTGTGTTGAAGTTGACAAATATTTTTAACTGAGGAAAATGTAATTTTTTTCCAAAATGTACAAGCATTTTTTTTAGGCATCTTTGGAACAAAGCTTTTCATCTTTCACTTTGAAATACCATTTTCTTTTCAAGTTTGACCCAAAGTGAAACAACAAATGTTAAGAAGTAACCTGAAAATGAAACAAAATATTTTGTTTCAGGGCAAATGAACTGTTTTGCATTGACCAAAGCCCCAGATCACCAGTTATACCTCACCCTGAACTGAATTTTGCAATTTTTCTCTTCACTTGCTGAGTCCTTGAGCCTGTTACCCAATTTATCAAGGATGTACCAGCGAACACAGGAGGGCACAAGGCAGGCTGGGGCTGGAAGGTTACCCAAATGCCTGGAGTTGAGAAACCTGCTGAAAGGAGGTTTCCATCTGACTGAAGATGAGTAATTGCAGCAAGAACAGTCTTTTTTAGCTCCATCTCCCAGACCTCCTAGTAAGCACTTCACTCTGCCAAAATCAGCTTACTCCCTTCTCTTCTGCCCTTATCTGCCCCCATCCATCCCCTATCACTGCAGCCCACAATTCCAAACCAGTCTTGCCCCAGTTTGCACCATTGTTACCCACTCTGATATGCCCTCCAGTCTCACTTCTGCTATTAGTGTCTTCAAGCCTCTTCCCCAGGTCTGAAGGGGCTGCAGCAGAGCTGCCTTCTTTCTCGTAAGCCCTTCTTGGCCCAGAAATGAGGCAGGCTCACAGGACTTCTTCCTCCCCAGGAGGCACTAAGACTGAGATACATGGATGGTCCCTCATTTTTCAGCAGGGCTTTCTGGCCTTTGCTGCCTCAGCGTGCCCTAGCGTGGGCAGTTCTGCCATGGTGGGAGTGAACAGAAGGCTTGGTCTCATGTGCTACATGTCACCCTAAAGGTGACATGTTGATAAAAGAGAATATGTTCAGGATAGATGAAATATGCAGAGATTTTAGCTGTGAAACCTGAAAAAAATTCTGTTGAGGGTATGCAAGCAGACAGGGCTTGTAAACAGCCAAATTTTGGTCAATTCTTGTGGGACTGCCCATCCTTACACAAAGGGTACTCCCCTCCTGAATGTGAAGGTCCTGATGTAATGTTTTGGGATGAAAGTTTGGTACAGTTATAAGTGACATGACAGGTCTAGGTATAATATTTATCTAGATGCTGTTGTTGAGAAAATCACTTTTAATTCCTGATATTACATAAAAATACCTCCTTACTTCATTAATTTCATATCAATTACTTGATTTCCATATGTAGGATCACTATATTATTGCTGTCAAATTCAAGCATGAACTTGGATATGCATAGGCATACAATGTTGCAGTTTCTATTTCTTTTCCTAATTATGGTGTTTTTTCCTAGTCAAATACCTTTCCTCTCCAAATGAGGAAATGTGGCATTTTGAACCTCTAGTAAAATGTTCTCTAACAAATTCCAATTATTTTTCAGATTTTCCTGTTTAAATTTTTCCTCATAGTCTGTTTCATTCATAATTATTTTTGGCTGTGGGAAGCTGGCTCTTTTGGACTCTAGGAATATTTATTCAGTGCTGGTTGAGACTGTTCTGTTTGTACATGACATGTAATCAGGACTTGATTGCTTGCAGCAAGACAACTGTTAATTGTATACAACAGGGAGTACAGTCTCTGTGTGTGAAAAGCAGTACTATCCCAGTGAATGCTTTGGGTGTCCACACCGGTTTCAACACAGATGTTGAAAAAATGGAAAGGAAAAGATTCCAAATGGATGCAAGGTCTTGAAAATCCATCTTCTGTGTGTAGCTCAAGCTGCAGAGCTAAAGAAGAATGAAAAATGACTCCTGCACAGTCTGTAAATGCCAAATGGTAAAGGGCATGCTGGTAGCTGGAGCTCCTTATAAGCAGCCCAAGGCAGAGCAAGGTCTAATGAATAGAAGCTATAGGCAGATGAAGACCAAAGGGGATCAAAACAAATCTTTTAAAAGTTAAGAAATTTACCACTGGGGTAATAACAGGCTCTTTCAGTCCAGCCTGGACGACTGCTCAGCACAATTCATGAGCAGCTTCCTTGGCCAAGGTTTCCTGGTCTGTCACAACAGGATCAGCACAGACAATCCTCAATGTCCCAGGCCTTACGAGCAGACCTTTTATCTCATGCACCTTTCCTTCTACCCCATGCTTTTCCATTTCCCAGGTGGTGAGCTGGGGAAGATTATCAACTCCAGCGGCTGTCAGCTGCAGCCCATTTGAAACTAATAACTGTTTGCCTGATTTGATAATTATGAGACCTGACCTGTTCTGGAAACAATGAAAACTGGTGTCTGGTCTGGTTTCTTTAGGCAATACTGAGTGTTCAGAGAAGCAACTTTGCCTCTGTGTATGTGTATCCACATATGTACGTGCACACATGTGCAAACTCTTCTAAAGGCACACACAGGACTTTGCTTGTGACTGTGCCGTCTGAGTGCTACACACAGTTACACAGCACTGAAGCTCATAGCAGTAAGGTGTTAGGCAGAAGAGGAGCAGATCAACACCATAATATGTGCATATCAGTGGCATTACACAATATTATGGGATGCTTCTGATTCAGGGTCACTCAGCTGCCTTCACAAACATCGACACAGGTAGCTGAATGCATGGGATAGTGCTGTTTATTGGCTCTCTGGGAGATGGAAATGCCTCTATTCAGGGTAGTGCAAATTCCTTTTCTGTAGGAAATTCTGACATTTTGGAAACTAACATTGCTGAAATGTCAGTGCCTTTTGTGAAAGTGGTTGCAAGGAGTGATTCAGTAAAGTCAGTGTTTCATTTAGACTCAGGTTAAACAGTTGTAACTGTTATAGATACACTAAGTTTACAACACATCCATCAAATGCAGAATTAGCACTAGCATTTCATTCTATGTAATAATAGTGTTTTGAAGAAACTGCATTTTCCAGCAGAAACTGTTGTGTTGAAAGGAGCAACAGCATGAGAACAACACCTGGAGGTATTTCTCGTGGTCAAGTGGAATAAGACCTTATAGGTGCAATTTGCCTATGCAGAAATGGCCATCTTAAATCTTCTGCTCTCCAGGCTCCTATTGTGATTTGAAAAGTGGCTTCTTTTCCCAAGGGATTCCAGTGGTTTCTGATGCTGCTGGTTAATTTCACACTTTCAGAAGTGGGGCCACTCCTTCACTGACACACAGCCACATGCCGATTCCCTGGGATTGCTGCTGTGTCTGAGTGTGCCTGCCCAGACTGCTGTACACACTGGTGCATGATGAGACACCCCAGCCTCTGGAGCAAATGCTACTTTTTTTGTACTTCCATTGCCCAGGCTCATTGCAGTCCCAATTGCAAAGCGACCAGGAATTGACATGTCTCTGGACTACAGATGGCTGTGAAGAGACCCTGTATGCAGAAAGGTGAATGAAGCTACTTGTTTGTCTGGCTCTGTTCTGCGGTAAGGTGTTAATTTTTTGCCCCCTTTGGCGTAATGGATTGGCACCTCTTTTCTTTTGGCACCTGACCTGTGCCGCTAAAGGTATTATCCTACAACTCCAGCAACAATTAAACCCTCTTCCAGCTATGCAGCCCCCTTCCATCCCAGCCTTTAACTCCAATGACAGACAACACTGGGGGCTGTTACCAAAGCCACAGGCACCTCTCCAGCTTGCTCCCACCTGACCATGCCCTGCTCTGTGTGGTTGCTCTATACTTACAGCTCCTCCAGGAAGCGCAGGTGGTGGAGAGTCCTGGGCTGCAGCCAGCTAATGTTGTTCATGCTCAGATCTCTAAAAAGGAAGAAAGACAGAAATCTCTGATCAGTTACTTTTAGTTATTTTATAGAATAAATTCCTCTGCCAGGCTGTGTGTCACTTTGCTGCTGCTAAGGGAGAAAACATTTCAGAGAGAGAAGCCCTTTCAAGCTTCATCATTAGCATCTTATCACAGGCCAAGCTCTGCCTGCAACATCAACCTGCAAAGTGGATGGAAGGAAGTAACCACAGTGAAGTAATCACTTCTTCAGGGTGGTCTGCTTGAGTTTCTCCAGGTTAGAGAGCAAATTATGACAATTCCTAAGAGCACAATGAGTATTAGTGTCTCACACATCCTGGGACTGGACAGGAAGCCCAATGATACTGGAATACTACACTGTCTTTGGGCCTCAAAGCATCTTCCTGTTGTGACTAGTCATGCCAACCTTCACAGACAGCTCTTCCAGGGAATTGTTACACAGATGCTTTTGAGGAGACAGCAAGCTGTGGAAGAAGGGATGCATCCTATAGAACAGGCCTGCTCTAAACTGGAAAAACTAGAGGACAACACCAAGAATTAGGGCCTTAAGCCTGCTCTGTGGGTGACAAGGTCTAAGTTTAGGGTGTGGGGGGAATCTATCTGATTGTGCTTGTCTTAGTCTTTGTGGTCTCCAGCTAAAAGCTCACTTTCTATTTGCTTAGGGTCTGATAAACTCTCAGTGACGGAGATTGTGCAGGGACCCAAAGGGTCCAGGACATCTGCTGAGTCTCAAACACTTAGCCCATACAAAATCACTGTGTGTTGTCCACAGCAGGAGCCAGAATTCTGGGGCTGTCATGGTCTCAGGATATAAAGACAGACAGCCCCCTCTCTTGTAATGTAAGAATAAGGAGGCACAAGATAAAAATGAATGGATTTTACTTTACTCCTTCTTCCAGTAAATCTCATGAGCCTAAGGGAAGACATGACCCACCAATGTCAGTGGGAATCTGTCTTGGAGTTGTAACCACCTGGGGATGGATAAATGCATGGAGGAAGGGGGTTTACACCAAGGGCAAGAACTGAGACTAAGCTAGAAGCATGAAGGAGGAAAATGTCCCTCAACAAAACCCAACCACATCAGAGGGAGCTCTCCAACCTGGCTGCTGTCTTCACAACACACTGACATTTTAACTGAGACCCTGAAGACTTAACACAAGACACTGCAGCATTACTAGTGCTTCAAAGGTCACATATCAAATGCCCTGGAGCATCATGCTTTGGGCCCTGAGTCAGAAATCACTTCAATGGAAAATAGGTTTATTGAAAGAATATTCTAATTGATTTGTGTTCTTTAGCTAGACAATTCCAGAGTTTTGCTAGTAATGAAATTTAAAACTTTTTTTTGGGGGGAGGGAGGAAGGAACTTTGTAGTTTTGCATAGTTTTCCACAAAAAACCAAACATTTTGACTAGAACCCTTTGGCACTGATGGGTACTGGATACACCTATGGAGGGTATAAAACCTGCCACCACATTTCATTTGGAGGCATGTCCTGTGACAAAACTGGACAGTTTTATGAGCTCTATTTTAAGAGATTCCTGTCAAAGTTTATCTTTCTTTAAAATATTCTCATCTCCAAAAATATGGCAGAAAAATCCCCAAGTGGTCTATGAGAATTTGTAATTCTGTTGTCAGAATGAATGCAAAATAAGATTATTGCCTGTAGTGTTTGGTGTCCAATGCTGTGCTTTACATTTGGGTAATACTATGATATAATAGAAGGGTTGAAGTATTATTTTGTGCAGCTTCTATTTTTATTTTTAAATCCCTAAGGGCTACTTAGCACCCATTAAAACATCTTTTTTTTTCTACATCAAAGTGTCTCCTGTTTATGTTGTAATGAATCAGTCTGATGTTTTGACATGTTGTGAAACAATGTAAAAATAATGAAAAATAACATGAAATGAAAGACTATGAAACAAAACACAGACCTGAAACATGAAATAGCTGCTTGAAATTCTGAGACTTATTCCCTAAGTTGCCTTCTGCTGGCAATTAAGAGAATACAGTTTGCTCACCACAGAAGCCACTTTTCAAATCACATAGCATTGTGATTTGGGTGTCCAGCCCTTCCTAGGTACAATGGGGACAGTAATCTGTCCCACAGCCTGAGCTGGTGGGGAGAGGTCACACAGGGACATGGCACTTAGCATCAGTCATACCCTGCGGCACAAAGGTGCACAGTGTGCAGCTGGTAGTAATGAGGAGGACAAAGATGTTTCAACCCCCTCTTTCCTTCCTAGTAAATCCGTGTCTCCAGACAAAGCTATTCCCATTGATCAGTACCTACACTGCCTAACGAGAAACAAAATGCACTGGTTTCTTGAGAAATATTCCTAAAGGTAAAGAGAGAAATGCTGTCATCCCATCACTCCATCAGCCTCACAACTTCACAAGTTTTTTCTTTCAGTGGTCTGCTCCCTTCCCTCATCCTTTTGCATTAATTCTTCCGTGTGATGTCAGAACAGAGTAATTTCCATGGGGCCCCACACCATCACCTCTAGAGTGGTGGACATCACAGCTGGCTGGTGTGGTGGAGTCCTTGGACTGGCTGTGGCATGAGAATAGAATGGAGGGGATGGAGCAAGGTCAGATGGTGTGAAGGAAGACAGAGTGCCTCTGAGGCTGGTAGTGAACTTCCTGAGCTTGGTCCTGGACCCAGTGATTTTCCTAGTCACTAAAGTATGAGATGTTTCTCCACAGACTGTCCATGCTTGTGTGAAAGCTGAGGCATAGAATTCCTGCCTGAAGTGGTGTGGGAGTAAATGTTTGACTTATTGCTCATGTAAAGATGTTGTTGACTTATTGCTGTATTTTCCCAAACTCATGCTTTTCCTCTTAGTAAAGTTTCTTATGTTATGTACATCCCCAGTGCATGCAAGAGTGGAAATACTTCCTGTCAAGGTAATCAGGGAAACTATTTATCTCTTTGAACATTGAGGGGTGGTTACTTGAGCCAGCCTCATTTAGTTCGTTTTAAGGGGAACCCATGGTATTTGAACCTGGCTTCCTCCTCTGCCCCCCCTGAAACATCTGGCAGAAGGATTATGGATTCATGGACTACATGGAGCAGGGATTCCTGTGCCCTTTCTCAGCTCTGTCAGTTACTTTGGCTTTTCAAAATAGGTCTCTCTTTTGAGTGACTAGCATCTACTGAAGTCAAATGAATGCTGGCTTACTCATATCTAAGCATGGCTATTGTCATTTGCACTGCAGAAGTAACCACGCAGATGGGGACCGTGCTGAAGCAAGTATTATACAAAGTCACAGAAGACATAATCCAGATCTCGAAGTCCCTTAAACCTAAAAGGAGTCAGAAAGGTAGGAGAGGAAACAGGGTGGTAAAGCTTTACGCTGGCTTGCAACCTAAGACCGGCAAAGGAACTGTCCAGTCTCTTGCCTTTGATTTCAATGCCCTACTCATGAGACCACACTGCATTGGCACTTACAACACTGGGACAAGCCATCCCTATCCTATCCCAAATCTCTCTGTTCCTCTTTCTCCAACTATTGGCCTGACTGTCGTCCCTGCAAGCTGTCAAATAATGGCTGGAAACCTCTCATTGTCAAATTATTTTGTGTGGCTGTGGTCTGAAATGCTGACAGTAGAGGGACACAAATTCCCAGAACTGAAACCCTGTTCTCAGCTCACCCACAGTTACCCATAAAACAATGTTTTTTAAGGCCTCTTGCATTAGGTGTTCAAATTACCTATGTTTTTCAATGGCACTGCACCAAAGCCATCATGGCTATAATTAGTGTGATTTAATACCCCCCCCCCTTCCCTAACTAATTCTAAACATTTATTGTAAGCATTTCTAACTTGTACCTGCAAGAAAACTGAGACACAGTTCATGGAAACTGAGCCCATGTGATTCAGCTTCAGACCTTAAAAGTCCGCTGGCCCTCGAGGGGTTCCTTAAAATACTTGCTTTGATGTCACCTTCTTTCATGAACAACCTTTGATTATTAGCTGATTAGCTGGTCTTCTTTACCAAAAAATGATATGACACAGACCATGCTTTGGGTGCTCCAGTAAGATCATCTGTCATGTCTCTACCAATGCTACAGGATGGTTGCCACAATGTTTTAGGTTGTGGGTAATAAGAGCCTCAAAGATCAAAAGAATTTATCTTTAGCATAATTGCTCAGGCAGGTGGGATGCCAGCTGTTATGGTGGTACTCTGAAATATGCAGCAGTGGATGTCTCTGCAGGGAGCAGAACAGTGTTAGCAGGCTCTGTCTAGCTCTGGTGAAGGCACCTACGGTCTGCGTAGAAGGGCATGCTCTTATGCCAAAAGGGAAGTTTTAAAGTTACAATATGTGGGCCTGCCTGAAGGGCATCTTGTGATCCTTGTCTAAGATAGGCCCAAGTGATTCCCCCCCAGGATGTACCTCTAGGAGCAGGGGGACTTGATGTGTCTCATTCAGATTTTAGGGGTCTAAAAGCTAGCTGCTGAAGTGGGATGAAATGACTGCTCTGCTCATCACTCCCAAAATTCCTGATAAACCACTTCCCAGGCCACACGCAAAGTGTTTCCTCAAAGATGCATCCTAATATGAATTACCACAAACAGAGGTCAGCAGACCTGAAGTAAAACAGGATGAAGCCACACTGGAGCAACACGATGAGATTGGAGCTGCTCCATCAGGAATGTTTAAAGATGAAATCTGCAGTGATATGGTTTCAGCTAAGGACAGGCATATATCCTGAAAGACAAATGTGCATCTGGTTCAAGATCTGCAAAGTGCATATGACCAGATAAATGATGGTCTCCTGGAGGCCATCACATGGCTGGAATATTTGTATCTGGGATTCAGAGAGAGCAGCTCCTTGCTATGGCTCAATGAGTATATTCCCAAGCCACTTCTTTGTACTCCAAAAGGGTAGAAAGCCTGATCATTAGCTCCAGTCCCCTAAGTGCTCTCCACAGGTCCCTCTGTCACTTGGCTCTACCAGCAGCCTGTGTTGTCCTGCTATGAGAGAAGGAGGAAGTAGCTGCCTTCAAGCAGACCTTTGCTCTATAATGTCTCTGTGAGCTGAGGGTGTGGTTAGAGGGGCAGACCTCCAGGGACTTAGCAGGGGGTACACCGGCTTCCCCACTGTTCCCCCTTGGTGATATCCCATACAAGTGGCGATAGCTGGAAATCATGGCAGACGTTGCCCAAGCCACTGGGTGGATCTTCACAGTGTTTAGGAAAATGGACCTTATGCTCTTCCTTTGTAAGGAGACAAGGCTGCCCCAAAGAACATACCTGACTACTATCCTTGGGTTTTGAGTCTACAGAAAACTACTAAGCATCCCAAATGGTGACTGTCTTCTCAAGCTCCACATTGAACCACTATACCAATATCTTTGCATTTTCCAGGAAAACCAGGATATTCATGTGGTCCTGTTCCAGCACAGACTCAATAACTCTGGCCTCTTTCAGTGCTGGTGCTGAATGCATGGGTTTCTGGATCATGAGACAGAGCTTCCTCATGCTCAGGCAGTTGAGTTTGTAAGATGACTGTGGGGAGAAGCTAATGACTTGATATACTTTTGAATAATTAATTGCACAATTATAGCACTAAGACCTCCTGGTTCTGGTCCAGCAGCCTGTTTTCTGTGGGAGATGCACAAAACTAGAGCAAAATTCTCATCCTTGTCCCAGAATGGTACAACATTGGACCCATTCTTGCAAGGCATGGAGAACTCTTGTCTTGCTGAAATCACTAGAAGATGAGCAGTGTCTCTGTCTGTCTTCTGGCCACTCTCATTCTTATTAGCATCCAACAAAAAATGTACAATTACATGAGCTTTAAAAAAGAAGCCCAAAGGCAATAAATGATGGTTTTAGAAATTCTTCAGACTGTGCTAGAGTGATTCATAAAGTTTCTTCTTATCTCCTTTTCTCTTTATCTTGAAATCTCTGAGGTTACCACCAAATGCCTGAATTGCTTGGGGTAAAGTTGGGGCTGCAGGTAGAATGATTCTTGGAACCATAGAGCTACCTGAAATTTTTCCTAAAAGCCTGCAGGTTGAAAATTACACTAAGGCTAGTCTCCATAAAGAAAAGGAGAAAGGGAAGATAAACAGATCAAAGCAATAAGAGCTCATTTGCATTACACCATATCTGGAGGCATCAGCCATGCTTCAATCCCATATCACTGCAATAGGCAAGAGCAGAACGTGTTTCTACTCCCACCTCTCCATGTTTGAAAATAGATCAGTCATCTTAGATCATCCCCCATGTGTAGGCCCTATCCGAGATCTCCACAATGTTTCAGTAATAAAGACTCCACCAAGGCCAGTTTGCCTGGGTGAGATCAAGCCCATCCCTACACGAGCAGGTCTTCAGAAATCTGCTCTGTGCAGGGACCTATGGCAAACATAGACCTCATACAGCACTGAGTCCTCCACTTCCAGCTCCTCTTGTAGCTGTCCTGACTCTGCACTGTGTTATGTGCCCTCCAAGCATGAAAGCAGAAAGGGGCTGAGCAGAGGAAGCAGAGCAGTTCTGCCCCTGGGAACAATTAACATGAGAACACCAAGGAATAATGTTTAGGAATCATCTGCCAGGCCAGAGCTGTCAGTGAATACCATCTCATCCCAGGGCATGCAGGGTCTGCCATGGGAAGGTCTGGCCCTAGAAAGCAGAGGAGAAAGCAAGAAGGTGTGGGGATACACACCAAAGGAGAAGATAGAATGGTAGGTCACTTGGCAGAATAGACTGCAGCCACTTGGGAGCAGGCATGGCTGAAAGGCAGAAAGGAGCTGCATCCAGAATACACTGTGCTGTGGGACAGAGATGAAATTCAGATCAGAATGTGAGTGCGTTTTTTCCAAAAAGTCAGAACTTGAATCTTGCTAAACATATTCATGGAGTCTTTTCTCTGGGGCTCCCTGTTGCTGGACAGCAACTGTCCTGGTTTGCAGAGGAAAGTCTGCATGACGATAAAAGGGGAAAGCATTTGTACTGTGACAATGCGGAGAGACGACTGCTTATCTTGCCAGATACAGCTTTTGTAAGCATGCTGGGGTTTGACATCCTCCAGCCTAGAAGACCACTGGAATATGAGTGTCCTGGTACTTCCAGTGCCTTTTCGGATAAAGCTGCTTTGGCTGGAGTAAGATAGCATATCTCATAGGCCAAGCCAAGGGGGCTGAGAAAAGTCTCTGGGGGCATAAAAGAACTCAAAGACTCCTTTCAACACCTCTGCTTTCACCTCTCAGATGGAGCAGCCAATGCAGCAGGCTGCTTTATGTAGGTTGCTGGGCAAGCACTGAATTTTCCTCTCTGATATGATTCTGTGAATTCACATTTCTGGTGGTGCGCATGAAACAAGCCCCAAAAGAATTGTTTTGGGTTGATCAAAATTCTTTAACAGAATTAAAAAAGAGTTTCTCCAGTTCTGACATTAAAACAATTCTCACAGAGAAGACATTCCAAACCAAAAGTAATTTGGAATAAAAATCAATACCTTTCTGTCCTGGAAGTGTCCAAACAGGACATTACTGCCTCTTTAAAACTTTATTTTTACGTTTTTGCCTCACATAATGGGATTCATAGTTGGCCAGTGTTTGGAAGGGGATTCAGCTTGAACCTTTTCCTTAGTGTGAGCACATCAAAAGCACTAAAAGGAATTAAAAAAATAATAATGCTGGAAAATGAATGAGAACAAGGAAATTTTTTTAAGGAAGAAAAAATGGGTTTGCAGACAAATGTCCTTTCTGCCTATTGTATCCTTTGGAGGGGAGAGGGACATTTCTTCAGGCTTGCCCATAGCCCTGCAGCTTCCTGAGTTTTAGCAATGACATGGTGTCCACCAGGTCCCTGGAGAGACTCTCACATTCCCTTGTTTCTACCTGGGAGTTTGTTTCCTGCTCTTCTCCAGGTCTCTGCTGTGCTCAGGCTTCCCACTCACTGGACTCTTTGGGAACAGACCTAATCACTGTCAGGGAAGGTGCAATCTCCCTGCCCTAGCCCAGGTATCCTCTTAATCCAGTGCAGTTTCCAGGACAAGATAAATGCAGAGGCACCTTCATCTCTGCTGCCCAGCCAAAGCCTTTTGAAAGAGAGGTAATGGGCACTAAATAGCAAGCAAATACAATTGGCGCGTCTGTCACATTCCCCACGCAAATGTCCTTGAAATCAACTGAGTCATGGAAATAGTGTGCTTTCAAGTTGACAGCTTCTGCTTTGATTAAGGCAGGATATTTATGAAGAAAAATGTTGTGCTGAGGAACTCTTACCCTGCTCTACTCTGGGATACTAGCCACACTCACCTGGGGGCTGGCTGAGGGACATTGTGTGATGTCCCAATAAGAGCAAAGTGGAAAGGTAGAAAGTGGGGCAAGGCAAGCCAAAGACGGTTGTAAGTTGCGAGGTTGTTCTAGAAAGACAGAAAATCCACAGAAGGTACTTGCCAGCAGTCTGGGGCTGTTCTGCAACCTGCAGTACCTGAGAAGGGAGCTTGTGTATTATAAACTGCCCTGCCTGCTCCAGATTTCTGCCCAGCACCTCCAAGAGGACCTCTACCGGCAGTTTACACTATTACATGCAATGTGCACAAGACTGATTTTTCTCTTCAGGCCACTAAAGGGCTTTGCAGCCTCCCTACTCGACTTGCATGGTGCATTGGGAGCATGCTGGTTGAGCAGCCATTGCAGCCCAAGAGATGGGAACAGAAGTGAATTGCTACAGAGATGTTCTTGGAAGAGTAAATGATCCTCCTGAAATGTATGGCTTGTTGGATTGTTCCAGAAAAGCTGATACTGAAGGAAGGGCAGACAAAGCACAGGAAGGGAACAAGATCTCTGGAACCACATTATGTAGAGATAAAGACACCAGGACTTCTCTACTTGGAAAAGTGATGTGTGAGGAGAGATGTGACAGAGAAGATGATGGTGGTTTGATGCACTAAAAGACTGTGTTTTAACTATATCTTATTGCTGCAGAATTTTGTAGAGGCCAGAACAACAAACCCACTGAAAAAGATACAAGTCAAATTAATGGAGGATAAATATACCAGTGACTATTCAAAGTGATTGTCTAATGCCGCATCTGGCTCAAGTGTGCCTAAACCAGTGATTCTTAGGAGCTGGGGGATGGGGGTCCAGCCAGACTGAGGGCAAGGCTTTTCCTTGTTCTTTCCCCTGAAGTCCTAAGCAAAAACATGAGTTCTGCACAGGCTCTTACAGCCCTTGCTGAAGACCAAAGCACTCCCGTTTCATTGCTCTGTGTACCCAGTACTGGGGTTCAGTGTTTTTTTGGTTCGACCCAGAATGTTCTTTGCAGGAGGGTTGTGCCAGGCATGGCAGATTAAGGCAATTTTCAGACCATGCACTTGGGGCCCAGCTAGATACCCATGCTTATTTCAGAGGACTTGCTGAGTGCCCTGGTTGCCCTCCTGTGAGCTGGCTGGAATGAAGCTAGCATGGACTGTGCGCACACCCCACAATCATGCTTCCAACTGCTTATCAGGGGCATATGCGCCCACTGCCATCCACATCCTCCTTTCCATTGCACAGGGTTTGTGCAAAGTACATTTGTCCCCACATATCCTAGCAAGATACCAGCTGGAAGTCTAAGGAGAAGCAGTATTTAAATTAGGAGAAAAAGCTCTCTGAATACTAAATTCCACATCTGCTTGAAAGATGAAAGCCCTGGTCAACTGTTTCTAACATGCCCATAGTTAATTTGTGTACATTAGAGTCCCCCTGCACATCTGGCCTGGAGCAGACATCTCTGTCCTGTTTCTCTTCATTGCACACATCCTACCATCACTGCCAACTTCTGACTCCTCCCTCAGCTGTTTTGGGGAGTCCTGGACACTTGGTGCCCATGGTCTCCAGTTCCACTCCGTTCACTTTCAGACCTGCTGAATTGAGATGGCAGAGCCCTAGGCTGTTGGGGAGGAAATCACTAGCCTATAATTGACCAGAAACACAGGAAAACTTTCTGGTTTCTTCCACATGGAGGGGATCTGGCAGCATGCAGTTATTCCTGTTAGTTCTCTGGCTGGCGAGAAATCTGAGAAAGGATCTGGCAGGCTGTGTGGATCACACTCAATGTATCACACTCTACCTGTGACAAAGCTGCTCTGAGGTGGGTGCAGAAGCAGCCTGTTGCTGAGCTGGGGAAGAATCAGGGCAATGCACTATTCAAAGAGTGCTGGTCCAGGCTGCCTCTCCTCTTACAAGCTATATCTCCAGGGAGTTACACGAGTTCACATATGGCACAGAATCTGATCCCAAAGTCCTGGGACTGACCATTAAAGAAGTACACATGAACTAGAGGGCTCTCAAGGATCAGAGAGGTACTACTGAAGCTCTACAGATTTAGTGTCCATCATGAACCAGAAGAAACAGGAAAAATTTGGAAACATTTTACAGGAGAGAAATTCTGATATATTTTTTACTTGAAAATGTCAGAATGGCTGACTGAAATATTTTATGCTGATATCAAAACATTTCATTCAGTAAGTGCCAAGCTGTGTTAACACAATGTTTAATTACACGTATCACCTACATATATTAACCTAAGGTTGAATTTTGAAAAATCAGAAGTAAAATGAAACCCAAATCAAAACAAAATCTTTCACTTCAGATTCAAACTGCTCCAATATATTTTCATTCAAAAATTTCAGCAATGTCTGCCCTGCCTAGAAATTTCTGGTTTTAACAAAGAGCAATTTTTCTTGTAGGAAACTCTTTCTCAAAGAAAGACTGTTTTCCTGTGCATTATAAACAGATCCCTTAGTGCTCAGGAGAAAGCTACTAGTATGGGATGTTCGGGGTGCAGGATACTAGGCACTACCACTGTGGGAAAGGTCTATGGCACCAAAGGAAAGACTGGTCTTGGTGCTTAGCTGCATTTAGGCACAAGAAGAAATATTGCCTGAACAGCTGTTCCCCATCTCCCCCTGATGGAAAGATGGTGAGTTTCTTTCTTTATTTCATTTGCAAGCTGCTTTGAAGTAGCCTGTGTTATCTCCAGAGCTGTGAGTGCCCCAATTTGAGAACCCATGTGTCAGTATCAGGAGGTGACTCAAGTGTCAGAGAGAATATCAATGCACAAAAAAAGAGCTGGCATAGGGAGTAGGGCTTGGCATTCAGAGCCTTTCATATTGGCTTCCTCTCCTTCATGTGACCTCCTAGATTTTCCAAATTTGATGGCAATGCTGCAGCTACCATTTTCTCAAAGAACAGGAATCTAGATAACAGGCTATGGAGGCTTGCACCCAGTTTGGTACTTCTGGACAGACTCTTTAAAGTTCCTGGAAAAACACAAGAAATTTGTTGGCAAGGACTAATAGGAAAAGTTTAGATGAAAAGTCTGTGTCTTCCTGCTTCTGAATCCTCAGAGCAGGTTGTTAGCTCCAGTAATAACTGATTTCTCTCATTGAGAAAGTGGAAAAAGACCTTAGGTTAGAAGAAAATGAGCAGTTAATCTACCAGATGCAAGCTGATGGCTTTATGCCAAAATCCTTGACCTCACAGAATAGCTTCTACAGTATTTGTCAGAAAGCCCTCCGAAGATGGAGGATGTAGAACTCAAAGGGTTAAGATCCCAGGGGGGATTTATCTCAGGAAGGTTGTGTTGGTGGCAGGGACACTCCTGTGAGCACAGCCTGGCTTGCTTTGATTTGGTTTGCTTGGGTACAGCACCACTCTCCTAACCACTGTCCTCTCACCATCATGCTGCGTCCAATCCTGAACTCCCCCTGTGCCTAAGATTGTATTTCCCATAGTGGCTGCAGTGGTCTATTTAACCCAGCCAAGATGCTTTCCAGACTCAACACTTCCCAAGGACCCCTCACAAGCTATAAACTTTGCTTGGTCCTGTTTAGATTCTCACTGCTCTCATGACTGCTTTGCTGTGGGGTGGTCAGGATGGCAGCTAGGGTCCTGGCAAGGCCTGGATGCAACAAAGAGGAAAATAGGGCTGTAAGTACACAGTGCATGTAGAGACATATGTATGCATCTGTGACATGCTGTGGAGAATGTGTGTGCACCACATGTGTACTGAAAGACACCAGTCTCAACTTGCAAACAGACACTCCGGTAATGAGCATGGCCTCCTGGTCTCTAAATTGCTGTTCAAAAGCCAAGAGTTGTATCAGTCTGAGAGCTGGCAGGAGGAACCAAGGGAGGCAGCGCTCAGGCTTGGGAAATAGTCCTCAGAAACACTCATACTTTGGCCCTTGCCACATTTGGTTTGTAAAGACTTAGTGCTGCAAAAAAAAAGACTCTGGTTAAATGGCACTTTCTAAACAAACCCAGCCACTATCACCAACCAGCAAGGACAACTCAGTGACGTAAACGACCAAAGAGCCAAGGATGTGTTCTCATGCCTGAAATGGGTTTGGAAGGCTGATTTCTGATGTCTCTGACACTGCTCTAACCAACTCTTATGCCAACTGTGTTGCAATGCTGGCCGACAAACATGAAAAGGAGGGCTGATATAAATTTTCCCATTTGGCTTGTAATGCATGATGAGATAAAGTTTCTTTTGCAACATTACTGCCTTGCTCTTACAAGCACTACTTTCAGAGCCCCTTTGTAAACCTGAGCTTAGGTTCATCCCTGCCTGTTAGCAACATGGAGTTGGGACCAGCACCTTCATTTCTGACAATGCTGGAAAATTGAGCCCAGATTTGAGAGTGCTGATTTAGCTCTCTAAAACCTGGCCTTTCTTGGCTATCCTGATTTGCAAGCAGAACAACAAATAATGGTAGCTCTTTCTTTGGCTTGAGTGGGCATCAGCCCCACACGCTGCAAGGACACAGCTCTCATATTGCCTGGTTTGGCTTTGAAATGGGTTAGAACTTAATCTGGGCTGCAAGTTTGGATGTGAGGCCTCAGGCTGCATCTCACTGTGGTGTTTTCACAGGCATCAGTCACCTGGGGACAGCGAGTACAGCTCCTGCCCAGGTACAGCACAAGCATCTGCACAAGCACAGACATCAGCAACGTACTAAAGACAGGGAAGGTAGTTTCCTTTGCATCCTTGAGCTTTGTCCTTGGCGGAGGCTGTAGATGCCCAATGTTCACTACTGTTAGGTCAGGTTAAGATTAAGGAATTGATGCCTGTCCCTGCTGCTTTGGTGTGGAGGACCCTGAAAGCTCATGGATGTGGGTGCTAGACCCCTCTGCTTTCTAGGTGCTCAGTTTCCCACTGGCCTGTGGAACATGCTTCAAATGTCCTGGACAGCAGAAGAAGTGTTGACTTTAATGATTCAACAACTGCCAAAGAAAAGCACTGCTTTAGCTAAGTGTTCCCCCCAGGTTTTCACATGCACCTTCAAAGCTGGGGTCCAGCTGCCAGACTGCTGTACAGTGAGAGGCTTACGGGGGGGGGTTTATCTCCCAAGACACAGTCCCCCACCAGGGCAGGTTCTGAACAGCAGCCTCCTCATCCATCCAGCTTGGACCTTGTCTGCATTGACCTGCACTGCGGGCACAATTTAGTTACCTAAATAGAGACCCTGAGATACCTTAGAATTCACCTTGGCTTCCAGCCATCACTCTAGCAGTCTCCTGTGGGTCCTGTAATATATCTGCCCATTGTGTGGGTGTCTCAGATTCCCCAGGATATCTTATACTGCACTTAGAGCCTCTGTGTGGGCAACTGAATCCAACACCAAAAGAGCTTGGCGAATCTTTGGCCAAACAAAAAGCCAAGGTTGAGTTCAGTCCTGAGCTGACAGATAGACCTCTGAGTCATCTTTCTTCTCTTGCAAGCACTTTGGACCCAAGCAGACAGATCAGCAGGGTCCTCTTCCAAGCAGAATCACAGAGGGGCATGAGAGAGGTGGGAAAAGAGCTGACAGCTGTGAGGGGAGTCACTGCTCTGTGCCTGCATACTTTATCACTGCTGTCGTGAACACAGGCTAAGGTGCACTGTTACGCTGTGAGGGCTTGTTTGCCAGTGGTGAGATGTATCACAGGATAACGAAAGCTCCTAGTTGGCTGCCCTCCCACCAACAGGAAGTAAGTTGCAGAGCTACCCATCGCGACAGCGGGACTGCAGAACCTCTCTTAAGGTTTGCACTTGGCTTTTTTAATCTGATTTGTGTTACTGTTTTAGTCTTGGCTGTGAGAACGTGTCACAGAGATAGGGGGTTACCTGAGCAGTCTGGGATTTTCAAAGAAACTTAAGTAAGGCCCTGAAAATCCCAACCACATGGGAAACTGGGTTAAGTTTTGTCTGGGCCCTGCCTATCATCACGGTGGAAATGAAACACATGGAGGTTATTCATCTCATTGACAGATGAAAGGCCAGGTTCAGCTCAGAGGCCTTAGGTCGAGCTATCTGCATTGATGCCACCTGCACCAGAGAAGGTGAGTGGTATTGGCCCTGAAAAACATTTCCGGGTCGTTGCATGTGTATCAAATTTGCAAACAGTAATAACATGACATCTGCAGAGCGGCTGCCTTGAGAGTAGAAAACCATGCCATAATCTAACACCTGCTTAGAAATGAGACAGTGTCCAGGCTTTGCTTTTCAGCTCACTCATCTTGGAGACGTTGCATTTGGTGCCAAAATAAGTAAGAGAAGGAACAATCACGTCATGACAAGGCTGGATACATTTAATGTACTCAAGCAGAAACAGAAAGCAATAATTCACTCTGGAACAGAACTAGCTTGGGATGGTCTGGCACTGTAAATGATTTATATTTAGAATTGGGCTTGGCAGGTGCCTTTATGGAACAGAAATTTGGTTTTCTATCATACTCCACCTGTCCCAAAATAGTTTAAACTCTCCTTCTTTGTGACATGGCCAACCATTAACTCTCAGGTATGAAGGAAGCTTGCAAAATTGCCCTCTTCTGTGTCCTGGGAGTTAGGTAGTGTCAGATGTTGCTGGGAAGACATGATACTGGCATTGATCAGAGATGACCAGCCTCTTTAATGTCATATGCCAAAGTATCTGTGTTGCTTATGAGAAACACTGGGGCCCAAGAGAGACTCTGACTCCCTTCCTAACCCAGCCCTATCCCCTGCTTCCTATATTTGTGTGCCGTGATGTGATCATGTGGACTGAGGAAACCAAGACCAGGTGTTCCCAGCATTGTGGTGGGAGGGCAGACAATATACCCCAGCAGTGGTGCTGTGTGCTGTCCTGGCATGGGTGTCCATGGTGGGTTTTGCAGAATAGGCACTGAAAGGTTGCAATGTCCTGTCTTCAACGATCCTGTGGCATTAGCTCATATGAAGTGATGGCCAATGTTAACATGCCCGAAACCTGGAGCTGGCCATCCAGCTTGTGAGGCAGGGAAAGGCACAAATGGGTCTGGCTCACCCCCAGACCTGTCCTCACAGATGATGTGGAGGCAGCTGGCTTGGCCACTTGGCTCTGAAAATTGGAGCCCTAACTTGACCCCAGTTAGACACAGGCTGTGATGCCAGAGCTATGGGGATAGACTAACTCATGCTGGTGCCCAGTCCCTACATTGTTTTGTCTCCCTCATGAGACTTTGAGTAAAGGAAACCTCAAAAAATTTGCTTCTGTAAATGTTCCTGCCTTCCTTTTTGTGTAGGAGGATGGGTTTGGACAGAGGGAAAAGGGAAATATCACCTTACTAAAGCAAGCAGGATGGGCTCTAAAGTGGGATTCACAAGCCACCCCAGCCGTTGCCTTGTCTAAATACCTATGGCTGACCTCTGATATAGGAAGAGAGTGAGGAAAAATGAGAAAAAAAATGAGATAATTTAGAAGCATAAATAAAACTTAAAATAGCCTTTTAATACCATCTAAAGCTCTTATCTAGGGCCTTACAAAAACAGCACAAGCATTGGTCTTCCTGCCTGGTAATGGGGCAGTATTCCACAAGACTAACACTGTGTTACATACAGAGGTAGGATGTTATTGATCCATACTACTACAGTCTGGCCTCCCTGCTGATAGCATACCATCAGCTACTGGTGCTGATCAGTGCATGGATAAGTTAATAGCTATGTAAGAGTGTCCTACTCCAGAAGAGCTGTGCCACAGCAGATGAGTGATACCTGTATAAATACCCCAACTCTGGTATTAGTGACCATGTCTGTCCTCCTTACTGAACTTCCTCCACCAGCCCCAGCCGAACTACCTCATTTGTACACGTGGGAGTCTGGGCCTTCTCCCAGCTGCTTTGCATATGGCTTTGAGTGTGCTGTGGCTATCCCACAGAGTCTTGTGACAGACCATGTAAGGTCCTAGTGCTTGTTCTACTCTCAAATCACCATCACCACACACAGTTTTCTCTTCACCCTGCCTTCCCTCAGAAGGGGTCTGGATAACTCCCACCATTATCTGCAAGGGGTGGACTCTGTTGGCCTTCACAACCACCTGGGCACCAGAGCTTCGGCCAGTGCATAGACTAAGGCTTGGGTTTATGAACATCAGGGGTGTCCAACAGGTATATCTATTGGGGTATCCATCGGGGACAGATGCAAAGCTCACACAGGGTAGGAAATCAGAAGACAGGATGCATCTTTTGAAGAAACCCTAGCCTGTCACCTGCACTCTTGACGGCATCTGGCAAAGTGCAAACACTGCTAGCTGGCCTCCAAAGAGCAGCATGTAATAGCTTCAGCATACTGTGGCAATGGGGAAGCCACCCATGGCACTTGACAGATGCAGCTGTGATCCCATGGACTACTGGGGCTACTCAGACCGTGGCAGGCTGTGCAGCCACATCAAGTCCTGACTGGGCCTTGGCAAAGGATGAGGAATGTGGTCCAGCCTTGCCAAGCTCCCCAAGTCAACTGTGTCTTTGTACAGTGATGTCTGGCCCTCAGCTGCACTGAGCATACCAAAGGAAGCTACTGCCCACTTTCTTTGTTCAGGGTGGTTTCTACATCAAGATTTAGGGCTCTTAGCCCAGGTACTCCAACTACTGATCTGGATAGATGAAGGGACAGCAACTCAGCCCCAAGAAGGACACAGGTCCCTCAGCCTGTGCTTGGTCACTGTCTTTGTAGGTGTCTCCAGCACTCAGCTCCTGTGCTTCCCAGCAGGCAGCTGGGATGGAGCCAGTATTGGAGATGCTCCCAGGCAAGTCTGCAAATACTCATTTTCAGTTATTACCAGGACAGCCAACCCTGTAGGAAGAGGTGTGCAGAAGTCAGGCTGGAGAGATGAAACATGGTTCTGTCCAAGCTAGAGGGGTGACCATGCCCTGTCTGGAGCCCCCCTATTTCCCTGGACATGTTTCTGAAGCATTGTGCCATCTGGAGGATCTGAAGAGAGCTGGAACATGGCACCCGCATGTCCCCCACTGATGCTCTGGCATTAGCTCTGGGTTGGGGTAGAAGTGATGGGAGCAGCAGAGAGTGTGTTGTTTGCAGATTTGTTTCTGCCTGACAGCTTGTTGGCAGTGTCTGTGTAAAGGGTGTGCTGAGGGAGCCCCCCAAAACAGGTAATCTTGAAGTTTCTCTCTAGTGTTCTACCTAGCTTGCTTTTGCAAAGTCCTAAGAGTATCCAAAGCCATAACCTCAGATGTCTGGAAAACTTAGCAGCCCAGAGCCATCAGTGAGGATGTGACAGAGTGCTATAGACGCAATCAGTGGACTCTTATTAGGCTAAGCCATCCATGCACTAAAGACATAGCGCCTGTCTGGAGCAGACAAGACTCTAAGCACTGTTTCAGCCTGATTTTGTCTTGTGCTTCCCAATAAAATGGTTTCTCATGGCAAAAGGGACAATGAACTCTCAGCATATCTAGTACAGCATTTCCTGGTCTGAGGTGGACTGAAAACTGGTTGAGGTGGGTTGAAAACTGGCTGAACTGCTGCTCTTAGAGGGTTGTGATCGGTGGCATGAAGTACAGCTGGAGGCCAGTCACTAGTGGTGTCCCACAAGAGTGGATACAGGGGCCAATATTGTTTAACATCTTCATTAACAACCTGGATGAGTGGACCAAATTCACCCTCAGCAAGTTCACAGATGATACAAAATTGGGAGGATTGGATGATAGACCAGATGATTGTGCTGCCATTCAGAGGGACCTCAGCAGGCTGGAGAGATGGGCAGAGGGGAACCCCATGAACTTAAACAAGGGGAAATGCAAAATTCTGCACCTAGGGAGGAATAACCCAATGCACCAGGACAGGCTGGGAGTCAACCACTTCGAAAGAACCTTGCAGAGAGGGATGTGGGGGTCCTGGTGGACAGGCAGAACATGAGCCAGTAATGTGCCCTCATTACAAAGAAGGCCCACAGTATCCTGGGTTGCAATAGGAAGAGCATGGCCAGCAGGTCGAGGGAGGTGATCCTTCCCCTCTACTCAGCACTGGGGAGGCCACACCTGGAGTACTGCATCCAGTTCTGGGATCCCCAGTATAAGAGAGATACAGAGCTACTGGAGCAAGCCCAGCGAAGGGCTACTAAGATGATTAAGGGACTAGAGCATCTCTTGTATGAGGAAAGGCTGAGAGAGCTGGGCCTGTTTAGCTTGGAGAAGAGAAGGCTGAGGGGGGATGTTATCAATGTGTATAAGTATCTGAAGGGAGGGTGTCAAGAGGATGGGGCCAAACTCTTTTCAATGGTTCCCAGTGACAGCACGAGAGGCAGCGGGCACAAACTGAAACACGGGAAGTTCTGTCTGAACATAAGGAAAAACTTCTTTACTGTGAGGGTGTTTGAATACTGGGAGAGGTTGCCCAGAGAAGTTGTGGAGTTTCCATCGCTGGAAAAATTCAAAAGCTGTCTGGACAGGGTTCTGGGCAACATGCTCTAGGTGATGCTGCTTGAGCAGGGGGGGGGTTGGACTAGGTGATCTCCAGAGGTCTCTTTCAACATGAACAATTTTGTGATTCTGTGATCTGTGCCTGCAACACCCACATCAAGGAGGGATTGCAAAAACGCCATGCAGGCAGTTATAATTGTGAAAGTGTTTCTTCCAGCTGAAAATGGATATGCTCCTACCCCCATGCAACCTATGAGCCCTCACCTTTTGCACTGACAGCTTCCCACTTGCCTTGCTATGCACCCATGCACTTACATTATCTGGCATGTGATGCTATCTGTCCATGCTCTAACACACTATCAAAAGCATCAGGGAGACATTTTTATTCTTGTTGTTGGAGTAAATGAAAAAGGGTTGGGACATTTTTATGCTGTGAATAAGGGGGAGGGGGGGTCACCAGCCAGACAGATTGAGAAATCTGGCAAAGGAAGTGTCGAAGCAGGTGGGGCAAGCTGCACCCAAAAGCAGAAAACACAGTCATAGCCCAAGGATTTAGATTCTGGCCCAGCTCTCTGAACAGAGCTGGCTTTTAAAAGGCAAATCTACTCTGTCGCAAACACACCTTGCTCGGGACCCTCCCTATCTCTGCTTTGCTGACAAGGCAGGACAATGGAGGCAGTTCCTAAAGCAAAGAAAATTCAAATCCCTCCCACCAATTACCTCATGGCAGTAAATCTTCCACCTCTCTTTCCCAGTCACTGGCGAAGTCTGTCTATTGTCTAGGGAGCCCGTCTGTCTGCCCCAGGACAAAAGGGAGAACAATCAGAGGGCTTGAGTAACATCGGAAGTATTAAAAGATGGAAGAATAAAGAAGAAGGGAAAGGGCCAAGGAGAACAGGGTGGGGAGCAGGTCTCCAGGAGGCAGCTCCCAAGTACATGGGTGTCTGGCTTCCAGAGGCATCCAGCCTTGTTTGCCTTGTGCAGATGTCATTCAGGCAGGGCTGGATCCTGTTCAGTTTCATGCTGGGAAGGGCTGGGGACCCCTCTGCATGGAGGTTTTCTGGGATGGGGGTACTGCTGGCCTGAAAGGGAACTGCTGCCTACACCCTAAACCTTTACTCCCCATGTGGTCAAGCCGCCTACCCTGCTGGGAGCAGACAGGCACTCTAGTACAAACAGTCCCTGAATGCTGGTGAGATCAGCCTGGTGGGCATCAGTGAAAACCTCCTATTTCCTTCTGCTGTCCCTCTACACTGTCAGGCACAGCTCTTCATCAAAAATAAAGTACTCTATGCTACTGAGCTCAAATCTGTTGGAGAACAATGTAGCTATGTTATTGACACCAACCCTGATGGTCTTGAGAAGGGCATGATGCCTGCATGTTCCCTAATTGATTAGAAAACTATAGACATGAAAAGAAGTGCTCATACCAGGCTTGCTGCTCGGTGCCCTTGCCTGCCTTGCTGGAGCCACATATGGACAGTCTAACCTTTCTTTTAGATGGTCTGATGCACTGATGTTCCTGGGAAAGACTGATGTTCCTGTGGGATCAGACATGAATCCAGTCCGCACTTAATCGACAGGACATTGCCTGCTGTATCCTGCACAACATCTATGCAAGATGTGCATCTGTTGCAGTAAGGTCTTCTTGCTGAAGCTTTTTCAGTTGTTTGAAAAAACCAGGAGCTGCAGCTGTAAAGGAAGCTGCTTCACAGCAAGTGATTTTTAGCCTGCTAATGCAACTGTCATTTGTGGAGGGCTTTTCAGCTGGGTAGGGGTGTGAGAAGAACACAAGTTGTTTTGTTTGTTTGTTTGTTTTTTGTTTGTTTTTTTGCCTGCATTTCTTCTTGTTCTGCCTTAGTCCTTCCACCTTCAGTCCTCTGTCTCCCAAGCCAGGCTATGGCTAGACTCTCTACCCCAGCCTTGCTAGACAAAATTACTGAAAGGAGGAGAAAGAAAGATTTATTGAAAGAAAAAGGATTTCTTTAAAGCGAAATGCAAGCTCTGATGAAATGAAGGAGAGAACCCAGAGCTATGCAAATCATGAGAAGACTGAGGACACACTGAGTGACAACCCGCCATCAGGCTTGGCTGTCGTGGTGCTGGACTGCATCCTATCTGGCAGATGTGTGATCAGCACCTCTTTCAGCCACTGCTGCTCCGCCAGATCTGCTCTGGTGACCACTGGGTCCATAATGAGTGTTTTGAAGGGTCTGAGTGCAGGGGAGAAGGGAAGCAACTGCTGTAGAGCTCTGGACAGACACTGCAACGTCACATCACCTACAACATGCTCTAGAGGCTCTCCAGGGCTGTGTGCAAGAGATGGAGGCTGGAGGCAAAACCATGTAGCAGTCACAGAGCGGTCCACCAATGTCAGGAAAGCACAAGTTTGCTTCCCTGAATTGTCTCAGCTCTGCTGCAATCTCTTCTCTGCTCCACAATTTTGGCAATCTGTTGGTTGCAGTGGGCACCCTGTATCCTTTGCAACCCCCATTGCAGTATTGATACCCTTTTTTGCCTCTCCTTTGGGACAGATATATAACTGTTGCTGGGGTGATGTTAAGGCCACTCTTGCTAGTTGGGATAAGCAGGCACTTTTTACACAACCCATGCTAGGAGGGCTTTCACTTGTAGCCCAGTGGGGCAGAGGAGAGAGGGGTGCAGCAGAGAGGAGCTGGATGCTGCCTTGCGGAGACACAGAAAGGTTCTGGCTGTTGGCAACCGTTCTCTGCAGGGACTGTCTGCATGCTGTGATCCTCAGGCTCAGATGACTCCTCTGCCTTGTTTGAGTAGAGCTGACCTCGGACACAGGGACTGAAGCATTTGTGTGGGTAATCCAGGGAATACTTTGGGTTTTGACTGCCTTCCCACTCAGGATGTGGCCATGCTTCTTAGACAATGGACAGACACCTTCCTATGATCGGAATGATCACTGGCAGCCTGTTCCATCATAAACTGTCTTCAAAGCCTTGGCCTGCATTGATCCAGGTCCCTGTGATCCTTGTTATGGCTGTAGGGTGGTAGATCTCTGGATGGCAGTGAGACAGTTGCACAGCAGCCTTCCTCCAGAGCTCAAGCTAGTCTAGCACTCCCATCCAGCTCTAGTTTAATCTTGCTCTTGTCTTGTGCAGTTTGAACCTGAAAGGTGTTTCCAGACTGTATCATTTGTCTCCTGCATTTTGGACTCAGCTCTGGGAGCAGTAGTCTTTCACTGCCCCCATAGACTGAGACACAGAGAGAGGCAAAGTCTTTTATGCTATGCCTTGGATCTGGCACATCCTCCATGGCCTGATGACCAGCATGGACCATCACCACAGCCAGGAAGTGATGGGCAAACCCAGACTACTGTGGAGGATGATGGACGCTGGATGGTGGAGCAAGGGAGATCTTACTCTTGTCAGCAGATTCCGCAGGTGCTGGACAAATGTCCTTTTCCAAGCCAGGTGTGCCATTCACTGTCTTGAGCTGCTCATCACTGCCACAAGCCAAAGGTCAGTGGTTCTGCAGGATCTTTTGAGCACCCTGCTTCTGGCAGGGAGCTGGTATAGGTCAAGCTGCCTTTGATGGATAGTTTGCTTGAAGTGGAGATGTGAGTGTGACCCCAGCAGAGATGGGCACAAACTGTGGTGGGTTCCAGTGTCTTCACCTTGTTGAAGCAGGAATATGTCTCCACTTATTAATGCATGAAAATGTAAAGTGCAGCCTTGGCTGGAGATGGGGGTCTGGTCACAGAATTAGGCAATCCAAGCATTGTAACCTCTGAGCGGTGATTCAGCTTCTCGTACAGAAACCAGTGTCATGCGCAGAGGACAGCAGAGAGACATGGACTCTCAGGTATTAGCAGAAAACGCCTTTAACTTTTGAAACCTTATCTCTATTGGAGAACTGCAGCCTTGTGCCTGCTCTTGTCCCTGCCTGCAGGAGCAATCCTTGCTATTAGAAACTGAGTGCCCTGCCATCACCAGGATGTGTCTCACAGCTGTCTCAGAGCTGAGGTGGTGGCAGGTCAGGGAAAGGACACAAACTGCTGCACATGCTTGTGGGAGGTACAGTCCCCAGCTGTGATATGAATGCTGCAAAATCTCTTTCCAAAGCATATCACATTATTTAGCAAGTTTCTGTATCTCAGACAGAAGCAGCAAAGCATGGAAGAGTGGAAGAAGAATATCCTGAACACACTTAGCACCTGCTGTGACAGATAGCTCATAACTGCAGCAGGAGCAGAGAGAATGGTGCCCACCAGGCAGAAGGTGCATGGGGAGAATCAATGTGTGGCATGCTGTGATCACAGCTTGAAGGCTGTTGGTGATCATACAGCAATCTCTTTACACATTGCCCTGGAATAGGGCCTGCAGCAGGGCCTTTGCTGACAGCAAATGTAGCTGTAAAAGTGCTGCCCAGGCACCATTGTTAGGGCCACTTCCGCATGGGAATGCAAAGGAAAGCCTTAGGGCATTGGGTACAATGAGCCCTGAATCACCCCGGGACTATGTGTCTGAGATTTCTGGTACAGACCTGCCTGTTCAGCCATTGAAAAAGTCTAGAATACCTCCCTGCTACTTAATATCCCAGTATTAGTTGGACACCTAGTAGTGTTCTGGGTTTCCCTGCTCCGTTAGATAGTACATTCTTATCTCCTTGTTACATCCACCTGCATCTGTGCATTCCCCTCACTACAGTGCAAGTAATTCCAGTCTTGCTTTGGATGTGCATTTAGAGATGTGCATTTCAGCTGTCCCATATGCTTGCAGAATGGTGCAAGTAGTCATTTATCTCAAATAGATGGAAAAGATTTTCAAGGCAACCACCTCAATGCATTCCAGTTCCCTTCTATCAATGACTGCACTGTAGGTTCCAGACACTCATTAATTCTGACCAGTCTTAATAACCAGATTTAAAAAGCACTGTCCTAATAGTTGCTACTGGCTCCCACAGAGGAACCTCAGACTGAAAGCTGTGTGGGTGCAGGATTTGCAATATCGGGTCCTGGAGTCAGGATGCAAGTGATGGAGCTTAGATGGGGAGAAGCTGCTGTGAGTGACAGGAAGACAAAGCTTCCTGGGTGCAGAGTGGCAGGTGTGAGGATTTCTGAGCAAGGCTACTGGTAGCTGTTTGTTCTACAGTTCTCAGAAGAACAGGCCCAAGCGTGTGTTCTTCGTAAATAAATGAGATTACATCAAGAATACACCCAACTCCTATAATTTACTTTTCATCCTAACAAAACCAGCCCTTCCTGACTCTGAATATTGCCTTCTTGCTTGGGCAAAATGGTTAACAATAAAGAATATTGGGTTTCTTTTATTTGCCTTCTGAATTTTGAGCCTTTAGAGGCTGAGGGTTGGACAATGCCTCTTTATAATGAAAGACTCTCACTTAACCATGTGATTCCAGGAGCTGGTATTTCACTACAAGCTCTAAGAAGTGTAAAGGTTTGACATAGTCACTGGTGCACTGCCTGCCAGTCACTTCTACACTGCCTCCTTGCTCCTGTAATTAACACCTGCCCATTTCCTTGCCAACTAATCTTTCAAAAAGTGATCTGGGACATGATTAGCAACACTGATATTTGGCTTCACATACTCCAATACTGGCACTTCTTAATGTCTGTTGAGGATGGGAATTGGAAGTCAACACCCAGAACTGCTGCTATGATACACCCAGGCCAAACTGAGGCTACTCAGACAGTCTTTGATTCTTGTAACTGATGCATCTCCCCTTCCCTTACCAAGTCCTCCATCCTTCTGCTGCTCTGTGAGTAATAATTCTCAAAGCCTGGGAGCTCCTTGGGACCAGAAGAAATGCAAACAGTAGTGTCCATGCAACTGATGCCAGAATTTACATTCTGCTTGCTATTTTCCTGTTAAATGCTAAGAGCCCTAAGAAACGCTCCACTGCCTGCCCTACCATTATAGGCAACAGTCAGGTAGCTCTTGGCATTGCCACATTTGGAGCCTAATGACCATGCCCTACTGCATAGAGGATGTCCCTGCATGCACTGTGAGGGCAGCTGGGATGGGGAGAGCCAGCAGTGGGGAAGGAGGTTTGGAAGTGTTTGACCCCGACTGATTCCAGCTGTGTCACTGCCTCTCCATGGGACCCTTCCTTTCAGCAGGGGTCCCTTGGGACCCCTGTAAAACAAACAGAACAAGGCTTTATCCCTTGCAAAGATGCTGGAGTCAAACAGCAAAAGCAACCAAATAGTAAGATGCCAAGGTGAGAGCACCAACACTGTGTGCTGTCCAGTCACCTCCAGCATGTGCACGTCAGCTAGGAAGCTTCTGAACTCTGACCACAAGGATTCTGGTCCCTGCCTAAAGCAGTCAGTGCAGTGGTGTCAGCTGAAACTGGCTTTTCCCCCAAAGCAGCAGCCCCTGGTGCTGCACAATTTGAGGCTGGTCTCAGGGTTGGGGTTGGCGAGGAAGGCTGTAAGGGCTTGGCTGCAGGGATGCTTGATCCTGGCTACACCAGACAATCCTTCCACTCAGTTTGTGTCCTCAAAGGGCTCCACTCCCTCTTTGCAGTATTAATATCACTGCCTACCACAAGCTGTAAATCCTCTTGACAGCAGGGGAGAAGAAAGCACCAAGCCCAGATCTGTTATACACAGGGCGAATGCTCCCTGCAGACGGTCTATAGAGAGAGGCTCTGTTGGGCATAGGCACAAAGTAGCTATTCTTCCTGCCAGTGCTTGCAGGATGGACTCATCACATGCATGGAGCTGGCACCGCAGCACTGCTGACACCTCCACTTAGCCCATGGCTTCTTCCGCTCTCAGCCCACACTGTCCTATTTCCAATTTCTGTGCAAGTGCCAGCTGATGGGTTGTCATATCCCTCCTTAAAGCTGGTCGCCATGTCCAGGCTCCCCCTGCCTGTACACCCAGTTGCCCTTCTCTCCATGGTTGGAGAGAAACATCTGCTGGACAGCTTGCAGCCCACATTCCCCCATACAAAACCAGGATTTTGTTTTTCCACTTAAACTCGCTAGACGAAAACACTGTGGTTTTTCCCACATTTGCTGTTGAGCTTCCAGCGTTTACCACAGAGCTCTGTCCATTCCCGCTTGGCTGTGAAGGCAGCAGGCCCATGCAGGGCACTGCCAAAGCACCCCTGTCCCGACTTCGAACACCTCTTGGTGTTCAGCACCTGTCACCAGAGGCAACTACTATTTCCATTGAGTTACACAGCCAGTTTTTGATATGGACAAAAAAAGTCTAAGGAGGAGCAAAATGAAAATGTCTCCCTTGGTTTGTTGCCAAAGAATTACTCTATTTAAGATCTGAACAAATATCTTAAGAAATGGTGCATTTGTGGTGAGTTACCTCAATGATCTCTGTCTTACCACAGTGCGAGGCTCCAATGTTCACAAGAGAATTGTGTTCAGCCCTCATTCCCTGCACTAGGCAGTCATCTCTTCCTGCTGTGCTTACTGCTCTTTAATGTGCTAGGGTGTTTGACCGGAAGAAAATGGAAAAAAACAATGAACTTATTGCAGAGCTGGGGAAAAGATTTTTGAGTATTTGTTTTGCCAGATACACTTATGAAATGACAGTATAAGTCCTGGCAAATCAGTGTCAGCTTTTCATATTATTTGTGGGGAAAAAGGCTATAAAACTCTGAAAATATTAAAATGCTCCATTTTCATGACATCTATGAGAATTTTTGATTCTTGACATGGTTAAATGTATTAAACTGCTTCAAATCAGTTCAGACAAAATGTTATCTTCAATCTAGAAAAGATTCCCTTTTTTTTTCAACTTGTGAGAACTGTTGGAGTATTTTATTCTAAGATGATTTCTTTCTTGTTTTCTACAGTTCATCCAGCTCCACTTACAAAGACTACAAGGCAGCAATCAGAAAGAAATTGATGAAAGACCAGGTGCTCTGATCAGGCTTTCCCGAAATTTTCCCAATATATTTTTTAGAAGAAAAGCAGAGCTTGAGATACAATATTTGTTCTTCTTAAATATCTGATAACACTGTGGAATACAAATTCCCAGGATTAACATCTCTATCACAGTCATCCCTGAGGGTCAAATTAGCAGGGATAGGAAAGATGTTAGCAGGAATATCTGAACTATAAGTTCAAGCAGGTGCCTCCCATTGCACTGTTTAGTGTCATTATGGAATCATATACTGGTTTCTCTGACCCACTCAAATTCTTTGACTGAGGATTGGAGGACTCAAGTCAACTCATGTTGATTCAACTTTTCCACTGGAAACTTGAAACATTTTGGCAAACATTACTATTTTCTGAAGGAAATATTCAATTTGAAGAGAAAATACATTTTTGCATTGGAAAAAACCCTGAAACAAAAATGCTTCCTCTCCCATTGAGCAGCCCTGAGCTGTCAGTGTGTGGCATTCACGGCACAGGCTGCACATCTAGGAAAATCTCATATCAGGAGCTGCTTGCTTTGCAGCTGGATTTTCAGCACCCTTGTACACACCTCAGTAAAGTCTGGATTTCAAAAGAAAGCAACCCCAGCAATGCCTGCTGACACAATGGCTCAATTTTTTGAGCAAATCAGCACCCCATATGTGGAACACTTAAAAACTGATCTAATTGGAGATCCTTCAGAGGACCTGGGCCCCTCTGGCCCATGATGGACCAAACAGGAGGAGGCAGGAGAAAGGGAATAAAGTTCCTGTCAAGGTATTGTAATTCTGGCAAGACAAGGAAAGTCAGGGAAGTGGTAGCAGAAGTTAATGAATCTACTTTGTGTCATTTTCATGACAGGGCAGTAACTGTGGCTTTATAGTCATTTCGCTAGCAGTTCCCATACAGTGAGAATGCACTGAAGGCAAGAAGGGCTGGAAAACTACTCTTGAAGCCAATTGTTTCCACAAAAGTGCTTCTAGCACAGGAATTGTACTGAAGAGAGGCAGGAGAAAGAGCAGGAGAAGGCATGTGGAACTGGCTGAGGCAGAAAACTGGGATGATCTGGGGTAATCAAGAGCAGGCAAGGATTAGAAACTGACCCAAAGAATTGATTCACCTGATTTTAGAGATCTGCTTTTTCTTTGCTTTGCTTTGCTTTTGTTTCTAAGTTTTGACCCCTGAATCTTTGAGGCTATGTATTTCATTGAAGTTTGGAAAGAAGCTGCTTCAGACCTCTGGTTATCCCTTTTGGCTTCAATGGACCTACAATATACTTTTAGAGTGGGGAAACTAGATATGGTGCAGCTTGGGTTTATGCAGTAACAACATTTGTTTCCCTTTCTTTACTGAGCAATACACCACACAACTGTCTTTTTGATTGCTCCGAGGTCCAAGCTCACATTTTCATCAAGCTGTCTGTACTGACTCCATGAACACTGTCTCATGTGGACATAACATCCATGCAGCCCACTGGCATGTGCACAAGAATAGGACTGTTTGACCCTGTGCTTTGTCCTGAGTTTCTTAACACTTAAATTTGTCTGTTGTTTCCTTTGAGACTTCTGTGAAACTCTTTGCAGTCAGTGTTCATTTCTCCTTCTCTATTTCTTTATTCTGGCCAAGCACCTTGTCTTGCAGTTTGCCCCTTTTCCTGGTTACCTTTGAATCTGATAGAGGCACAGGTTCCTATAATATTCTCCTTGGTCCTTGGTTCCCTCCTGCCCTCTGTCCTGAAAGTGACTCTGAGTTATACTTTCATTTCCTCTCTCCTAATTGATCGTCATTCTATATCAACTTAATTTCTTTACGAGAGTTTGAGGAAGGACCTTCTTGGAGACTTTCTGGAAACTCAAAAACTAATTTCTGTTGGACCAGATGCCTGTTGCCACCTTCACTGAACCGTTTCATCTACTCAAGCCTTCCCCTGTCTATCTACTGTTCTATCTACCCTTTATCCCTTCATCTACTACTTCTTTTTCTTACTTGCAGCTTCACTCCATCTGATTGGTTTGCTAGCCTGTGATTCCATGGATTATCCCTGAAGGCCTTTCAAAAGTTGGTGTTGCACTTGTCACCTTCCATTTTTCAGATAGCAGGACTGGTTTAAGCAGAATGGTTAGTAGGTCTGTAATCTCAGATCTGGATTCCTTTAGAAGCTGTGAGAGTATCATTTGGTCCTAACAATTTTTATTATTCGTCTTAACCATTAGTTCTCAGATTTGTCCACGTTAAAAATGGCTTTGAGGGAACTACCCACAGCCTGTTCTCAGGGAAAAACAAAATTATTTCATTTTCTGAGAATAGCCCTGTGTTTGAGCAGCAGCTTCCACATCTCTGCCACCTTTTGGCCTTTTAGATTGCTTGCTTCTGATGTGTTGGAAAAAAGTTTATATTATTAGTAGTGGCTGCTGTTACATTGCAAAATTAATTAGCTATTAACTGTTCTTGTCTGGCTCACTCACCCCATTTCCCAATTATTTAGGGGTTGACTGGCTCTCCTTGCACAATCTTTAGCCCTTTGGAATGAGGGGATAGCATCTAGTTCTGATTTTTGTCTCCATCAATATTTCATCAGAAGTAGTGTCAGCTCAGTCACGGTCTCAGGAGGAAAGGTCATTGGCCTTACATCAGCCTTGCCTGAGTTAGAAAACAGGTTTTGTTAGCCAAAATAGTATTTGGCTATGGAGACAATGCTGCTTCCCTCCACCCTCCCTTTGGGCAGATGCACTATTTGGTCCTGGATGCCAGATTTGGTTTCGTTTATCCATGGTCACAGCCATTACTAAAGCACTCAGAAAACACCTCTGAAAGCCAGTCAAAGGGTTTCTATGCCCCTCAACTTTGCCACAGGTGTCCTCGTATTCTTTCTGTGTGCAAGTAGGATGGCTTATTTCAATTGTACATTGGGGTTTTGGAAATTGTGGAAGATTGTTATGAGAAAAATCATCTATTACTCTTGATCTTGAAAATTAGTTAATTTGTAGCCAATGTCCCTACAAAACTGCAATGCAGAGACTTCTATAATTTGGAAGGAATATCCCTAGAAGATAAAAAGAAAACAACCTTTTGGACCAGAGACAGACACTTTAAATATTTGGTCATGCCCTTTGGCCTATCTAATGTTGCAGCTACCTTGCAACATTTTTAATTATATTTTTAAAAGATTTATTAGATTCCTTTATAATAATACTCTTAGAAAACAGCATTATTTTTTCACTGAACATGAACCAACCTGAACAGCTTGTAAAATCAGTCCTGGAGTATTTGAATTGTCACAAACCATATGCCAAATTAGAGAGATGAAGTTCTGAAAGGTCTTCCATTGAATTCCTGGGCTCCCTCACCTCCCCAGAGGCAATGAAAATGAACCCTGAGAAATCACAGACTTGGCCACGCCAAAAACAGTTACTAGGTTTTCGTGCTTTCTTACCTTCATTAACTTTTATCACCAATTAATTAAAGACTTCACCAAATGATCTCCCCATTCCTGGACTTATTGAAGAGGGGGATGTTTGAATCTCACCACTTCAATTTAAATGCCTACAACGTGTATGTCTACATCTGAGCTAGACTTTGGATTCCCTTTATAGTCCCATGGAGAGAAACAAGCCCTTTTACTGTGTGATTCATGCAGCCTATTTTAGGTATGCATTTTAGGTGGAGATAAATCACACCCTGACTGCTTAGGAAATATGTGATAGTTTTAAACAGGTTTTTATAATTGTCCCATTCATCATACACACAGACCCTACCCACCACTTTATTATAAAGCAGATGTTTCTTATTGTGCTGAAGGAGTAGTGTTAGCTCAGTTCAAGATCTCTCAGTCATGGCTTCCTCCCTATACAAGTGATTTCTAGTGACTGACATTAGATGAATTCGTGTATATTAGAGAAGGAGGTGTTATCAATGTGGTGTATCTCTGAGCAACATCAGTGCTACTTGCAGCAGTGCCACACCTATCCAGGTGGAATGAGAATGCCGAGGAGACAAAAGCAGAATGGCTAGCAGACTAAATTGTTGTTAACCCACTAGGTTTCCTTATTTTTATCTTTCATTTCGCCATCTTGTATTGGCCTGTTGGGAAGATGGGGAAAGTTGGCTTTGTGTTGAAAACACAAGCTAGCCAGCTCTGGTCTGAAATCCTGGAGGTCACTTTTAAAAGCACTGGGACTTTGTCAAGGCAGCCTGTTCAGGTCCCTTCAGCCACCCCCAAAGATGATTTTGCGTACTGTTGGCTGATAGCCTTCAGCCAAGCCAGTACCCATGCAACATGCAAATATGACATTGCTTACTTTGGCTAGGAGGCAGATGTAAGCCCAGAAGGGGCTGCTTGGTTCAAGGTCCAGGCAAGCCGCATTTTTGACACAGTAGGTATTTCTGGGATTATGAGCTTCTCACCATATTCCTTTTGACTGGCCCACAATGCCTGAAGCTTATTCTTTATGTCAAATCCTGCAGCTACATCAAGACTGGTGCTACTGTTGCATTTTTCATTGCACAGGCTCATTCTTTAGTTTTCATTTTTGATCTCCCACCACATGACACCAGAACAGCCATTTTTTCATATTAAAGAGCTTAACCAAGACAACACACCTTCTACCCTGCACCTACACTCCTACTATTAAGGAAGCAGCTCAGCTTTTCTTATCTTGTAGACCTGCTGCCTACTATGACTTCTGACTGGAAGCTTTAGATTTCATGCGTGTTTTGGAAAGAACTTCTTATGCTATTGGGAATAAAAGAGTTTTTTACTCTTTAAGCTATTGGGTAAATATAGAAAATAGACTAAATTCTGGGGCAATGTTTAGTCCTACACAATTTCCATAGAACTACTCCATTCACTAATCTGTACAGTTCTCTGGACTCAGCTTGTAGAGGTCTATCAGTGATTCCACTCTCAGTTCCACTAAATTACACAGAGGCAGATTTCTCAGCTAGCCCTGACTGTGCACTGAGGTTTACAATCCCCTATGGAAAAAACAAAGGAAGTCTTTAAAGTTCAGCCAGGCTTTCACTGTCACGAGGCTCCAACTCCATCAAAAGGAGAGGTGTTCTAAACAAAATACCTACAAATTTCACTCCTGTCTAAAAACTGAACCATTGTTTTTTGGGGGGCTTTCACAATTTCTGCTCGGATCAACCCAATAAATTACATATTTGCTGCTTTGAGTTCTTTCATTGTTTCATGAATCTTTCATGAAGAGCCTTTTCTGAAAAAACACTACTCCTTCCAGTCTAGGTTGGTGACCCTCAGGAGTGTGAAATTCAACAAATATTGGATTCCAAGAAAACAGACAGCATTTCATTGGTTTGAGAGCTTATTCACATTGGAGAACTCTTGGAAACCCACTGAGAATCCCACAGAAATCCCCCATCCAGCAGACGTTGAGAAATCTACACCACTCCATGACAGGTAGGTATTTTTCTCTATGGAGGTCCCATGTCCTGGGTACTCATCTCCAATAATGTTACACCTGGATGAGAAATGATAAGATGCTTCAAAGCCATCCTGAGAGCTTCCTAACTTCAACTGCCAAAGCCTCCTAAACTCTGTCTATGCATCTCTTAATGCTTCCTGCTTTGAGCACTAGTCCAGCTTTGTCCCATGTCATAGTTCTTGCCTCTGTCTGGAAAAATACTCTGTTTCAGTTCTGTTCTGGTTTAAGTGGTTGCTTCAGTGGAGCAGCTCTAATCCTAGTAAGCCTTGCCAGCGGGGACCCACAGCACAGTTTGAGCATGTCAGAGGGGTTCCTGTACTTCTTCTTCTCTTCCAACCTCTTGTAAATATGAACAGCCTAGAGAATGAGGAGGGGGACCTGCCAGCTACCTATGTGAGGAATCTCTGCTAGCAGAGAGTGGAAACTTCCTAAGAGAAGTCTGCTATCCTTGGAAGAGTGGGACCAGGACAGAGAAATCCACTGCCCTAGGATGTGCACAAGTGGAAGGTGAGGAGAAGAGCAGGTGGAAGAAGAAGCTATGTGGGCATGGGAAGTGTGTTCTGCCATGCTTTTCAGTGGACAGCATGCATCAGACCCCTTTTGTGGAGGTCATAAACTCCTGCACAAAGATAGACTTGATAAACTCATGGGGCAGTCATCATCTGCCCTGGGCACAACCTGGACCAGGGTGCCATGTTCTATAGCCAGAAAGAGGGTAGCATGAGCAAGAGATAGGTCCCACAGATAATGCCTCATCTGGGGAATGGCCCTGACACAATCACAGTCCATTGAGGAAATCACAGCAGTGACTCATTTTGTTGTCTCCAAAATAATTCTGGATGAGGCAGGGTATGAGATGGAAACAGAAAGTGGCTGATAGGTCTCTAACCTTCATGCTAGGCTAGCCCACTTAATCTGTGGTTTCCAGAGCTCATCTTGCACCTCCCTCAATGGAGAGCAAGTCAGACAGGCAAGTCCCTGCTCTGTGCAGGGTGGGTGCACAATGGCGTGAGAGCAGAATTTCTCTTTCCACTGGATGCACACTGTTAACAGGTGACCTCATTCTGTCCTGGGCATGGTGCCCTCCAGGTAGAGGGAAGAAAGCAATTTCTGGGACATAGCTCTCCATTACAGTCACAGATTGTTGCTCTGCCTTGCCTCTAGAGCTGCAGGACTGTGGCATTCACCAGCTCTCCTAGGTTTGTCCATCTCTGTCTGAAAGTGCTGACACTGCAGCTGCTGCTTATCTCCCTCCTACTGAATTCACAATGGTGCCTCTCTGGGAACTTACTCCCATACAGATGCAAAAGAGACAATTAGCCCATATAAATTTACTTGACTTATACTCGATCTCATGAAAATCATAAGCGACAGAGTGAGTCCTGCTCTATGTGTACACACAGCCTACAAGGAATGCCAGCCAGTTAGAGCACTCCCATAGTGTCTGAAAATAATTTCTGTGTTCTTTATCTTCAAAATTTTAGAGTAATTGAGAATTTTCAGAGGAAAAAAGAAACTTTTGACAGTAGGCAGTGGAAGTTTGAAATCTCATGTGACATCTCTGCCAGTTGCTATGATGTGAACAGTGAAATAACGCTCAAGCAGGGTGTTTCTAATTCTCTTTTTTTTTGACAGATATGATCCAGTGCAAATCCACTTGGCTGCAGCGGTTGGAGCTGGTGGATGTGGAGGATTAAGAAGTAGGAAAGCTCCAAAGGGTTGGAGGACAATATCTGAAATTAGTGAATCACCAAAGACGATGCAGATGATATGGCCTCATTGATCAGTCTCCATATTCTTGTAGGATGCAGCAGCAGCTCAGAGAGCCGGAGGAATACAGAGCTTGCACACATCAGTAGTAATGAATTATTCCATTGTGACTCTTAATGGGAAGGTTCATTAATTACAAGGAGTTTTTAAATTGAGGGGAATTACTCTGGCAATGGCCAAACTCTAAGGGCAGACTCAATGTTCCCTGATGCTCTCCCATACTGGGAAATCATAAGCAGAGCTTATGCAAACCTTCCACCTCTGGCTGCCATATGCTGGGCCAGAGCCTGAATGCTCTGTTTTCACTCAGCTCTTCCTGGTGCCAGTGGCTTGAGCAGCAGCTGGGGCTCCCAGCCTTCTCCCTTCCTTGGTTCATCTAGTGACATCGGGCATAGCTGTGCGGTAAGGTAAGAGGCACAGAACTGGGGCAGGAGGCAGGACCCCCGTGTGAGGCAGAGGAATGTCACTATGTGGGAAAGCAGATGCCAAGGGCAAAACCAGTCCTGTTCTCTTTCTACTGTGCTCACAGGCGGAGAGGTCCAGCCCTGTTCCAGGGAGTGTTTAGCTGGTGTGGAGGCTGCGCACACCCTGCCTGATGGAAGGGACTGGGACTTGCTTGCTAGGGCTGGGGTAATGTGTCCCTTGTATGCTTAACACCATGTGCACCTGGCCTGGGTCTCCAGAGTCTATACCATCCTCTGCCCAGTGTTTGAGGGACTTTGACACCAATTACAGCCAGCAAGAGGGGACCTACAGGCACTCTGAGGTGGAGAGAACTGCCAGGAACTCTCCCTGTTGCAGAATCTGGCCAGTCCTGTTGTTCACTCTCTCCTTTCCACAGCTTTAGGCAGGGGATGTTGCTTCACATGAAGAAGAGGGGATCCTCCACCAGTCACTCTTGCTCCTAACTCCATGGCAGCCACAGGATGTGGGAAGCTTTGCCTGCTAGCCGTGGATGCTACTCCAACTGGAGGCCCTGAGTGCCAGGCCTGCTCTTTCCTCTTTTAGATACAGAGCAATGAAGGGATGACCCCAGCACCTGTGCCTCAGCCTCCTGGAAGAAAGGCAGTGAGATGTGTGGGTCACATCTGGAAATTAGATGCCCTGCTAGTGACTCAGTGAAACTCCTTCTGCTCATGCACCAAAGCATCACCTGTCCTGCCCAGACAAGTTGCACCAGCATGAGCAACAAGTAAAAGCCGGCAGTATCCCAAGATGACACAATCTGAGAGCCCAGTGCTGCCAGGATCCTTCTGTGCCAGCACTTCAGGGAACAGTCCTCCATCATGGAAAGGGTGGTGGGTACCCTCTAAAGAAGTTAACATGCACTATGAAATATGTTCCCTGGTGAAGAGAAGGCCAGGAAAGGGGAGGTGCAGGGACCGTGACAGGCTCCAAGTTCCTGAGAGCTAAACCTTTTCCTGTCTCACCACTCCGAAGGCCACAGGACAGACAGAGCTTTGTTCCCACCTGCTGTATGCTAAGTGGGGAAGTCCCAGGTAACACCTGGCTGAGGGAAGGTGAAATGCCAGGCACACAGCACCTCCGTTGCTGTGGATACCACCCAATCAGCTGAGGTGAAAAGGGAGGACTCTGCTGTTTCCCTGTATCTTCTAAGTATGATAGAAATAAAGGATGACAGAAGGTGCCAAAAGCTGAGGCTTGTTCCTCTGGTACAGTCATAGGACTCCTTCATGTGCTAAGAGGAACTGCAGTCCCCCAGCTAGGACAGATCATCATCCTGCCAGGATGACTCACAGTTACAGGAGACAAAAAAATCTCCTGTAGGTCTAATCCTGGACCTTCTGGGGCTGTTAAAGTTCAAACTGCAGCAGAGAACAGGAACAGCTAGGACAGCCTAGGGCATTTTTGGAACCTTCTTCTGATGTCACCAATCTAACCTGAGACACAAAACTTCCCAGCCATTCCCTCTCAACTGCCAGGCAGAAGCACATTGTAATTAGTCATTAAAGCATTAGTTGGACCTTGAGAAAAGTCACAGTATGGATGGTCCCTGCCCTAGAAGGCTTGTGATGTAGTCTGTTGTGTGGGAGTCTGGGAAAGGAACACTAGCTGGAGTTACAGGATATACATATTCCTGTCCCTCAAAAGTTGTAACAGAGTCAGGGAGGAGGTCACATAACTGATGAACAGCATTACAGAAAGAACTGGGTATAGGGTAAATAAAACAGATAAATCAGAAGCAGAATCCTGTCCAGAACAGCAACAATGATCTAGATCATGATCTAGAAGACCTAGTCCAGCAATAGGATTGAATGACAGGAGGTTGTAATCTGGAGTTTAGTCCATTTCTGAAGAGGAGATGGTACCCCAGTATTGAAAAACTGGACACAGGAATGCATATTTCTCATCTGCCCATGACTCTCTCTCTTTTGATTTTAGTAACTGACTTCCTAGGGACAGTACAGCAGGATTCCCTGAGGGATGCTGTGGCCATGAGTTCAGGTAGTGATAGCAGGATCTGGGAGCAGAGCCTTGCCCTCTACACCAGCCTGCAAGAACTTGCCAGAGAGAATTACAGATTTGCCAGAGACTGGCAAATCAATGGAAGTGTCATCCAGACAAGCTCTTTGGGGCAAAACACACAGTCATTCCTTATATTAATTGCAAATCATCCAGTCTCTTGTACTTCTCTCTGGCTGGCGACACTGCAGCCACAATGAGGACTGAGTTGTACTGTTTTCTGACTGCCTCTTCTGAGATGTCACAGACCCTACCGTGTTTTCCTTTTTCATAGACTGTAGCATGATACTCCCTTAGGAGTACCATTTAGTATCCATTTAGCCAACCTGGTCTGCCCTTCTTGGGACAATCTTGCCAGCCTGCTGTTAAATCCCTAACCCTGTGCTGCCTGCAAAGAAGGGGCCCAAGTCACAGTCAGAGGAAGAGACTGCTCCCCAACTGCTTCGTCATGCAATGTTTCTTGCACCTATATTCTCACAGCTAGTTGTGGGCCTTATTACTGCCCCAAAGTACTTGAGTCTCCTGCCTAATTTGGTACCCACTTCCGGCCAAGGCTTTATTCATTTGTCAGCACCACTCTGGGCTGTGGTTTATCCTTCGTCTTTGAGCTGAATCTCACTGTGAAGGCAACCATCAGCCAATGAGCAGAATAAATGATTTTCCTGTCCACACCTGTTCCAACCCAGAACCCTGGGCCAGATGCAGTTTCCTGCATCTTCTTGTACTCTGGAGGTAAAATAAATTGTCCCTGGATAAGGCACAGTGCTGGCTGAGAGAGATGGATTAGGCAGTGTGGAACCCAGGGGATCAGTGCCTGGAAATATTTGTTTCTTCTTACAGGAAACTGTAATGAGCAAGGAGCAAAAAACAACAGTTGTTGACAGTGTCAAATGGAGAATAGCATTTTTATTGGAATAGAAAATTCCTGGTGGTTTTCAGCCATTTTGGGCTGAAAATTATCTGTTTTTCAGACTAAAGACTTCCCAAAATGAAACATTATGGCTGACAGGTTTTGAAAAATGCTTTTTGGACTTTTCAGGAGAAACTTTCAAAGACAGCAGCTGTGAAATCCCAGCAAGCAGAAACTGAGCACCCAACCCAAGGGATCTATCTTGGTTATGGGGACACATGGCAGACAGGATCCTGTCTGGCTTTCCTTCCATCCACTCATGAAGCCCATGCTGGCAGACTACCCTTGTGGTACCAGTGATGGAATGGGTGATTGAATCTGTCCATTTCTGAATGTTTTCCCAGGAACTATTGTTCCTACCAACACTTTCTGCTACTGTGAACCAGAAAAGCCTGGGTCTCTGTGGCTAATTAGCCAGCATCTAGGCCTTGCCTTCCGAGACAGTGTGTGATTTATAGAGGAAGAGCCTCTGAGTATTTATGCCGGCAGAGGAGGAGAACTTCTGCATGCTGTTTGTAGCAGCTTGGCTTCTTGGCTAAAGTTCACAGCCCAAGGTAAGAGATGAACACCAGCTACCCTCCTTACCATGCTCACTGCCTTCTAAGACCTGCAGGGATTCAGGCTGTGTGAGTTGCTCTCCAGCCAAATCCAGCAATGGCCTGGCAGGGAGTTAAGAGCTCCTCTCATAGAACAGGCTGCATTTCAGACATGTCAAGTACTGGCTCGTCTCAGGGCTGCAGAATGGCAGAGCCAATCTCTGCTATCCTGAGCAACTAGCAGGTTTCCATTAACTGCAGCAGATGTTATAGTGTCACCAGAAAGCCACAAGATATTAGAGCGTGACAGCTCTTGCTTTGTCTCTTTCTCTGGTGGGTGGTCCCTGCACACCAAGAAAAACCTTTCTTCTGCTGTCAAGTGGGTAGTGAGAGTCTTCCTGTCTCCAGCACACATTGCTGTTGGAGTGCCTGTCTACATGGTTCACGCTGAAGTGGTGGTGAGTCACCATCACTCCCAACTCTACTAGGGGAAAAGGCTCAACTTATCAGTACAATTGGGAAAGAGTGGGGCAGGGCTGGGGAACTGAACCGTCCTGCTGAGGAGCAAAGCCTTGCTTGTGGGAGTTTAGCAATGGACAAGCCGCTGTGGATGGACCTGACTCACCATCCCCAAAGTGAACCAGCCTTTGCTCCACGGTCCCTGTGGTTCAGGTGGATGCCATGCTCTTGCTTCTGCATGTCTGATTTCACAAGGCATGTGGAGTAGCAAAACAGGGGCAATCTTTGACCAGAAGAATCCAAAAATTCCCAGGAAGCCAGCATGTGTGGGATGCCTTGGTTAGAAAGCTTTGGCCATGGGGCAAACCGACATGAAAAGGAGTGGCTGAAGAAACAGTGCAACAGCCTATGACATGGGGAAACATGAATGCCAGAGCACTATATTCTCAGAGCAGAGAGGAGACCTACCCAGGGATGCATAGAGCAGAGCCCAGGCCTCCTCTTTTTCAGACTGGGGCACAACAACTAGCTCAGGCCACATGTAGGAGATGTGTCTTTGGTTCACTGTCCTTTCAAAGATTTTTGGCTCACCCCTTATAAGGGAAGATTTTTTTTTTCTGGATATCCAGATCTCTGAGATGATCCCCTCTTCCAGAGGCACTGCTAATAGTTCATTGCTGCTGAAAATCTGTCATCCTTTATTTAGTGGGTATTTTTGCTTGACAATGCTCTGCTACATGTCTGCGCCAAAGTCCCAATGTCAAGGCTCTGCTCTCCAGGCAGCCTCTGCTCTCCAGGTGAGGCCTGGTTTGATCTGGAATGCATCATCTAGAATAAGCTTCTGGACATCTCTTAAGAAAGATATTTCTTCTGAGGGTCTCTGTTTTGCACTCTAGATTCCCCTCTTTTCCTTCCAAGACCACGAAGCATAGTTATAATACTACAACTTTATGAACCCTTTCTTGTAGGGATTTTGAATCCTCCCTTTTTGTACCTATCAGAAACAGCAACAGGAGAGAAGGACATTCCCTTGCAAAATCACCCTAGCCAGTGGCACCCCAGAGGGCTACCAGCATGGAGGTATTTCCTGCACATCCATCCATTTCTTTCCATACTGTTATGGAAAGAAAGTCTATCCAGGGTGAAGCTGCTAGAGAGATTCCCTGCTGCACATCATGCTGGGCACTGAAGTGCAGGCACTGAACCAGCAAGAGAGAGGCCCAAGAGAGACTGCGAAAGAGCCTATATCTATACCAGCTTTGCAGACAGAACAAGTCATCCCACCCCATAATCACAGCAGAAACAAAAGCTCTTCCATGCTAAAGCATGAACCTGCCTTCCAGTTCAAACAACACTGCAAGACAATGTAGGCCAGGAAGCTTGAAAGGACTGTCTGAGCGCATTGGTACTGTCAGTTCAGCCTGCTCCCTGGCTTGCTCAATGGACCAGGTCTCCCAGGGTATGTCTGAGTCCTGCTGGAGTGCATTAGTTAGATCTCAGTGTATGCCATGGTATGCTGTGTCTAAGTTAGCCTGTGCCAACCAAAGGCCAGCATTGCTTCTCAGGTGATATTCAAAGAAAGGAGAAAGCCTCATTTAGGTGGGAGACCAGCTCTAGCAAAACAGTCCCTTCCATTTCCACCTGCCTCCCACTCCTCTTCTTCAGCTTTTCAGCAAGACAACTGAGTGCAGACGCCTCTCTAGATCCTCCTAGGTGATAGTCCTCAAAGCAGGAGAGCCAAGGCCTTTTCCAAAAATCTTTGTTATTGGTGGAAAAACCCAAGCTATTTTGCTTGGGTTTTCAAAGCCAATGGAAATCAGAGTAGATTAAATCTTCCCCCCACCCTCCTCAGGAGGGGCAGCTGGAACTGCACACCTGGGTGAAACCTGATGCTTTGCAGAGCCTGAGACATTGCAGAAAATCATCATGGGTGCTGTCATGGGGAGTCCCACTTCAGCGTCTGGCTTCACTTAAGTTCCCCCAAGTTAATGAGATGTCAGTGCAGAACAGGACAGGAGAAACAACTTGAGGTTGATGGCAAAGGCTGTGCAGAGCCACAGACCCTATGGAGGACCAAAGCTGATCCCTGTTTTCCTTTGTGCTCTGCTCCCAGGCTGCTCAGGGAAGGATATGATTGATGGCTGGAAAGAAGATGATAAGCTCAGGATTCTGGATCTGGCCCCTTCTCTGCTGGACTGCAGAAGGAGGACCAAAGAGCACACGAGCTCTCTCTTCCATTCAGCAGCACTGGGAGTTCATTTCTCCCCAGTTTCCACCCCAGCCCCTAAGCCATGCTGAGAGTCACCAGTTCCTGCACTTCACATGCTGGATGGCTTGTGTGCCAGGGCCATATTTTGTGACTGCTACAGTCTGCCTGGCAGCACTAAGAGCGTCTCAGAAAGAATGATGAAATTGTCTGATGTCATTTTTTTCTGCAAAAACTGCTCTGGACTAGCTCGTCCTGGAGGCACTCTTCTGAGAATCACAGCAACTTGGATTTGGGAATCATATCTGCATACAAGACTTCCATAAAAGCTCCAGAGCTGTCATTATAGGAGACCCCAGCTACTCTGTTTCCCCTATGTAGACAAAACCTAATTTCAGGCTGAAATTTCCTTAGACACAGCTCATATTTCAGGGTCTTTTGGTGTTATTTTCTTTCCCAATCCACATATTGCAGCTCTATAATAATAATAATAGTAATAATAGCAATAATAAGAGCAATAATAATAATAATACCTTTTGTGTGTACATAGCACCTTTCATCCAAGGATCTAAGTCACAATTACATCCCCAGACATTCCAGTATATTACAGCCCTATAATTCTAAAACTGCTCAAGTATCCAGACTTCAAAGGGAATGTGGATTTCCCCTCCAGCCCAATCACAATGCCCAACACGCTGGAGATGTTTCAAAGGTGTTTCGAAGGTGTCTTGGCAGGAGCAGGAGATAGTCAGAAGAGCCAGAAGTGATCTCTGAAGCCAAAAGGTGCCTTCATGGACTCCTTCCTCCGCTCTCCTGGCTACTCTCTAGTCTCCCTGGAAAGTTAATACAGCCCTGGGCTGAGGATGATGCCTCCTCTGGTACTGTGTGTCTGTGCAGTGGGAGGTGAAAAGACGGAAGTGGTATTGAAAGGAAAAACAAATCACAGCCCAAGCTCAGCCATGTGACTTTCCAAGCCAGGCAGAACTCACAATGTTTCAACCAACACTAAATTCACAGAAATATTGTGCTCCACTGAAAGAATGAGGGAGGTGAGATGGTGGAACACTTCATTATAAACCCTTATTAAAAAGGATTTAGAAATATTTAAGTAACCTGAAAATGAAACAAAATATTCTTTTTTGAGTCAAAGCAAAATGTTTCAGGGATGCCCAAAGTAAATATATTTTGTTTTATTTTATTTTGTTTTGTTTTTAATCGTATGGGAAACCTGTTTGTTTAATCCAAACCAGTCTTTCCCCTCCTTTTTTTGGTTTAGCCAAAGAACTGAAATAGCTGTTATTTACCCCCATATGTTCAGAAGAAGTATGATAAAAGCAAGGTAGCTTCCTATAGAAAGCAGATTAGATTAAAGAATTGGGGTTTACAAAAATTCTGGCCAAACTACAGTTTACCAGGTGGATTCAGAAATCAGTTCACTTCCTCTATGAAGTTCACCAGTGTTGCCTATATGCTTTTTAACAGCTGCTGAGCTCCAGAGGATTTTTTCAGTAGCTCTGCTGACTTGTGGCTACATCCATAATGAAGGAACTATGAAGTCAGTGGACATGAAAGGCAGGCTACAAATTTGAGAGTTTAGTATTGTTTTTCTTCTTGTGGCTGCACAAATGTAAAGCTCAAGAATTTTTTAATAATCTTTTAAAAGGTATTTTAACTTGAGAGGTCTAGACATGTGGCTGAAAAGTGCTAAGAGTCTCCATAGCAATTTTTTAATCAGTTGATCTCAAAGGACATTAGAGAAGGGATGAGCATTAATGTTTTAAAGATAGGCAGAGTGAGGCACAGGAAGGAGACAAGACTTGTCTGGGGTAAACCACATGGCTAGGACAGAGCTGGAAAACAGTCCAAGTTTCTTAATCTGCACTCCAGTCCTCTGTATCTCCCACCACCATCACACAAGGGAGCCAATGTTGTGGCCATGGGGCATCTAGCCATTCCCAAGAAACTAAGACTTTGTGTCCCTCCATGCTGGGAAAAGCATGTTCTGCAAAGTGTCTGTGAGATAGCTGGTGGGAAGCAGTCTGCTGGAAGAGGAGTTCTACCTTGTAGTATTACCAGGTGAGCCAGAGCACGATGTGGAGGATCAGTGCAGTCTTCACAGCATGTCAAGCTCATCTCAGACTCACATCAGACTAACCAGCATGGGCTGCAACATGTTTCCTTTCCTCCTTCTTCAATAAATCAAGGCTTCTAGCATTCATGCTTTTGTCACTAATAAATCCTGTGCTGTCTTACACCACATGAAAGAACAACAATACCTTAATTGTTGGACATTTTCCTGTGCAGAACTGCAGCTGCAGACACATTGTACAGCACTAGAATCTGCTGATTTGGCCCCAAACTGGTAAAAAGTTAAGGACAGCATGTATTGCAAGGCTGACGCTATTCTCAGTAAAACCCCACATGCAATTGTCAGAGCGTACTTAAAACTGCTCCACGCACTTGGCACATAATCTGTGGAACTCATTGCCACAGGATATTAGTGCAATAAAAGTCTTACCTGCAGCTATAAACAAGATCCTGTCCTGACTGTGGTACCTTTGACTTCCAGTGATTAATCTGAGCAAGCACACTGACCCTAAAGGTATGTGTATGTCCTTTGGTAGTGGGGCATACGCTATTAATGGAGACGATCTCCCAGTCTCAGACACTATCTGACAACTTTTGTGCCTATACATGTGGGGAGAAGGATGTCTTACAATGTAGCTACATGACTCTATACCTCATTCTCCCATTCAGAAATGCTGAATAAGCAAAAGCAGAAGTGCTGTTTTCATGTCCATAGTCAGATTGATTCAGAGCACTGCCTGGGAAACTGAGGAAATGCTCATACAGATTTTGGACTTTTCAGATCCAGGTGGAAGCCACTGGGGAAACTGCCACTCATACACAGGTTGGTGCTGGGAAGTAGATGCAGAAATGGAGGTAAAGAAAAACTGCAAAGATTACTCCCTGCAATCAGAATTTCTTCTTGTGTTCGCCATGAAAAATAGGAGATGCATTTATATTTGAAAGTGAGGTATTTGCTTTTGCTGCTAGTTTCACACATGTGCTGGTGAAAGCTTGCTTTACTCTGGATGAGATGTATCTAGAATTGGGAATTCTCTTGAAATTGCCGCAAATGGGAGGAAGTTACACCCAGATTTATCCCTACACTAGATAACATCCTGGGGAAGGTGGTTTGTGCCTTCAGATTCCTGCAAGGTCATGAGGTCCCTGGTGCTCTCTACCCTCATGCTTGGCCACACAGTCATGCTGGCAACAACAGCCGTGGCCTTGCCTCGGCTCGTTGCCTGTCCCTCCTGCCCCCTCTCTGCTCTGCATGCAAGGCAGTGCTTGCACTGGCAGGTGGCACAGGCCAGGGGGGGCCATTGGCAGAAAGGATTTCCCAGAGGTTGCATGGTCCATCCCTCCTGCATCCATCAGCTGCCTGGCTCTGAGCCCCTGCATTTCCGCAGGGTGAGTGTCACATTACAAAGCCTTTGAACACAAGCGTGGAATGGGGCATCCTCACGACACACTTCCCTTGACCCCCTCTCCCTGTTCTTGCACTCCCTCTCATGCCTACCCTTTACTCAGCAGAGGAGAGAACGTTTCCTCTCTTGTTTCCCCCTGCCCCGCGATTCCCTCCACAGCATGAGCAGCCCTGGCAAGATGATGCTGTGCTTGGGCGCCACCTTCCCTTTGAACGAATGGGAGTGTTACTAATTGGTGCCCCGTGGGGCTGTTCAGTGCTGGAAACTATTCTGTCTCCCCAGGGTCTCTTTGTAGTGGGACCTGTGGCTGCTCACACTGAGACAGCAGGTCCCTTCAGCAGGTCCTACCCTTACAGTGTGTCTGACTCACTCCTCTCCCATGGGGGCTGCTTTTCATTTCCAAATCCTTCAAAGAGGTTTAAACAGCTATGGGATGGACTGCAAACAAGGCAAATGGAAATGAAGAACTGGAGATACCTAAGGAGATTCTGTCATCCCATGGAAGGGGGAGGCTGGAGAAGGAGCTGCCCTCCTCCGTCAGTGTTAGAAAAGTCTGTGCTGGCAGAACTGGAAGAAGAGTTTTCATCACTTGTTCCTGGTTCCTTGACACATCCCTGCAAACTTGGAGGCACCAACTGAGCTTCACTATGATCTCCCCTTGCTCCCCACCACTGGCACAGTACCTGTCTCCACTCAGACTGGAACCTGGCTCTGTTTTGACTCTGCTCTAACCCTAGATGTTTGCACTTGGTCCTGCTCTCCTTTCTGAAGGTGTTTTCTGATCTCTGTTCAGCTTCTGCCAAGCTCAATTCCTTCTCCAAGACCTCAGGCTCGGCCTTTGATTATACTCCCAAGCATGACAATTCTCCCCTCTCCCTTTCCACAGTGTTTCAAAACACTGCTGTGGAGATTGCTGTCCCATCCTTGTCTCCCTGGCCCCAACTCCTTCCTGGCTCCCCACAGCCTCTCCTGGCTTCCTGGCACCCAGGCATGGCCCTTTGCTGCCTGCAGGGAGCTCAGCATTGGGCTGACAGCTGGGCAACCCACTCAGGACCTCCCTCAGCACCCCTTTCCCCACTCAGAGCTATTTCCCTGTGGTGTGCAAGCATATTCCTGTTCTTACAGCATGAGGTCCCCAAGCAGTCTGGCCCACATCTGATGTTTTCTGAGCCACCTCACTGTAGCCAAGAGGAAGAGTGGCTGTCCCTTCCCTGGGTGGCTGGCTTGCTGTGACCCAGCCCAGTTCCCTGATGGATGGACGTGGGGGGAGCTTCTTGTTCCACATCAGTGGAGTCCTTTTGATGCCCTGGGCTCAGGCACAGCATTACCCATGACCCTGCTGCTGTCAGAGGGTGCTCTTGCCTGGGAGACGAGGGTCACAGCTTCCACTACAGTGAGCTGGGAATTGCTGAGCTTCCCTTTCCCTCCTCCACCCTGCTGCTGCTCCCTGACCCAGGCAGGTGCAGAGGGGGAGAGGCATTTGCAGCTTCATTGCTGCCTTTTGGCACCAGAGTCTCTGCCAGAATCAAAGAGCTTTTCAAAGAAAACCCTAAACTCCTTTAATCGCCATCTAGAGCTCCTCCCGCACAGATCTAAGGGCCATGAGCTCAGTGTTTTCATTGCCCTAGGCAGATTTATGAGCTTATTCTTCAAGGAAGGGAGGGAGAGGGGAGGCTGTGGGATATTGCTTAGCCTGGGGGGTGGGCAGGGAGGAGAGGGGGGGGGACAGAGGAGGGTGGCTGCAGTGGAAGTGCGTGATGTTGCAGAAAGCCTAGCTCTGCTGTAGCCAGTGCTCTTGGGCTTGGTGGAGAGACACCGCAGGATCGGATGTGAGTGAGAACCCAGCCAACTATGGCTAAAGTCCAGAGCATGTTGAGGGAGAGCAGCAACTCCCTTCCAGGTGGACTTCCTGTACAGTAGCACCAGCTGGAAGGGAGCACGCAGACACAGTGCATCTGCTGCAGCCCAGCCCAGCCACCACTTGCTCTGATGGACAGGACCAGGAACACAACATCCCTCAAAGTGGGAGCAGGAGGGACTGGTCACCTGCAGTCACCAAACAGATTGCCCTGGCTGCATTTCACTAATGGAGAATGAGCGATGAGGCTTGCTGACAGTCACATGCTGCTGCCCACCCAAGACCACAGCCCCATCCCCGTTCGTATTTGCTCTAACCACTTGACTGTGCTGCCCCCCCCACCCAGCATGCTCCTCGTCCATACACCTGCTCCCTTGCTGCCAGGGAACTTAGTGCTCGCCGCCAGCTGTGAAGCAAGTGCAGTAAAGGTCTGGCTGCTCTCTTGACTGCACAGAGATGTGTGTACCAGTTGCTAGCTTTGGGATGAGGCAGATCCCACATCTCACCACCCATGGCCCTCCTTAGACAGTGTCCCACCAAGAAGTGGATACCTGCTCACATCCAATGTCCCAAATACCCTTCTGCCACTGTAAAAAAATCTGCAAATTATGCTTCTTTTCATTTGAAGTGACCTCTCGGGAAGGACTGAGCTGTGACCTGCAGTACTAAAGCCAGGCCTCAACCCTTTCACCCACAGCACTGCCTGTCCTAGCAGGAAGCATTCGCAGGCTGCAATCCTCACTTGCGGACGAGCTGCTCTCTGGATAGCACAGCATATAACGAATCCCAGTAGCGTCCAGAGCAGGCTAACAGCAGATATGCAATGGAAAACACTCCCTGACCCAAATTGTTTCTTGTTCAAGATATCAAGAGGTAAAAGGGAACAGAGCTCATGACAGAGGGGTGTGGGGGATTAGAAGGAGGAGGGGGGGAGAGCCGCCAAGAATCTGAAAGTTTCCATCTCACTGGAAATTCGGAGACTTCAACATTTACTTTCTTCTCAACACCGAACAAGGAACCAACATGTCAATATTTAGTATAGACCAAAAATGCAATAAATTGTGTTTTAGAAACATCAGGATGTTTTGCTTTGATAATTTTGGAGTCCTGCAATGTGAATATTAAATGGCATATGGGTAAACATAACACCAGCAGGTGAAAATATGTAAATGGAAACTTTAAAAAAAGTCCCCATGAAGTGAAAACATTGAAATAATCTCTCTTGATTCAACTTGTTACTGCATTTCTCCCATTCACAGTTCCATCAACACTGATCCACTTTCATTAAGCATTTTGCTTTCAATGAAATGATGTAATCCTTGGGAAAAATCATTCCACTAAATGTGCTTTTCAGGCAGCTCTAGATCTAGCTTCACTGAATGAGCCATTAAATGTAGATCTTTCAATTCTGGCTTCACTGTGAGGTATGCTGATCCCCCTGAGATGCCAACTCCAACACAACTATTTTGACTGCTCTCTAGGGGAGTTCAGCCTGTTCTTACTGCTCTGCCCTGAGCCTTGTGCTTAAGCATGACCCAGCATCTGCAGCACCAGGAGTCATGACAGTAATGCAGGGAAGAAGGTCCTCTGCTCTCAACCACTAATCAATCAGCAGCACCCCGAATGCTGCCATGGGCCCAGGGGCTGGGGAATTTTGGCTGGTGGCCTGGGTGTGAATCACATGCTGCCTAGATGTAAGGCCATTTGGAAGCACATGTCTAGTAGCTGTGGCTTTTTCAGGTTGTTTTTCAATTTCTCTTACAAGCCACTCCTAAGCTGTGCCTGATCCCAGATCTGTTCAGTTTGGTTTTCTCTTCATTATAAGCTGGGGAGCACAAAAGGAGGAATTATGCTACTTTGGGTTAGCGTTCATCTACATTTTCCAGGAGGGGAAAACCAGCCAGAGTCAATGATGGATTGTTATCAGTGATGGCAGCTCTCCCTGTTGTCTGGGACTGAGGCAGATCCAGGTTTGGCCTAGCCTGCTAGGGTATTCCAAAGTGTCAGTGTTCATTAATGCAGGGAAATGCTCTCTACCAGGTTCTTTGTTGCAGGCAAAGAGCCACCCTGAGCTACAGGACACCCTGCAGATGTGCTGGGGCATGCTGAGCCAGAATGCATGTGGTACTGGACCACCTGGATCCTGTGCTGCATCCTTACATACAGACAACCTGTGGCACTCAGCATCCAGACAATGTCTGGAGTCAGAGCCTGCCTGGCTCACCTGGGATGGCATGAAAACCCCATGTCAGAGCTGGGACTTACACCTCTCTCCCATTCCCTGTGCAAGTACCTCCCAATCTCTAAGGGCCACTCAGCAGTTTGCATGTGTTATTAACCCATACAGAAGGTGTGGGAGCAGTTAGCAAGACAAATAAAGCAGAGACCCAGAAATATCAAAGACTTGATCCTCTTCCACTGAGGATGGCAATGTATGAGCTAGTGCTAAGTGGCTGAACACAGGAAGGCAATCAGGGTGCTGAACAAGAAGATGAACCCAGACCCCCTTTAATTCCTGCTGACAAAGATGCAACAAGGATGCAGAGCATGGCTGTGTCCTTTTTGGAGCTCTTATAAGAGCCAGCAGGCTCGTGTGTATGGCACAGAGCCCCTCTGGAGGAAACCAAGTGCTCAGAGGAGAGAAACTCTCATTATCCCCTCTATTCCAGAAAAAAACCTGTACCTCAAAGCTGTTAGATGGGAAACCGTAAACCCACTGCAGAGCCTGTGCCTGAGCCCAGCTCTCCTAATGCCTCTTACCAGCCTTATCTCCTAGGTCAGGGTCACTGAGCTCATAAATGTTTTGTTCCTGCTCTGGCTGCCATTTCCCACAGGCCTGAGGGGAATTTCCAGGGGAGAGACCATGGGCTTCTGGCTGTTCAGGGCAGGAGTGGCATTTCCCATTCATTTTGTGAGAAGGAAGAAGATCAGGAGGAATACAGCCCTCAGTGCATCAGTGTGGCCAGCAGGACCTGGGAATGGCTTTGGAAAACCTGTATCGTATTGGAGCTTTAGAAGAAGGGACTAGAAGATCTTTGGGGTGGGTCTGTGCCTTTGTGCTGTGTCTGGATGGGGCCTGGTGCAGAGGGGGCTTGGTGCAGTGTTGTGGCTCCTCTGGTGACCATGGCAGAGAGAACAGGCTGTGGATGGGCCCTGTCACTGGGGAAACATGAGCTGTAGGATGGCGACTCTCTGCTCTTTGCCTATCTGAGAGAAATTGCCTGGGGAAGAAAAGCAGGGATGACTCCAAGGAAGGATTTTATTTACAGGATTTGGCACTTTCTGGATTTGGCACTTTCTGGATTTTTGGATATCCCCTGTATCTCCCCAGGGTGCATGCTTGTCACCTCACTCCCAAGGGCACACAGAAGTCCCTGTGGTCCCTGCAGCAGGAGATCCTGTCTCCATGTCAGTCCACTACAAGCCTAGCCACCTGCTCAACCCCAACACCCCTCCCCACCGCTCTGACACCTGCCCAGGGTCCTATAGTTCAGCCACCAGTCCTGCCCCTCTTCTGGGGTGCTGCTCTTCATAGGGTGGCTGTGGTGGGGTCCATCCTCCCCTTTCCCAAGCTGAAGGCTGCAGGGGGACAGAGGTTGGGCAGAGGAATAAGGAGGTCTTAGAGCTGAGGGGAGGGCAGAGAAGCTGCCTTCAGCATTGGTGCTTGTCTTGCTCTGAGCTCCAGATGTGGCTCCGGAGTCACCCTTCAAACTCTGTTGCTTTCCCTATCCAAAATTTTGTGGGTACTTAGAAAATATATATTGGGAAAGAGATATCTTCCCCTCAAGCTTTCCTTGCACGGGATGCAGTGATGTAGTGCTGCGTGATCAGGGAAGTGGCTGCCTGGCTTCACGTGGCAGTACCAGGAATCATGTCACAGCAGCGAACAGCCTGTTCCTTGCGAATCCCTGGGATAGGTCCATGCAGCCGCCTGATTCCAGAGGGTAGCTCAGTGGAGAGCATGGGTGAGGTGGCACCCTGGCCTCAGATTCCCAGTGGGCTGCTAAATTCCAGGTGATGACTTGAAATGTCTCTGCAGGATGAGAACTGCCCTGAGAGCTCCTGGCCCCATTCCCCATAGAAACAGCATGGGGAATGAAAAGTTTTCCATTTGGACAGCCTCCTTAGATGCCTGGTGATATCCAGGAGCAACAAGACTCAACTCTGTTCCCTCTGCCCCCTGCAAATCCTGTTATGACAACAATAGCCTGACTACCTCATCAGTCTGTCTTGCGCCTCAGGTCTTTCCCTGCTTGCAAGTACAGAGCAACAATATTGCATGCAGTGAGCTATGCAGCGGCTGTCCTGTTCCACTGCAAGGTCTTGGGTCAAGGGGCAAACATGTGAAGGACACAGTGGTCTCCAGTCCTTCTGGAGATGGGGCATAGAGCAGGAGTGGAGTCTGACACCTTCCTGGTGCTGTGGGTGGCCTGGGGCTCTGGGGAATGGGGGAATGGCTTGGAGTAGCTCACCACAGGGCCAGAAGCCATCTACACTTCCTCCAGTTGAGCTGTGAGCAGTGGTGCTAATGGTGTCTGGTTTCTTACAGGTTTGTGTTCTACATCCTTATCACCTCCAATGAAGTATCCCCAGTTCCTCATATGCTCCCCTCTCCCTCAATGCAGTATTCCCAGCTCCACCTATGTCCCATGCACTGGTGATACAAGTGGGTTTGTTCAGCCTTTACAAGAGGTGAAATGGGGAAATATTACTGCTGTCCTCAACTACCTAATGGGAGAGTGTAGAGAAGATGGGCCAAACTCTTCTTAGAGGTACACAGAGAAAGACAAGAGGTAATGAGCACAAGCTGTCACATGGGAAATTCCAATTCGACATTAGGAAGAAAAAATTCCATGAGGGTGTTCAAACATGGGAACAGCGATGGGGTGGAGGAATCCTGGAGATATTCAAAACTCAACTGGACAAGGCCCTGAGCAACTTGATAAGCTGGACCTGATTTGAGCAGGGGATTGGATCAGAGACCTCCAGAGGTGCCTTCCTAAAGTATCCTGTGATTCTGGACAATCCTCCCAGTTCCTTCTCATATCCCCTAAATCCAGGTCAGGTGAGAGGCACTGCAACCTGTCTGTTTTCTACCCAACACATGTACTGATTGGCCAGGGCGGGTGGGCTGTCTGGCCAGCTGATCTGAACACATAACCATGGTGCTATTGCCGCCACTTTCCATCTGTGGGTACTGATTAGGGTGTCCTCTGTTGATGTTACAGCAACTCCATTTCTTTGAGCCTTCTATTTCCTGCCAGGTAAGGTTGAGCAGGCTAGCCTGATCCTAGGAGGTACCTGTCAGGCACCAGCAACATGGTTATAGCAGTGTCATTCTTTTTTTTTTTTGATGAACCAGAAGCAGCCCCAGAAAACTGGGAGTAGCCCTTTAAC
>NW_020448309.1:1319343-1411510 GCF_003343035.1 Apteryx rowi
CCCCCCCCCAGCATTGCCTTCCATTCCCTTTGCCAAGAGACTGGTCACCAGATACAGGTGAGTCAGAGGTGGGATGAGGATGCCGTCCCAGGGCAGTTATGTAGTGGGACTGATCTGCTCTGAGAACCTGTGCCCTGTCAGAGCCCTGTCCCCAGACCTCAGGGACTGACACTCCCATCCCCACCTCCCCCAGTCCATTGGAGGTGTCACTTGCATATCCCAGGGGCTCTGGGATGGGATCACTCAACCAGGTCACATGTAAGGTTTGCAATAGTGCCAGGAAATGAAGCCAGGCTAATACTCTGCACTGGGCAGCTCTTCCTCTCTCTGCTTTCCTCTGTTACCTGACACCATCTTCCTCAGCGCCCCTTTGCAGTTTTCTCTCTGCTGGTACAGGAGCTTTCCCCATTGCAGCACCAGTCTCCTTCTCTGCTCTTAGCTTGCTACTGTCCTCTCCAGAGATCCCCCATTAGCTCCAACACGTCTCTGTTGCCAGCCCCAACAGCAACTCTCCTGCATATGATACTGGCTGTGGAGACAGAGCTATGATATTTGCCATGCTGCTGGTAGGACTTACTGGCATGTTAGCTAAATCTTAATCTTACACTCTGAATGGCCCAACTCTTCTGGGTTAGTACAGGCCCTAGGGTCTCTGGATGCAGCTGAACAGGACAGGGTGTGCTAATCCTTAGTGTCTCATGGCTGGGCTCTAAGGCCAGGCTAAGATACAGTTCGCCTCCGCCCAGCCAGGTTTTATGCTGAGGTTGGGAAGCCTTCATGTCATGAACCAGGCAGGGTGGTCTGTGCTGCTACAGAGAAATGGGATGTTAGAGCCAGCATGAGACCTGAATGAGTTCAGGCTGCCTGCAAGAGCAATGCAGACCTCAGGGTTCTGTCACTTAGCACAGACAACCCCAGCTGAGTTGGCTGCCTGGGCTCTCTCCAGCACTACCAAGGAGACACCAACAGGTCTAAGTGCCTACTGGAGAAATCCCCTCGGGAAGAGGTGACTTGTTTCTCTCGCATGTCCCTGACCACTGCTGCAAGCTCACTGATGATGCCTCCATCTTGGAAAAGCTTATTTTTGGATGGGTGATCCGAGGATCAGGCAGCTCTTGTTCAGGGATGTGTAACAGTGAGAAGGACAGAGTTCTTGGAGAGAGACAGGTATGATGGAGACATGGTGTTGTCAGGATGGGGCATGAATGCAAGCTCATTAGTGGTGAGGCAGTGTCTAATCAGAGGTTATTATGAAAATCCTTTGCTTTATTTTGCACCTGAGGGAGTCCTGCTCTTTACAGAAAGGCTCAGCAGTAATTTGCTTGGAAGGCAAGGCACAGATCAGTGAAGTTGGAAAGCTTTTTGGAGTAGCTGGCTTTCAGCTCCATGTTCTTTGTTTCCATTATGAGCTTTCTTTTCAGTACTTGCAGCTCTCCAAAGAAACCTAGTCATTTCTTTACGTATCTGAATGTGGATTTAAAGCCTGAGTTTGCCTAAGAAGATAGATCTCTCCTGAAGAGCCATAGTTTCAAAAAAATTTATGCTGATTTGCTTGGAAAAACCTGGTGCAGCCCTGGCTGCACACCTCATAACTGAGAAACTAATGTTCTGTGACTTGCCAAAGGTAAACCAAGAAGGTAGTGACAGAAATGGGGAGAAAATACAGCTCTTCGGTCCTCCTCCAATAGTTCCCAATTCATCCTTCCTTCCTACCTCTGTTACATCATCTTGTTAATTCACAGGCAGCACTTAAGAGTCATGAAACAAATGTGATGTTGTCTCCCATATAGGTCCAGCTCTAAGAGGAGGGGGAAAAAGCTCAACCTTCCAACACCTCCTAGGCTTGATCACAGGGATTTTACACCTGAAGGGTCCCTCCAGCCTGGCTTTTCCTGCAAGGCAATGGGGCTGGGGAGGTTGCATTGCTGGTGCTTCTCCTGCAAATTGCTGTCACTGGCGCCACCATGTGAATAAAGCAGGCTGCTGTAGCAGCCCACAGCTTCACAGGAGAGTGCAGAGTGGTGACCAAGGCAACTGGACATACTCCCAAATCAGTGGGTACTGCAGAGCCATCCTGAAGACTGAGCCCCAAAGATAACCAGAGCTCTGCCAGAAGCAGCTGCACAGTAACCTGCTGCACTAGGCCAAAAGCATCTTCAAACACCTGCTCACTGGGCACCCTGCACACAGAATCCATATCCCCAGGCCCTATGTCCCCTCTCTGACCACCAAATCAGGGTAAATACGGCAGTGAGGACCATTTTACTTAGTGGTGGACCTTGGTTCATGCAATGTAGCTCTCTGCGGCTCACAGCCCAGTGGGGAACACTCTGCAGACCCGGATGGCAACATATTCTCTGCAGAGCCAGAGCTGTGTGTACGCTGTCTTGTGAGGACTGCAAAGATGGAGTGTGTGCCTGACAGGGCTGTCATTTGTCCTCACAGTAGCATTGGTGCTGCAGAACTCTGCAGCTTCCCAAGCTTACAGCCCACATGTTTTTAATCACCTCCATCGGGACATGCTCCAGAGTGATAGTGACTTATCACACTCACAGGCAGTTAGCTCCAAACTTAGCCCCAGGGTGTGGACAGGGGAGATACTCCTATGCAGCATGCACCTCAGGAGACAAGTGCTCCATGGTTCCCTCTGTCATGGAAATACAGCTTATATTACATAGTTCCTTCTCCTTTCATGCTCTCTAGTGAAAATTGTCCTTTCCTGTCATGTTCCTTTCTCAGGTGGCCCAGCACAACTCTGACCACCTGATGGTCAGCACAAGACATAAAGCAACATGCTCCTCAGGGAAGTAGGATGGGGAGAGAAGCTCTTATCCAGCCACAGCAGTTTTCACCTGGCTTTGCAAAACCCTTCCTGAATTGGTTAGTGTGCTTCGATTTAACCATAGAGCAACTGCATCACAGGACAAGCCATGGATGCTAGGAAAACAGCAACACAGTACATATTGCACACCTGGACACATGCCTCTTCTTGGTGTGATGAGCACAAAACTTATATCCCCATCACTGCCTGGGAACTACCAGTTGCTGTGTACGATTGTAATACGCAGCTTCCCTTGGCAGCTTCTTAGCTGCATCCCTAGCTGGGAAAGGCAAGGTCCTTCCCAGCCTACCTGCTGCACAGCTGAGGTTGATGGCTGCAGCACTTTCTGTGAATAAACAGATCAGATCTTTCCTAGGTCAGGCCAGGGACAACTTGTCTCCCTGAGAAAGGGGTTACCTCTCCCAGAGGCATGGAGCTGGTCAAACTCCATGGTCCTTTCATGGACTCCCTTGCTCATCCTGGGGATATCCTCAGTCGTCACTAATCATATTGGACCCCTGATACTGTCTCTGGGGTTAGAAATGAACTCACCAGTCCTTGTGGTAATTTAACTCTTTGGGGTATTGATAGTAGAGGGTAAAGGAAACATTTAGAGATTTAGGAACTTTTAAGCTGAGCCAAAAAATCCCACCCTCACACCATTTTATAAGACTTTCATACTCATTTTAAACAGGCAAATTGGACGCTGATGGTGGCCAGCTCAACCCAAACCCCAAAAGCCATGAGTTATCACGGCTATTGAAATGTTTGACAGAACAGGTTGCAGTAATTGCTTGGTATAAATACTCCATTATGCTCTCAGAAAATCAGAATCTACCCAGCAAATCAGCTCCTCTGATCCACTGTAATCAAGAAGCAAAGCATGCATAACATCACAGTATAAACAGCATTTGCAGAGGGGTGCAGGGAGGAGGGGGAGCTGGCTTAGCTTGGCAGGTCCCGGAGAAATAGCTGCCCTTTATATTGCTTTGCTTGTTTTGTTTCTGATTTCCAGTGGAAATTTTATTTCAGAAAAATGTGGCACAAACTTCCAAGCTTGAGCAAAGATGCAGCTGACTAAGGGGTCTGGAGAAAGCATTGCAAAGAAACAGCAAGGGTTGTACTTACAGGTAAGCTGTTAGAGGACTCAGGTTGCCAGGGACTTCCGAAAGCCCCAGCTCAGAGCAATCCACTGAGAGCATGATGTCATCTTCTTCACAGTGGCACTGAGGTGGGCACGAGGGTGCAGCATCTTGCTCCACAGACACTGCTTGGAAGTAGACAGAGGAGGCCAGAAGAATGCCCCAGAAGAAGAGCTTGTCCATCCTTGCCTTGGCTGCAGCCCACAGGAACTGTGAGATGTGCTGTTTGTTCACCCTATCCCTCTGGTCTGAGCTGGATCAAGGGCAGAGACCCTGCTTCTTCACACACTGCGGGCACGGTATCTTATGCAGTTCAGAGTGTAGCAAGGATGTAGCCAGGGAAGGGAAGGCATTGTTGAATGATCTTGGTTATTGGGTTTCAAGGGCTGGGCAGGGGCGTGAGACACTCCAATGGGAGGAGTTAAACTTTCTACTCTTTTCCCTCTCTCTCCCTTAGAGCTGGCAGGAATTTCATTCAAAGGGAAGAAAGGAAAAAAAAAAAAAAGAAAGAAACCTCAACAAATAAAGACCTGTTCATAGCTCCAGGATCTGTGCTTGTTTTGTAACAACGTTTTTGTGAGATAGCAGTGCAGGGGAAGGCAAAGCTGGCTCTGGCAGGGCAGAGGAGTATAAATAGGGAGGCAGGAGTACCCAACCAGTACTTCAAGTGCTCCAGACTTTGGGACGCTGAAATACAACCCCAGATAAAGGACTCTGTGTGTCTGCACTGGCTGCTAAAGCCAGCTGCAACTGGAAAGTCTGGATGTAACTGGGAAGAAGGGAGTGGGGAGCTCACATCTAGCTGTTTACTGGGAGCAACCGTGCTCAGGGCTGTTGGTCTGTCTGTCCTGTGGTCTGATCTTCACTCACGGCTGCTCCTGCATGCCTCAAAAGCCATCCCGCCATTGCGCTCAACCCCATGTATAGGGCAGGGTCTGGGGTGGGAGATACAGGGGATGGAGCAGCAGCGTCACAGTGCTTAGCTCAGTGAGGGCTCCTCTCCGGAGTGCTCACCTGGACGGCAGGATGTGGTGCTGTTGCAGCTGTGCTGCTAGCCGCAGTATTGCACAGAACAAGGTTGTGTGCCTGCACAAGCTGCATTTGCAGAAGCTGCAGAGTGCTGACACCTGGAGTAGGTGGCTAGTTCTGAATGCTCCAAGAGCTGTTTCCAGCCACAGGTAAAATGGTCAGAGGCCAAAATAGAGGAATAGTCTGTGGAGTGGGGATTGAAGTGACATCAGACCATGGTGAGAGGCTGACTGATCACCCCATAGGCCTGTGCAGACTCGGAGCTCTCTTGTGCAAGTGGGGTATGTCTGGTTGAACTGGGGGGGTATGGGGGGGGTACTCTGTGTGCCACCCCAGGCCAAGACCCAGAGGCATCCCAGGAAGTGTGGGATGTGTGGCATCCCAGGAAGCGTGGCAAGCATCAGATCAGGGTTTCTTGCTATTGGGTGGGAGGGAACTACTGAGTTTGGCCAGGGGAGGGGAGAGGAATGCCTTCAGCATTGGTGTTTGCAGGGATAGAGCAACACCCAGGCCTTCATTCAAAAGGGGTGCCTGAAGCACCTGCTTCAGAAAAGGGCTCTGTACCTGAAATGGGAAAAGTCTGCAAAGTTCCGCTCTGCACAGCCTTTCCTCTCGTCTCTCATGACTGCACTTTCTGGCTGTTCAGGATCACCCAGTGCCACTTGCTGGGATGATCACTGTCCTCCCATGACAGTGGATTCTGTGATGGGGGCCAAGTCTGACACCACAGCTGGTGTCACGCTGGATTTCTCCACAGGGACATACATCTTGTCTGTAACAAGGAGGGCAGCTGAATAGGGGGTCTCTCATGTCGCAGAAAGACAGCTAACAGCTGGGCTACCCAGCCTTAGCTGGACCTTGACTAATATCAGTAACGGTGTATTTCTCCCTGTATCACCCCTCGATGGGCCCAGCTAGTTCCCCCACCCCCCCCCCCCCCGTTCCTATTTCCTGTGAACGTGCTTTGTATTTTGGGAAAAAGGGTTTCCTCATTGATCCCTGCATTATCTCATGAAAAAAGAGCTGGGGGAAATATTTGGGGCCAGGAAGGTATGTCTGCAAAATGGGAGACATACAAAACTCCAGCTAATCTGGGTCTGGAGTGAACTCTGTCCTCCATGAAAGCCTTTGAGTCATAATGGATTATCCCTTCCAAAAAAGATCTGTTCTAGCTCAAGCTCAAGGCCTGGGCTGATGCACACACCCTGGCCTGGGTGATGATGTGAAACTATTTCATTTGCAGAGTCCCTTAAGATCCAAAATCTCAAGGCTGAAATTAGGTCACTGCTGAAGTCAATGGAAACTTTGCCACCGAGTGCAGAGGAGCAAGATTTTCAGTCTGAGAGCAGGGACTGATTTAACCGGAATTAAGCCACTTCTATCACGGGTAATTCTGGAGATGTCATTAATTAAACATTTGCAATGTGCTTTGACAGCTCCAAACGTAAAACACTGCCATCAGGGTGGAGGAGGGCTTGGTGGGAAGATGGGAAACCCTCCCCAGAGAGAGGGTTCTTCATTGGGTTCCTTGACAACCCTTCCCCTTCAGCTTTGACATGGGGCATTAGTGTGGCCTGAAATGGCAGATTTGCTCCTGCAGCAGCCAGAAATTTGGTGTCAATGTGGAGAAAGTGTCAGGCTTATCACTGTGGTCCTGGACTCAATAGCAGCTTTTATCTACAATTTCCTCCTCTCTCTCACTCTCTTTCTCCAGCTTAAACAGACAGACAACCACCACATTGCGAGCTCCTGACAATTTCTCGCTCAGCGAATTCTCCTTGGGGATGTAGAGCTCTGCCTGAGCACACTATTAATAGAGCACTTAAAAAAAAAAAAAATCGCACTGAAGAGATTCCTATTGAAAACTGCCATCCTGCTGAAACAAAGCTGTTTCCCAAGGAAGGCATTGATTGCAATGACATTTTTCACACCGTTTTTGGAGCAACATGGTCTGAAGTGGAGGGCTTTGCTCTGCCTTTCTCATTTTACTTTGACTTTTCTGTTTCATTTTCACATTTCATTTTTTGAGACCTGATAATACATATTAACATTTGAAGTGTTCATTTATTGGGTATTCTTGTGTGCGGCCTGGCTGCTGGCAAAATGAAGAGTCTGGACATGAAGTCATTTTGGCCACTGAGCTTTGATGTTTCCATGGTAAACCTGGAATTCCTGAATAAATCCTGCTGGGGTGGAAGTGTCACTTTTCAGCCAGTTCTCATTTAAATTGAAGTTCGCTGTGAGCGGTGTGGGCTGTATCATGCCCTTATTAAAGGAAGTGGGAACTCCAGATCCAGTTCATTCCTATTAATGTAAATGTATGTGTTTTTCTTCAAGGCTCACATGTGTTTGTGTGTTGTCCTCTAGTGGCAGGCTGCAGATTTGGAAGATGAGAAGAAATCAGCTCTATAGCAATCCGAGCATCGTTCTCTACTCACCCGAGCTGGTAACATGCTGTGGCTACCTTTGCACACTGCTTCATCCACTCAGAATCCCCCAAATGCTCTGCTGCATCCTCCATTCACATGGATATCTCTTTAAAGAATAGACTCAAACTCTGGTATCAAATGCTAGGAGTTTGTGATCAAGCACGACACTTTAGCGAGTGGTACCTCTGCATGGCAAGTGACATTCTAGGTGATATTTCTCTTGCTACCTCCACAGTGCATTGCTAAAAGTCTTCCTACAGCTTGCTTCAAATCAGATAAAACCTTGGAAAAATTTAGAATAGAGCCTAACTGGGGAACAAGGTCTGGCCGGTGTAAGCTACTGCAAGTACAATTACTGCAAAGTCAGGGGCACAGAAGAGACAGGAGTGGTGGGAAAGAGATGTGTTATTCACTCAGACACAATATGCTTGAGATGGCCTGGCTCCGGATTTAAGTCTTGGACCCGAGGAGTGCTGGGACACTGGGTATCAGTGCTGGTCAAATCCTCTCTGTGAATCAGAGCAGAAATGCCAGACTGAATCTTTGGTCTGTGGAATGTGGCTGGCAAGGCTTTTTAGAGCTGTTTTGGAGTGAGGTATAGCTGGGGCAGAGCTGCTGCTAAAACCTAGCAAGGGGTGGTGATATTCCCTCCTGGAGAACCAGAACGACTCTATGGGCCTGGACAGGACAGTCCGCTGGAAATGGACCTTATCACTCAGTAGTGCTCTTCTTGTAGAGGGGAAGGGAAGTGGTGGGTAATGCTGTGCTGTCAGTCCTCTCAAGGTGCTGCCAATGCTCCCTCAGTGATCCCTGGTGTCAGCATCCAGGAAATTCAACTGAGGACCTTACCAAGCTGAAGACAAATTGTGCTAGCTGAGCCAAAGAGCTCTAGGTTGTGTACTCCTATCTTCAGCGTGTGTCAGACCCAGGGGCCCTAGCACAAACCCGCAAGTGTGTCTTCTACCCTGCTCCCATGAAGCAACCATCTGTGCCCTCTGTTCATGCCCTTCTGAATTTTAAACAGTTCAGAATCACCCCTTGAATGTTCCCAGAAGAATCCTGGTTTGGCTGTTGAGCTCCAGGAGAAAACAGCCCTATGGCAGACCATGAAGATGCTGTCTGTTTTTCACTACTAGGGTCACAGCAGGAGCCAAGACCCCACTGTGCTACATGCTTGAAAAATGCAATAGAGAGGCAGTGCCTCCTGGAGAGCTTGCAGAGGAAGGCAAGAAATGTAGAGTGCCCAAGGCAATCTCACAAGGCACTGGGACACAGGAGAAAAATAGGTGGTCTCAGGACTTGCTGGTCTGTTCCAGGTGATGGATGGTCTGCACTCATCCAACTCTCCTATGACACCTCTGTGGAAGGGCCGGTCACTCTTCTGACAAGATCTGTCTGTAAGATTGGCCCTCCAGACTTCCTCACAGGCCCCAGCTTCTCCTAAGTGACCCTGAAGCTGGGCCTTCAGGTTTTGGGGAGAGCAGAAAACGTCCCAAACAAGTAGGGATGGGCTAAATGTAGCTGGATCCAAGTGTCTGGTGCTTTGGATGTGTCTGCACTTCTTGTAAGCCCAGGGAATGCCCCAGGGAGCCATTCAAGGTTATGTGTAAGGGCAAAGGCCAGAGGAATGTTCCCTGTGCCCATGCTCCCACCAGGGCCATCCAAAGGCTGAAATACCACAGCCAGGCTGTGAGTGAGTCCAGGACCAGCAAAGGCTTCCAGAGGCTTTCCTAAATGTAAATGCAAACACTTGAAAACAAGCACAAAGTCCTGGTGCCCTGCATGCTGCCCAGCTGTCTGACTTGGACAGAGGGAGGCCAGGGACTGAAGGCATCCATGCTCCCTGTTAGTTGGAAAGACTGGTGCCAATGGAGTTGCACATAAAAGGACAGGGATGGTCCCTCCCTGATGCTCAAGGCACAGAATACTAGGTGCCTTGGATGCACTTTAACTCTTTAGTCTGGGAAAGGCTGCTTACAAAATGTCATGGGGCAGGCTGGTGGCTCCATGCCCTGCAGGGAGGAGAGACAGAGGTGTAGAGTTAGGTGAAGGACCTGCAGGACCAGACCCCTGACCTAGAGCATCCTATCTGTTGGAGGTCTTACTTGCCTCCCTGGTCAAAATCCCTGCATTGAGTGGGTCAGGGAGCTGAGGCCATGCCAAGCCCAGCATGTGCAAGTGCAGGGTGTTCAGGATGGAACCTTACCTCTGAGTGATGGAGCAACCATTGCCTCCTAGTGGGCTGTCCCAGGAGGAATTCCCCTCACAGTTCAAATCTGCCCTGTCTGAATCTGTCTGGCACCAGAGCGTCTGCTCTCCAGGATGTGGCTGACAGCTGTAGCTGATGAGAGGAGATGCTGGAGATCCTGGGAAGGAACAGGCTGCAACTCTGCTGCTCCCTGGTGCTGGTGTGGCTCAGGTACAAGAGGGTGTCCAGCACAACTGAGGGAGCAGTGGGGACTCTTCACCCCAGCATGGATACAGTCAGGGCAGCCATGATCTGGTGCCAGACACCTAATATCACAGCAGTGCTCAGAACAGTAATGGGTATGGTTGCACTGGCAGGATGCCATGGGCTCACTCTGGTGGAAGCAATGCCTTGTTACTGTGTCAGAGGGAAGGGGCAGCAACTGCTGGACTCTCTGTGTCCTGGATGGAGCAGAGGACAGAGGAGATGTTAGGGCAGAGTGTCAGCACCAGTGAATGGGGAGGCTGTGAGACCAAGGGTGCTAAGGTACCTCAGCAGTCCCAGCAGGCTCCCCTGGCTGTGGCTCCCAAGGAGTCTGTGGGTTGGGTACCCCTGCTCTTCTCTCCCTTGGCATTACTAACCCAGTCTGGCCCCTCTCTGGCCGCCTCAGGACCAGGGTGTAGGGACAGGGGATCCAAACACACACAGTCCTTCTCATCTCCAGGGTCTTGACCTCTGCACGGGGACTAGTGGAGGAGGGTGGTAGCTGGACACTGTCAGACTGGAGCAGGCTAAATGTGAAGAACAGCACAGCACAGTCCAGAACTCGCTGGGCGGCCCAAGCTGGAGGCTTGTTTTGTTTTACTGTTTTCTTGTCTCTCTCCCCCTCTGGGTTTCGTGGCTCTGAGCTGAAGGGTTGGAAAATTATTCATCCAAACCACAGCTCCCACGACACCCTCTGTAAGCATCTGTGGCTCCAGACTCCGTAGCAGCAGTGGGGGGAAGGTTGTAAATTCATTGTCGTCACCAGGTCGGCCTCCTGTTAGATAGGGACATGAAACTCAGCAATAGGCTGTGCCACTGACGCAGCCATGCAGAGCTGGCCTGGTGAAACCTGTTGGCCAGCTTGCGTGAAAAATTCCTGTTCTCTGCCCTGTGCCTCTCCCTTTTATGGGGAAGGTCCCTTCATGCCTGACAGAGCAGCTTGTGCTTTAGTTGCAGATGTCCACACGTTCACCTTGGCTGCTGCCTCTGCTGGGAACAGTGTTGCACTGGCCAGATAGGAGGGCTGTGGGTTCACTTGCTCCTGGATGTAGGGCAGCTCTGCAGACAGTAACATGCCTCCCATCATGGATTTCACTTGCTTCTTGATAGCTTGGAGCTGATGCCCATAGGAACTCTTTGCCATGAGCCTGGTTCCGTGCATCAGACCTGGGATGGCGTCTGTCTCTGGGGTCCATGGCTGGGGCTGCATGGACACACAGAAGCACTTTCCTGAGGAGTTGTATGCAGGGTCTAGTGCAATAGCCCATCTGGCAAGGCAGATGGACAGTACTGGGCTGAACAGAACCCCACTGGGACCGGAGGTGGTGTGGGGGCATGTGCCAGAAGAACTCACCCCTCCACATTGATCAGCCAGCTGCCACGAGCTAAGGATGAATTTGGGGGGGTGGTGGCAAGTTGTCTTGTGTGGATGCTGTTCTGCTCTTGCTCCATGAAAGACAACAGCTCTGCAGAGCCCGCAAGAAGGCCCTGGGAATGCTATCCCACTGTGAGGCTTCTGTCCTCTCCTGTGCCACAAGCCGTAGAGCCAGAGCCAGCCCCTCTCCGCGGGGAATATGGCTTTGAGCAGAGCCCCAGGCATAATGACTCTAAAAGCCACAGGGTAGCTCTGATTGCAGAAAAATGGGAATGAGAGGACAGGGACTTCCTGCCCCTCCTTAACCTTGGCAGCTGCCCCTTTCCCAGCATTTAGTCCTGGCCAGGCTCTTGGGAGAACCTCCTAGCTGTGTTTGGTCAAACAAGGGTAGTCTTGCCCCTGTAAGTACCCCAGGCTATGGGTTGACACCCCACACAAACACCATTGCAGGGTGGGGGGCTGGCCACACAAGCCCCACACGCTGGCTGCCAGGCTCCAGGGAGCAAACCCACCTCAGGTAATCCTGCTTCTCTGCCCCCCATGAAGCTCCTGCTTACATCCTGTCTCAGGGCAGTGGCTCCTACTTCACATCTTCACTGTATTTGGGATCTGGCCCCACTTCCCACGTCATGGAGCTTCACAGACCTTCTTGACATCTTCTGAGACTGACAACATTGGGGGTTTTATGCATCATAAACCATGATGGCACACACAGATATAAACATTTCTCAGCTTTCAATGGACACTGCACACCTTGAATAAGAGTTTATTGGACAGTAGGCTAAAGCTTGAATCTACACACATCTTTGAGACCTAACTGTGCTCAGCACCTGCGATTTCTGGGCCACACTTAGTAAACAAAAGCCACAGGATTTGTCCAACACCACTGGTGGGTTTTGTTCCATGCACGGTTCATCTCTCCTCTGTTTGGGGGGATGAGCACCAGTCTTTCTTATATCAGCAGCTCCCCCTCTTCTTAATGCATTGAGAATTTGAGCCACAGCTCCTACATGTACACCCACACGCTGCAGTGCCTGGACTGGCTGAAGGCACCCAGGCCATTGCTCGTGGCCCTCCTGGATAGGGACACAGCTGCTCTTTGGGAATTGGTACTTTGCTGCAGCAAGGGAAGTCCTGGATCTCTCTGGGACCCCAGGAAAGCCAAACCACTTCTAAGAGCACACTCTTTCCTAGGGCTGTTTATTGTTCGTACCTAACACTGATCCATCAGCCAAGACAGGTCTGCTCCCAGGATGCTCTGCCAACAGAAACATTTGACATCTCAGAGCACGCTGTGCCCATGGGTGCTATGAGATGCATACATAGCCTATGCAGCCAAGGGCTTTCATCAGACATTAGCAGCCTGCTGGAGCCATGGCCTGCAGGGAGAGAGTGTTATCCCTCCTGTACTGAGGGGCAAGAGCACTGCAGGACTACGCACTGCAATTAGGTTAATAAACCTTCCAGGCACCAGGAATATGAGGGGCTGCAGCAGTGTGCGTGGCAGGACAGCACTGTCTGAGTCTCCTCAGGAGACCTGATGTCTCTGCCAGCACCTGTGATCCATGTAGGACCCATTAGTGACTGCATCCAGGTGGGTCCCCTCCTGGTGTAGAGCTCATTTGTGCCAAGAGTCCCACAGTACTCTCTCCACAGCTTCTGGCTCTGGTTAGGACCCCACAGAGGTAGAGGCCAGGATGGTGCCAGGAAGTGCTGAGAGGGTTTAGGGCTGTTTTTGAGCAATGATGTCCCGGATGCAGGTGTACAGGAACATGTACTGGTCCTACAAAAGAGAAAAGTGGTTCTGAAATCAGGTTTCTGACAGGGGGATTCAGGCCTCCTGATTGCAGGACTAACCCTGCAGTTGGCTTTAAAAGTGCCTACAACTGCTTCATGAAGGAGATTAGCTAACAGTATCTGATGGCAGAACAAGATTCACTGTCCCAAATGGTCCAAGCCTGTCCTGTGTCACCACAGTTGCCTGGAAAGGAAAAATCAGGCCTGGAGCTTTAGATACACTGTGTTTTTTCCCTGCAGCTTCATCATCTCCATTTGTAAAAACTGAAGGCAAATTCCACTGCTGCATGAGAGAAACACAGTGATTTGGCTTCCTCAAACCACCCTGGCAGTTTTTGCATATGCCATGGGGTTTGTATCCAAAACAAGACTGCAGAGCAACTCCAGTGATACAGCAGGGTAGCAAGCAAGGTGCTTGTTGGTGTGCACAAAGCAGTCTGGCAGTGACCTGAGTCTTGCCAGGTGAAGATCGATGGAGCAGAGAGTTTCTCTCTGCCCCAGCACACCCGACTCAAGGGTTGACAGCAGATTAGGCTAGATCTCTGCAAGTTCCCACAGGCAGACAAAAAGATCTGGGTGTTTTAAGTCTAATTACATCATTTATATACTTTTAAGGTGGCTAAAATTATCCATCAGCACAAATGTGTGTCCAGAGATTCCAAGACCCTTTCAGAGTTGGTATGAGATATTCTGGCCAAACATCAGGCTGCTCCAAAACAATACTATGCTATAAACTGCCCACGAAGGAAAGTGCTGGGCATGTGAGGGTTGGGGTGAGGACTGACAACTGCAATGGTAGGAATCTGGGAAAGGCCCCTTTGAAGTTGTGGGAAAGGTAAATGAGGTTGTGCTCAATGTACAAAGCCGAAGGGCAGGGCAGGGCAGGGCCAGCCTGCAAACGCTGTGGGTCGAAATCACATGGTAGCCAGGAAGGGGGGATTAGGCAGTCGATAGAGGGGCCTCCAAACACCTCACTAATACACTGGCTAAGCTGCAAGTCACGAGGAGCCTGCTCCCCTGCTAGCAGCAGTTTTAGCCCCACTGAACTACTGGGAAAGCCACGGATCACAGAATGGCTGTGATTCCAGGTCACTAGAGCATGTTTTCAATGAGCTGGGACTGACTGAGAAATCTGGAGTGACATTCTGGGACTGGCTTCAGACTGGGCACACTCAACCCCTGGTGAGATGTAAGAGTGCATCCCCAGAGACACATCGCGTGCTGGAGTTGGGGGTGCTTAAACACCCTGAGATTATACATGAACAATCACTCAGAGGTTCATTTTCCCCTTCTTTGGCTACTAAAACCTCCAAAAACCAGCTGATGCCCCAAGCATGACAGCAGAGATAAAGGCAGCATCCTAGCAAGTCCCCATGGTGACAGAGGAGACTGGCAGCCACGTGGCAGAGGCATGGTGCTGGAGGCAAGCCCTGGGTGTCCTTTTCTGGCCAGAACAGGGCATGCTGGGATCAGAACGACCACTGCTCACAGCAAGGTGGGGAGACAGCTGCTTCTGCTGGCCCTTCCCTCCTCAGTGGGGCAGTGGCTTTTGATCGGTGCTTGCTGTGCATTCATAGGCACATTGTGTCTCTGCTCGGCAAGACTACTGCTGAAATACAAAGGAGCTCCAAAGCAGGGGCAGCAGAGGCTTTGCCCTCCTCCAGCTCCCACCACGTGCGTGGTTCATATTAATTAAGAATGTGATTAGCTGTTTGCAGGCAGCTCTGCAGCTGGGAAACCCCAGAGAGATTTGCCCCAGTTTTGCTATCCCTTGCGGGGAGAGTTTCCAGGGATGCCACATTGCCTTGTTCAGTGGTCGCAATAAATGAAAACACTGTCCAGAAGGCATCTGTGCCAGCAGTGCCTATCTGGAGTAGCATGTCGGGAGGCATGGATCATGGCTGACCTGGGCTGGCATGGCAGGGCCTGACTGCAGTACCATCAAACAGTGCCACAGTCCTGTGGCTCATGCTGCCACAGGGCAGCTGCAAACATGTCACAGTGTCCTGCCAACCTTTTCCCAGGTGGCTGCATCTGTGGCTGCAGGCTGCAGCTGGGAGCTGGGTCTGGGTGGCAGAGCATGTGGCAGGAAAAAGTACACCCAGCAGGTTCTGGGTATCTGGGCTGATAGCTGTGCCCAGGGGCCCAGAGTGAGCAGGAGTTGGCCATATAGGACCAAATTAGTGGTTCATGCTTTCTGGGGCAGGATGGGGAAAGTGTCTGGCTTGCATTTATCATGAACTCACATGATATTTAATATAGTTTAGCTCCATAACTGAAGAGACAGAAAGCCTATTCCTAGGGGGTCACTAGGAAGAGACAGCATGCTTAGCCTTCAGCAGCTGGCAGAGCTGCAGCATGGGTGGAAAGCACGGAGTAAGGCACTGCATAGACCGGATGGATCCCAGGTGATGGGCAACACTCATAGAGTGGGAACGTGCAGCACACAGCCTGCTCGGCTCCAAGCAGCTCTACAGGAATGTCCCATTCTCCCCCTTTGCTGCTTGACCAGGACATTCCCTGCCTACCACTCTCCCTCTTTCCCACCTACCAGCGTTGGGGTCATGAGACAGCAACTTCTCGTCAGCTGGAGGGTCACCCCATAGACATCCACACTTCTTTCAGCTTTCAGTTGGTGCAACAGGCAATCCAGGGCAATCAGTGTCCCCATCTGGCTCACACCACCGCTGCAAGGGACAGGGGAGAGGCACTGATTCCAGGCCAGGCTGAACCAAGACTCTTTGACAGCAGGCAGTAGGCCAGGAGTCAGATGCCCCATGAGAACATGCAGCAACTGTGTCCAGTGGGGATAGGAGTCTGTGAGCACTGGTGTAGACTACAGGGACCCCTGGGGAGACCAGGAGGATGGGAGCCCCAAAGTGCCTGTTGAAGGATCCTGGAGACCCAGCCTACCCTGCCCTGCTGAGCCGTGCATCCCTTGCCTGAGCCAGCTCCACCATGCTGGGCACAGTGTGCCAGCTATGCTGGCTCCCGAGGGATCATGAGCTCTCCCTGGTAACAAGTAGGTGAGGACGTCAGGGCTGCTCCCAGGACCTCAACAGTTGGTCCAGGGATGGCCCAGGCATCTCAGCTGGGAATGCTTGTTCCCCCCACCCCTGACCCTGACCCAGCACAGTTTGCCTTCCCTTCTCCCATAGCGCTGGCAGAGCACTGCTTCGTCTGACCTCCAGAGCTTCCCTGTCTCCCACAGACCTTCTCTCAACATGTCCCAAAACCTTGAGGTCTCTGGTGGAGGGCACTGGCTTGCTGGTGGCCATACCAGGGTGCTGTGCAGCCTGGTGGGTACTGGCTCTTGGGGACTCCCCATGGGCAGAGCAGAAATCTGCTCCACCGTACCTGCAGTGCAGGATGAGAGGACTGGCTTTCTTCCGGTGGGGTATGCACCGTCTGACAGCAGTGAGGAACTCCACCAGGCTCTGGACATCTGGCTGCTTCTTGCTGCTCCAGAGTGTATACAGGAACTGTTGCACCTGCTTCTCCTTTGCTTTCTTCTCCTGGTAAGACATAAAAAGTTGTCATGGCTGTTGGGGAGGGAAGGGTGGATTTAGATGCAGAAGGGTTCCAGCTCTCCAACCCTTGGCCTGCCAGATGCTTTCTGTGAACTGAAGTGCTAGGTTCTATAATGCTATCCAAACAGTCTCTGCTGGGGCACTGCCTACCATCTGCCTAGTGGGGTTGGTATATCTAGGAACCTGCTGTCCTTCCCTCTTGGCATCCTACCTTGCCCCTTGAGAGTAAGAGACAGAAAGACTGAGAACTGGGTGGGTCTTTGCAAAGGGGTCAGAAAGTCCTATCAGCCAGCTGGTGGGAGAAGCCTCCAAGGCTTCTCCTGTGCCTCTCCTATGTTTGCTCCACAGATGTTCTTCTGGATATTGGAATCCTAGATTCCCTCCTGCATTCATGGGCTACTGGCACTTTGTTCTAGCAGCTCAGCCCAGTCTCTATGGACCCTTGAGCCCCTGTCCTTCTAGACTTGTTTGCCAGCAGTGAAGAACACCCCAGGCAGTGGGAGTCAGACTACCCCCATGAACACGTACATGTTTCATTTTGAACTGGATACACCTCCATCCTGAGACAGGTTTCTCTGCACCACGCTGGATCGTCAGCATCTTTGTGCAGAGAGAGTCTCCTTCCAGGGGCCAGCATGCCTCACTTAGGACCTGTGCACAACAGCAAATTGGGCTTCATGTTGATGGTGGACATATTTCAGATCAGTCACCATTTTAGGGGGGTGTGATGGGACTGGACTGGGACCACCTCCCAGATCACTGCATGTCAGTTCATCTCCTGGCTGCAGCCTAGGGGAGTTTTGGAGACAACAACAGATTGCAGCCAACTTCCCCATTAACACAGAGCTCCTTGGCAGTGGGACTCTGCTCAGCGGAAGCTCTCCACCTCCTCCATTCTGTCCCTCCACAGGTGGAGAGAGGCAGGAGCTGCTGTCCTTGGGGTGTTCTTGAGATGCAGCTTGAAGAATACTTCCGGGGTGAGGCAGCTGAGTCCAAAGACCCAGCCCATGGACCCAACGATGGGCAGTACCGAACCTCTGTCCCCTGGGACATGCTGCAAGAGCATCTTGACATACAAAAGTTTCAGTTTTAGTCAAGCTGGTTCTGTATCCAAACTTCAGGGCACAATAAAAGGAGTTTAAGTTTTTGAGCTACATTAGATTCCAGCTCCTTTAAACAGGTTCCCACTCTACCAAGGTGCAGGTAGGCACAACACCTTACCTCCCCCTTCTCGTGCCACGGGAGAAGTGTTAGGATCGTGTGGACATCCTGTTCCCACACCAGGGTCCAGAACTCCTCCATGGTCACCTTGTCAGGCCCCTGGACAGCCAAATAATCCCTGCTGGAACTGCAGCCCTGGGTGGGGAATGAGAAAGTCACTCTCCAGTTGGAAAGGGAGACAGAGGAATACAGGCATCCCAAGTGACTGAAGGAAAGAGGTCAGGAAGAGATGGGAAGTTCAACACATCAGGAGGCAAAGAGAGAGGAGAAAGCACTGAAGATGAGAAGTGGGCATGGGCCAACCTGGGGAGAGGAAAAAGACTCATCCTCAGTCCCCAGAGGTGATGCTCTTGTCCACAAGAGCACCATGTACAGCGACACAACAGCAGTGACCAATGGAGCTGGTGGAACAGTGCAGGAAACAGACAGCAGAGTGCAAGAGTTGGGTGAAGAAGTGAGGAGCAGCACTGCCACCCATGGAAAAAGGAAGTGACAGGGTCCAGGCATTGAAGAGGGTATTGCAGCTTTTTGGGAGGAGGGACAACTCACCGGGATACGCCACACCTGAAGGAGACCTGAAAAAGTGCCCTGTTCCAGCCGGGAAAATTTGACTCTGGAGCGATCATCTGCAAAATATGTGAAATATGAAGAGAGCCAGGGCAGCTTTGCACTCATACTGCTCTTGCAAACTGACTGCCGGACTCTGCCAAAGCTGCACATATCCATCAACCATCTTCCTATCTCTCCATTTCTCTGAAAAGAATTATCCCTCTGCTGTGCTCCTGTTCACCTTATGGACACTCATCCCCTAGACACAGCCCTAGAGCTTCTCCTGGAGATGCTGGAGGGGACCCTTTCCTGTTGGTGGAAAGGTCCATAGGTCTCTATGACAATCTCCTGCTCAAAGCAAGTCCAGTTAGAGCAGGTTGCTTAGTGTCTTGTCCATCTGAGTACTGCATATCCCGAAGGATGAAGATTCCATAACCTCTCTGGGTCCCCAGACCAGTGTTGACCACCTTCATGGGAATTTTTTTCCTTATATGAAGTTGGAATTTTCCATGTGTTCCAAATTGTCCCTGTTGCCTCTTGTCCTTCTAGGGTTAACCTCTGAGAAGAGTCTGTCTCCATCTTTTCTACATCCTCCTAGCAGGTGGTTGAAGATGGCAATAAGCTCTCCCTTTTGCCTTTTTTTCTGCAGGCTAAACAAATCCACCTCTCTAAACATCTCTTCATACGTCATGTGTTCCAGCCCCTGACCACCTTGGTAACCTTGTGGTGCACTCATGCCAGTGTGTCACTGTACTCTTTTGTACTGCAGTGCTCTGGTCCTGGTTCAGTCTGGCTCCACGCAGGTAAAGGAGGAAAAAGGCTGTGAGGTGTTAGCAGCACTTACATGGGAGGATGCTGGAAGAGGGCCGTGCCTGCTGGCTGCCTGAAGATGGTGTTGCAGAGCTGGCTTCCTCCTTGACGACCTCTAGGAGGGTCTGTCACAGTGAAAGAGGGTGGAGAAAGCAGTGAGCAGAGATGGGTCAGGAGGGGCAGGAGGATGTGTGGGCTCCTGAGGACACCTGGCCTCAGCAGAGGGGTGGATACATTGGCTATGTAACCACCTAGCCAAGCCTCTGTGGGGTGGGCTGCCAGGTCTGGCCTGCACTGCCAGGAGACATCTGCATTTCTCTGCTACCATCCTGTAGGGTAATGGTGTTCATGCAGGTCCCTACCCTCCACGGGGTCTGGGAGTGCCTGCTCTGTGCAGGATGTGTTAGGGAGCCGTGTGCCCGGAGAGGCAATGCTAGGGAGGGAAGGGGGTACGGCCAGAACAGCCAGGCTGGTGGAAACCAAGGCATGGGATCCACTCAGGAAGGTGCTTCTTGGGTGTACCCCAGCCAGGCCAGGGACTAACACTCCCCACTTCCCGCTCGGTTTGTGTGGCTGTGGTGGCATTCCCTGCAGCCCTGCTCAGGACAGGTCTCACCTCGTATTCCTTCAGGAAGCCCACATTGGACTTGGCTGCTTTCTGGGCATAGTGCTGTGCAAAACTTTTGAGTGGAATGGGGCAGGACCTGGGGAAAGAAACTGGGGTAAGGATGAGGTTGAGCAAGCCCAGCAGCATCCATGCTGTGTCCGCAGTAGCTAAACAGGGCTGCAGACAGATCACCACCCCTCATATGCCTGGACCCTTGCAGCACACCAGCCTGGCTCTGGCTCATGCTAGCCTACTTTCCCTCAGGCAAGGCCAGGTCTCAGGTGTAGCAGAGCCCAGAACGCAATCACAAGGGGCAGCATAGACAAATCCACCCTGTTTTGAGTGAGGGAGGAGAGAGTCTGACCGTGTAGATGTAGGACCTCCAGATGTAGCCTCAGAAACTACAAGGCAGGCAGGCAAAGCCAGGCCCAGCCTGACCCTGCAGCCTCCTCATGGCCTCGGTTAGAAGGGACATCCCAAGGCCACCCTGCTGCCATGAGCCCTTCCAGTCTGAACCCAACACTAGTGCAGTCCTGTGGCTGAGGATTTGGAGACTGATATAAATGCCTTCCCAGGGCAGCTTTGCAGGGTACAGCTGTGGCATGGGTGCAGCCCAACACACTGGTATGCTTCTGCCACTGGAGGAAAAGGGGATGAAGTCTCCTGTGCCCTCTCAGTGTGCCCAGTGACTCCTACCCAGTTCTGGATTGGGCTCCACATACTGCAGGGAACAACCAGCCCCAGGGTGACCCCCCCCCAAAACACAGGGTGGGATGGTTGTCTGGGTTGCCCAATCCTCCTGTCCTAGAACCAAGTTGACACCAGAATCTGAACTTGCTGCCTGAAGGGGCTGTGGATCAGGGTGGGTAGAGTAGCAGGCAAAATGCTGAAGACCCTTACGTCTCTGTTCCTGATAGACCCAGGAGTGGCTCCTCCAAGATCTTGTCCAGGATACAGCTGTGCAGGAAAATATACTGGGACTGGAAGGCAAAGGCAGACAACAGTGTAAAGCAGTCCTGCACCACACAGACAGCATGAACAGGTGGGGATGGCACTACATAGTGGGCAGAATATGTCCTACATTCATGCTCCAAAACCCCTGACCAGTTCAATCTCAGCACCCCGGGTCCCTTCTCTGGGTCTCTTATCTCACATGAAGGGTAGTACTGACACTTTGTACCATCCTGAGGACTGCAAATATCAACTGGGCTTTGGAGCATCATAGGCCAATGATGTGGTGTGGGTCAAGAATCGTCTGTAAAGGGCCTGATCCTGTTGCTAGGTGTCCTTGGTTGTTTCTGGTCATAGATTGCTTTTCTGAGCCTGCTGAGAGGGCTCTGAGACTCTGCATGTTGTTGGTGTGGGTCTAGCAAGGCATGAAGCTGTTGGAGATCCCCATGGAAGAAGAGCAATTTTCACGCTAGCTGACTGACCGAGGGGGATGCCACTGCTTTGAGCAGCAAGATGGCACAGCATCAGGTTAGGTACCAGCCTGGGGGTCCTGGAGCTGGCTGATGCCTGCCAGCCCTGCTGGCTTTTATACTAAGAAATTATAAGCCTTGGGGAAGAGAAAGTAGATGGCTTACCAGGGTTTGAATCATCTGATAACGGCTCATCCGCAAGGTGTAAACAACACCAAATGTGTCCACTATCTTCTCCTGCTTCATCTGCTGTAGCAGACGGTCCAGGGCAAGGAAGGTGCCAGTGCGGCCCACTCCGGCACTGAGACAGCACAGACAGCAACTGATTAACTTTGCTGGACTTTGTGACTGATGGGTTCCCCTTCGGTTGCTAGCAATGGCTCCCAGATACTGCACCCTGGAGCTCTTGCCCCAGTGTGGCTCTGGGGCTGAGGAACCATTCAAACCGTCTTGAGAGGGTGCTGAACATCCTCAGATTTCCCAGTCCCCTGGGATGAAAGGCAGGTTACAAGCTCCCCTGTAATCCCCATCAACCAAGCAGGGAGACTTTTCAGACCAGCTATGTTCCCCAGATGCTGCTCTCCCTCCTCATGATCCCTACCCTGCATAGGTTCTGGGAGGAAGGGGGTCATGGGTTCATGCAGGAGCAGGGACCTCATCTCCCATGCTCTCTCCTATTTTCCCCTCCTGCCTTCTGCACCAGCCCTCTCTCCTCAGAAGACTGCCTCACCTGCAGTGCACAAGAGTCGGCCCGGCATCCTTGGCGCTCTGGATGTGTTCTCGGACTAGCTCCCTGAAGGCCATAATAGAAGTTGTAGACTCTGGGATCCCATGGTCAGGCCACGCCGTGTAGTGCAGGTGGGACACATGCCGCTCTGTCTGGAGGCCTTCCTGTTGGAGGGGACATTGATCATTAGCCTGCAACCTGGCAGGACAGGCATGAATGCAGTCTGCAGTTCTGGGAGTGCTGGATCCTGGGACATCCATTTGTAGGGGCTGGCTAACAGCATTTGGACATGTCCACACTGGAGCTGCAGAGAGGTCATGACAACAACTCATTGCCTCTTCTCATCCATCCTGGGGCTGCAAATGTGGGAAAAGCTCATCATCCCTTGGCTGGCTCTGGTCTTTTTGCACAGAGTTGGTGCCAGAGCTCTATGCATGTGGCTGTTATCTGGCTGGGAGAGACGCTGAGTCTGCTGCACTGTTCCATGGCTCCTACTGACCTGGCCTCTCTCCACAGCTCCCCACCATGATGAGTTGTGTGGAGGTGGCAGGGAGGAGACTTGCCTTTGCCTACTCTGGGAATGTGCCCTCTTGAAAGCTGTTTAGCACCAGGAGGCAAAGTTCCTTGAAGCTCCCGGTCATGTCCCATTGCAAGGATGGCAGGCCAGTGGGAAGGAAGGAGGGAATGATACACATTGAACACCTCTGTGTTAGCAAATAATGAGATGAGACTGTTTCCCCGGGGACTAGGCCTTGAACCCTGCTACTGGCAGAGAAAGGAGAGTGTTCCAGATGTCTACGAACAAGGAGAAATACCACTGTATTCAGTGGCAGGTTCTCTCCTTAGCAAACCCACAGGCTTTGATGGGGTGCTGAGTCTGTCTTCTTGGGCTCTTACTCACATGCCACAGTTTGAACTCACGCATGGTCCACTCTTCAGAGCTGCTCTGCTTCAGCAGGTGGACCTGGACCTGCCCGTAGGATACTGGGGCAGATTCTGATGGCCAGTAATGATCACAGAGGACCTAAAGTACAAGCAGGTCATGGTCACAGCAAGGCCAGTGCAGGGAAGAACAGGCCTAGCTAACCCATAGGGGTCACCTCATGGCTCTCTGGGAGCAACTGGAGACCCCTTTGCAGGGGAGGCCAGGGCATCAGGGGCAGAACTGTGGGGAACAGGCAAGGGTGGTTCCCTTTCCCACCAGGAGCTTGGCACAGCTTTCCTCCACATCCCCTTGTCTTGGATCCCAGAGCCCCCTCCAGAAAATGGACCTGTACAGGTCTCATTACCCATGGCTTGGCTGTGGTGCAGTGCAGACCTACCCGCCCATTCTCCATGCACACTGTCAACATGATGATGTTGCAGACGTTCTGCTCCCATACCAGCCTCCAGAAGTCCTCTATTGTTTTCTTCAGGGGCCCCTGAGTGGCAATGAACTCCTGCTGGGATGTGTAGCCCTAAGCAAGAGCCAGACAAAGAGTTGGCAAGTTCCCAAGGCAGGTGGGTCCTGCCCTGGGACAGAGTCAGTGCCTGGTCTGCCTTTGTGGTAGACGGGGAGATACCCATTTTCCTCAGCCCAGCTGCCCCTGTGGGCACAGTTACCCCAGCAGGTGATCTCAGAGGTGCCACCACACAGGAAGTGTGTGCTCCCCAACACATGCTCACTACGTATTTGGAATGAAAGATACAACCCCCCCACACACACTTCCCTCCAAGGAGTTCCTAATCCATCTTTAACCAGGTAAAGACAGACCAGGGTCTTTCTTGTGCTCCCCAACCATTACTTGAGGTTAGGTGAGCATGCAAGGTGTCAGGCCTGATTCTTTGCCTTTGTCCCTTCAACACACACATGCACTGCAAATCCACAAACCCATGCATGCTGTGGGCCCCTGGCTGTTACCTGGGAAAACCCCCCAGACGGGGGACATGGGCACAGGTCCAGGGTTGTTCAAATGCAGCTGTACAGACCAGAAGGAGAAAGAGCAGACAGATAGATGGGGCAGTAAGCTGGGAGGGATTGGAAAGTGGATAGTCCTCAAGGAGAAAGCAGAAGGCCTTGCCAGTCTCCCCACACTGACACCTATGCATTCACAGCAATCACCCATCATCTCTCCTCATCTCCATCAATCCCAGCTAGCAGGCAACTCTTCATCTGTGCCCAACTCCCAAGATCTTGCCACAGCCTGTGCCAGCTACTGTTTCAGTGGTAGCTCTTGCCCACCAGCCCTCATGACCTGAATCCAGGCAGAGTTTCTCCGCTGGTGCTCTGTGGCCCTGTGCTGTCTCTGTGCCTGGGGAAGGCAAGTGGGCACTCACAGGCATGAAGTTGGCATTGATATAGTCTGAATGTGGATCGTCCCCCAGTTGGCTCAGCTTGACTCGCGAGTGATCATCTGAAAGAGACCAAACAAACATGACTCCCCAAGGCAGCCCTTTGGCAAGACATGGCCAGCTCCTTCACAGGAATAACACATCTGGACAAGCCCCAGCAGCTCCCCTAGCTCCATGGATGTAGACAGCTGTGATACTCTGTACTCCGGCCAGACACCCTGCTGGATAATAAAGAGGAGCTATTATCATGAGGCCCATCAGGGAAGTCTGAGGATGGCTGAGAGCAGCTCCTCCTCCTTGGCCTGTCATCTGGCACCCTGGGATATTCACGGTTCCCACTTCACCTGTAGCTGGGACACTCTCCCTGAGCAGTGCTCACCCAGCAGCTGCACAACAGCTGCATGGAGAAGCTGAGGAGGGTGGTGGCTCAGCCCTTAAATCTTGAGTCTCCACCAGGAAAAGGGAAACTGAAGAGCCATACAAGACTCCTTCCAGGAGAGAAACAGGAGAGGACCCAGGAACTGAGAACCCTACAGTGCTGCAAGGTAAGCCCTTCCCTGTCCGTTACAGCATGAACTCCCATCACTGGGCCCCTGGGGAGGAGGAGAGAGAAGACAGCACTTACAGGGCAGCACGTGGGGATATCTGTTCTTGGAGATGTTGGTAGATAGCTCGGCCTCCACCTTTGGCTGCTCCTTTCCAACTTCCTTTAGCTCCTGCAGGACAAGGGAGAAACTGAGCACAATAGGAGTCCCTACAGATCATTCCTGGCCAAACCAGCTCCATGCCCATGGCAAACATCTCTGTCTGGTGTTTCAAGAGGTCAGGAAAGGGCTCACCCCTGCACAAGGAACTGCTCTACACTTTCCCCAGCATAGCCTATGTACTCTGAGCCACTGGTGGCTTTTCCCTGTGCCTTTTCCAACAGCATTGTTTGGAATTAAAAAATAACAACAACAACAACAACAACAACAACAACAACAACAACAACAACAACAACGAGAGTTATTGGAAAAAAAGCCTCCCAGAAGTCTGAAATCTGTGAGAAACTCAAAGCATTTTGTGCTGAGAAAAATTAAATAGCTTGTGGTGCTTCTGCCTCAGTCACTGGTGGGGCTTTCAAAGGGGCTGGCTGTAGAGCAAATCAGACCCTACAGATGTTTGCACTGAAATTGCTATGGGAGCCAGTGAAGCTAGTCTGAGATGAACTTCACAGTTTGGTCCAACAGTTCTGAGAGTGCCCCTATACCTTCATTTTGGGTGCAGGTTCCTTTCCAGTACTGCCAAGGTGGGTCTCACTGCAACACCACTCAGCATCTTTGCCCCCAGTCCAGGCCTGGGACCCCTAGTTTTGTCCATCATCAGCTGTCAACAGTGCTAGTTCACCTCCTATCACACACAACATGTACTTCTACTAGAACTTGGACAAACCAGGTCTTCAGCAAGAGAATTACCTGCTCACTTGGTCCATCCAGTCTTTGGCCTCCAAGACTGTCCAGCAGTGTGGTTGGGTTTCTAGAGAGGTGGGTTATTTGCCCTGGAGACATGGAGTCTGTACAGGCCACCCAACAGTTGAGGCATAACAACCTCATTTGAGCCAGGCTGGATTTGAACCAGCGCCCTAGAGGGGAAATTAAATCTTATCCCTAGCAGGAGTGTTCTCTTACCTCAAACTCCTGGAAGAAAGCGTGATTACCACTTGCTGTCTTCATCTCATAGTACTGCTTGAAGTTCTGTATGGGGATTGGCCGATGGACATTTCTGCATGAAATGAAGTCCAGAAGAAAATATGCCTTAGCTATTGAGAGGTATGGCAGGCCAGCCACACGGCCAATGAGACAGCCCAGTCTTGAGACCTGCAGTACCTAGATGTACATGCACAGGGATGGCTTATAGCTTTTTCCATTGTTCAGGGAAGTGGGTCCAGCAGAGCATTGTTTATCTAAGTACTGGGAGGGATTTCAGGAGGATGAACATATTCCCCCACTGCAGAAACCTTTGCAGAGGAGGTGTGGACAATGCATTTCCACTTCCACTGAATTGGAATGGAGCTAGGCAATAAATGCTGAGCATGGGAGAGCCTGGGATTTAAAAAGCAACTGGAAAGAGAGGACAGCAGCTTGATTTTTCCTGATTCAAAGCATGAGAGGTAGATAAAGGAGTCTGGGACCTGCCTTGACACAAAGCAATGGGGATGGAGGGGAAAAGAGCACAGTCAGCAGCACTCACCTCAAGCTGTAAGTCACCATTTCCTGGGGCAGGCTGCTCTTCTTGGTTCTGAAAGCAAAGTGCAGATGTTACTCTTCCCTGCATTGCACGGACTGATGCTACAAGCATATTGCAAACTGCTGGCTCACAGCACCTGTGAGCACAAGGCTCTTATTATGTACTTTTCCTTGCAAATTTGTAGGGTCCTGTGAATTAATCACAGGAAGCTCCCCTCTGCCTGATGTGTTTGGTTCTGTGCCTGCTCTGTGATTCTCAGGCACAGCTCCAACTAGAGGGTGTCCCAGTTTGCTGAAAGCTCATTTTATAACCTCTCACTGCTCTTTCTCCTGGCCTGGCATTGAAGGTGAGATTTGGCCTCAGATTCTCAACCTGCACCCACTCAGTAAAAGATGGCTTACCCTCACCTCTTTGTTCTGAGCTGTTTCCAGTAGGCTAAAGCAAAAATAGCTGTGAGTGTCAAGAGAAATCCCACGACAATTCCAGCTATGACTGGCAGGGGGAGTGGAGTTGCATCTGCACTGGCTCCAGCAGCTGAAGTCAAAAAGAGAAAGAATGGACAGAAGTCAGAGCCAGTAAATGGCTACATTTACTGCATTTACAACATTTACTGCAGCCCCTGAACTCCCCTCTGTCCTACCATTAGCTTGTTATTAATTATCTCTACCTGCACAACCAGGTAGGGAAGATGACAAAGTGGCTGCAAGATACAGATTCCATCTTACCTAAGAATGTGGTGAATGACACTGCAGGAGCTACCGGGTCATATCTGGTGAAGGCAGCGATGCTGAACCTATGGTAAAGCAGAGCCCTGCAATCAGGGGAAACCTGAACTGATCACAACACTCATGCAGTCAGCAACCAGAAGACCCAAATGGACATGACAGCTGCCTCTGGTTTGAAATGCTATATTAGAAGAGGCTTGTTTTCTCATGGAAATTTAGGTAATGTGTGGAAATGGTCCTTCCTCCCATTTTTGCCTCTTGGACCTTTGCTGCACTTAGGAGAACATGAAAAAACATCAGAAAGCACAGATAGCAAACAGCTCTTCTCTGAGGGGTTATTTGTGGAGACAGGTTGCTGCTCTCTTACAGGACAGAAATAGGGAAAGATAATAGCACGGGGGGAAAATCAAGTTGGGCCAAGTCACTCTCTCAGTTAATGTCAATCCACTAATTACTGTGAGAGCTGAGCTGGCCTAAGAGGGCACCTCAGCTGGGAGAGCTGAGCCCAGACCGACACCCCTTCTCAGGCACACACAATTGGCTGTGGGATATTCTCTTCCTCTGTCCTAGATCCTCCTCCTCCAAGCAATGTGTGCACCAGGTATCACAGCTCCCCACAGACCTGGCTTCCTTGTCCTCTGAACAGGTAACCCAGAGGAACAGATCCTCATGTGGCCTAAATGCAAGCTAGGACTTTCAAAATCAGCTTTGGATTTTAGCAGCGAAGAGTTTGTGGAGCTGAGTGTGAGCTCCCTCTGGCAGCACCCCACACCTGATGTGCTGGGAGTCAGGATGTCTTTGGAAACTGAGCCCTGCAGATACCATGGCATAAGAGATAAGAGCTTGTGGATAAATAAATTGCTGAAAGATAGGAAACAAGAGTTAACTTTCACAATGGAGAGGGGCCATTGGAGGGGTCTGTGCTTTTTACCACACTCCTAATGATCTAACTAGAAAGGCAGCACAATTTACTGAAGATACATATTATTTACGGCAATCAAAATGAAAGCAAGCTATGAAAAGCTGCAAAAGGATCTCCTACTCCTGAGTGACTGGACAATTAAATACATGTTATTCAATCACAGTAAGCAGGCTACTGACACAGTGATAGACTCTGAATTAGCTGTCTGCATCCTCTGTGCAGGAAGTAGATCTTGGAGAGAAAATGTCAGCTCTCTGCTGGAAAGCACCAAGGGCTGGTAAACACTCTCAGACTGGCTGGTGGCTGAGAGAGTATTTAGGGGATGAAGGGGTATCTTAGTACGTTTGTACTGTTGTTAAACCCTTTTTGAGGCTGCTGACAGCAACAAGAGATGGGGTCAAAAAGATCCTGGTCTAAGCCAGTGCGGCTGTTTTGTTCTTACCCTGGAGATGGACATCTGGTCAGCTGCCGAGGCAGCACTTACAGCCCTTGTCAGCCTCAGCTTTTGTTTCTGCTCTCCCTTTCCTTGCCCACTGACACTGTTCTCTGGTTTTTCAGCCGTTGCATTCCTCAAACACTGCTTGGTAGAGCAACCCCTGGGCTCTACTGTTAGAGGCCTGGTGAGTATGAGGGTGAGGCTGGGGCAAGGGAGATGGTGGCACCTTGCAGGGGACACATGCAGTCCCTTTAATTCTCCAGCTCCTTCCCTCCAGGAAGGATGGTGACATCTCTTACCTGTACTGTTTGTCAGCTTTCAGCTTCCCATTGCATGTTGCCCTGGACTGGCCGCACTCCTCTATTCCCACTGGCACGGGCCAGGTTTCAGGGGAGCTCCCGGGGCTCGGATGGAAGGGATTGGGGATTAGTACAGCCAAGTAGGAGTCCTCTGTCCCATAATAGTGGTCATACCATGTGCTGGACATGATTTCCTGGGTGGGCCTCAGCACTGGAGGGGAAGGTACAAAGTGACATTGGTAGCCCCAGAATGATGTCCAGGGGAACTGCTGCCCTCCAGGGACCCACTGCAGATCAGGATGTGCAGGGGCACTTACACGAGTCATTAGTGGTAACGATGACACCATAATACTCAATCTGGCCATTCTCCTCACTGAACAGGTCGGATGAAATGATAACTGTGGAGCTGGCCTCCACTTGGAAGATGTCTGCTCGCAGGGGTGGAGGCAGGGCTGGAAGAGGAATCCAGCAAACACAGCCTGTTAGTGTGTCCCTGCTCCCACAGACCTACCATGCACTACTCAGCTTGTGAGTGTCCCCAGCACTACCACCCCAGAGCCCTGCCCCACTGCAGTCCAGTGAAGGACCACATGGGGCTCACAGATATCTGAAAAAGTCCCCAAGTCTTATTAGCAACACCAGATGTCTTCTCCTGGGGGTCTGTGGATAGGCTGTAGGAAATAAGAGGACTCACCCTCCACTGCTGTGTTGCACAGCAGAGTTACGACCTGGCTCCTCATCCTGTTCTTGCCCACTGTGCTCACAATGATTCGGTATGAAGAGTTTGGCCTCAGTCCTTCCAGGCTGGCCTCACTCCTAGGGACACTCACGAAGTACTTGGAGGTGGGAGGTCCATCAGAAAGTCTCTCTGTCACCACCTCGTAGGTCTCCACATCTCCAGGAGAGGTGGTCCAGTTCAAGTAGAGACTCCTGGACTCTGGCAGACATTGCACATCCTCCACTGGGTTTGGTTCTGCAAAAGAGAGAGCCCTGGATACAACAGGCTCTGAACTTACTGGATCAGAGAAATCCCAGCACCAACCCATGTATCACCCCAGAGCCATTATGGCCCTGTACTGCTGGTCCCTAGGTCAATGGGAGAGGGCAGAGCTGGACATCTGTGGCTCAAGAGCCTTCTGTGCTCAGGGCCAAAAGACAAGGTGAACGGGCCAGGGCATGGGAAGGAGGTGTCTTGTAAGAGAACTAGACCATTGCAGATCTGCTCTGCAGAGTCCACTTTGCTTCACAGTTTGCCAGGCCATTGGTTGATGGGGAATCTCTGTGCTGCGGAAAGCTCAGGGGGCTGATGGCTACCAGAGGGTCACCTTGCTAGTCTCCCTTATCTTCTACCATGAAGACTTCCCACCCTGCTGTCAACCCCCAAGGGCTGTTCTAGCCTTGAGGCAACCAGATGTTTTCCCTCTTCCAGTCTTGCATTCTTCCCAGCCCCACAGCAGATCAAACCCACCTATTGGCACTGCCAAGGGTTTGGTGCTGCTCCAGTAAGGCCCAGCCATGCAGCTCAAGGAGATGGTATAGTTCCTCCCTGGGATCAGCCCCTGGAAGATGTGCTGCACTTGACCTTTGATGACAGTGTGCTGTTGGGGCAGTGAGCCGTTCCTGGGATCTCGCAGCCACAGTTGGCAGTCATCTTGCTGGCCAGAGATACTGTCCCAGGAGATGAGCACTGTGTTGTTCCCTTCAGCCACCGCAGAGAGATTTTTGGGAACTGAGGGGGCTACAATGAAAATCACATTGGGGGAGTGTTACTGGCATGCCAGATTCCCTGTTCCATTCTGCAGAGATAGAAACAGGAGATGGGAAATATGGAGAGAAATTTCCTGTTTTTAGTGGTAACATCTCTGCAGCTGCTGACCGTCACTACCAGAAATGGCCTTTAAATGGTAATGGGAACACATGCAGAGTGATGAGCATGAGGAGGTGGGTTCTTCCTTCTGCTAATTAGCAAGTGTTCAGTAGAGACCTGACTCCCAGTACTCTGCCAGGGGCTGGTTGAGCATGGGAGCAGAGACCTCTGGATTCCCCAGCTGCTGTGGGGACAAGCACATGAAAAGGCTTATTGTGCTTATTTCCAATTTCCACATTCCTAAAAAAAAAAAAAGCAGCCCAGCCTGCCCTTATCCCCTATGCCAGGAATTTCCTGAGTGCCTGAGAGAATGGCAGTGTGGCGTGGCAGAGCATTCCCCTGCCCTACTGTGGGGCCTTATGGTCTCCCAGGCTGTGAGAGTGTCCTTGATCAGAGTAGCACTACCACCAGTGGATGCCTTGCTCTTGTTCAATCACCTGTGTTTGGAGGAGCCAGCAATTCATGAGCAGTGGGATTGCAAGCCAGTAGATCTGCCCTAAGAGAGTGACCATAGCTGCCAGACTGTCTTACGGACAAGAGCAGTCCCCTGCTCTCCCCTCCACAAGGGCTAGAGTAGATCATAAACCTGCTGCTACAGCAGTACCTATAGCTTCCAGGCAACACTCCCAGTCCTGTCTCTGCACCTTCTCACTGCAGGTGCTGAGCCTACCTGCCGCATGAAGGCTGAATCTCACTTATGACACAAGGGCCTCTAGCTTTTGCCACTTACTTGTCCAGTCGCTGATGTTCCCTGCTGAGGCTGCATAGGGCCCTGCCATGGAGAGGACTTCCAGCAGATATTTGTGCCCTGAAGCCAGGCCAGAGAAGGTGAATTTGTTGGTGCCTTTCCCAACAGATGCGTTGCCTGCCACAATACCTGATCCCACATGGTACAGGAGGAGCCTGTAACTGTCTTGTCCTCTGGGCTCAGCTTTCCAAGACACGCTCAGCCTATTGGGATACCCCTGGTTCGTCATGTACACATTACGTGGTGCCAGGGGATCTGGAGAGACAGGATGGAAGACAGATGTATTAGTGAAGGGTCTGAGGACATTGCCCAGGTGTCCTGGCAGTGTCATTGGAAAAGGTGCACCATACAGGACAGGGCACTTTGTCTTGGCTGGATGGCAGCATCTAACAGCCTGGAGGCTGTTAAAAACAACTTCTGCAAACTCTGATTATTGCCTGACTGAGCAAAGACAGATGGAGCGAGCTACCTTGACTGCCCTGGGATGGGAGAAGAGGTTGCACCCAGCCAGTTGCAGGGAAGGGGAAGCTGAATCTCCTCATCCCCCTGTCTTCCTGCTCTCAGTTTCTGCTCTCTTGCTTCCTCCTCTGTGCCCAGGGGCCAACTCTCCTCTGAACCATAGCTCCCAGACTCTGCAGCTGACCTAATTCAGGGTTGAGGAGCTGATGGTTAGGAAGGGCAGAGCCCTGCTCAGTGCTGCAGCATTGACATATACTTGGGTTAAGGTGGGGTCAGGGATCTGCCATGAAGGCCAGCAGTTATGTGCTTGCATTCTCTTTGCTGTGAGCCTTCATGATGGGCAGACTACCCCTGCCCCAGCAAGGCCTGAGATCACCCTCAAAACCCTGGTACTCACATGTCCAGTTGCTGACATTCCCTGCAGGTGTCCGGTAAGACCCGGCTATGGAGACGACTTCCAACACATACTTGCTTCCTGGGGCTAGGCCCGTGAAGGTGAAGTTGTGGGTGTCATTCCCAAAAGAAGCTGTAGCTGCCACGGTGTCCAGGCTCACATGGTACAGAGTCAGTGCGTAGCCATCTCGTCCCCCGGCTGCTGTGCCCCAGGATGCTCTCAGGCTGTCAGAGTGCCCCTCGCTCAGCAAGCACACTGTGGCAGGGGGCAGGGGGCCTGGGGAGTCACCAGACCTGATATTAGGGACCAGACACCATGCAGAAGGAAACAGATGCTTGATGGGACACTGTACATCAGGACAGATTCTCCCTGAGGGCTGGGGAGCAGCGGGTCTTCTCTGGCATGCTCCTCCTCCCTACTCTTCTCTTTTCCCTTCCCCTCCTGCTTGACCTCTAATGCTGCTCATTCTTTGTAGTCCCTCATGTGCCAGCTCTTCTCCATCCAGTCCCTATCTCTCACCCTTCTCCCCATAGCCCAGCTGGAGTGCCATTCCCCCTTTCACATGCACATGCATTCTCCAGCCATTCTCTGCCAAACAACTGCCTGGAGTGCAGCTGCCAGGGCTGAGCTTGGGCAGGACTAGTCTATATTCTGTCCAGCCTTAAAATCTTTCTGGGATGAGCAGAGGTGCTGGACTAGTCTATCTCCACAGCAGAGACTTGTTCTCTTGAGAAGACCATGGATCAACCTTTTCTTCCCCCCACTGATTCATGGACCTTTATGATAATGTGTTTTCTATCCGCTGGAGGAGACTCAGCGGGGGTATGAGTGCTCAGGTATGCAGGGACATTTAGCTGCATGGGCACAGGGATGTCCCCACATGGGCACGATGGATACCACTATGTGTCATCAGCACATACTTGTGCAAGCCTACAGGTGTGAACACCCATGTGTCCATAAGGACAACAGTGTGCCCATGCACTAACTGGTGTGTGTTGCATTCATGCATGTATGTACACATCTCCAAAGGCACCAGTTTCCCTGTAAACCTCTCAGTCCCTTCAGGGCTGCCCAGTCATGCCAGGCCTCCCACCCATCCCCAGAGCACTCACGTGTCCAGCCACTGACGTTGTGTGCCACTGCCTGGTATGGTCCAGCTGTGGCACTGACCTCCAGGGAGTACTCGTATCCTGGGGCCAGGCCCATGAAGGTGAAGTTGTGGGTGTCTCTCCTGAGCAAGGCCGTTGCTACCACGGTGCCCAACCCCACGTGGTAGAGAGTCAGTGCATAACTGTCTCGCTCCCCAGCTGCAGCTCCCCAGGATGCACTCAGCCTGTTGGAGTGCCCCATGCTCAGAAAGTGCACGGCCGCAGGGGGCAGGGGGCCTGGGGAGGAAACATGAGTCATTGCCAGAAGCCATGCCTGAGCTTAGGGGAAGGGAGATGCCCCATTTCCACACCAAGCCCCTAGTGCTGCAGGCAGTGGGTCAGCCCTGCAAGGTCCTAAAGTCTGGCTTTGCCCTTACCTCTGTGGCAGCTGCCTCTGGGGACTCCCTCCTCCCTGGTGCTGCCTGTGCCCCAGCCATCCCTCTCTCCAGTGGCTGTGGATGGCTACTTGAGAGGCAGGTGGCCAGGCCACAGGGTCCAGCACAGTTTCCCTATGCTACATGCAACAGGTCATGAGCATAGGATGCTCGTGTGGGTGAGGAGAGGAAGGCAGGGATCTGGCTGGACCAGTATGGCCTCTGATTTGAACTGGGAAGGGGGAGACCTGGTGGAAGACACCTGACTGCATCATACTCACGTGTGCAGTGGGTGAGGTTGAGGGTGCTGGCATGGTAGGGCCCAGCTGTGGCCCTCACTACCACGCTGTAGTGAGTGCCGGGGCTCAGGTTGCTGAAGGTGTGACTCCTGGCGTGCCTACTCAGCACCATGTGCCCAACACAACTGCTGGAGGCTGTGTCATAGAGATCCGCCACATAGCCCTCTACTCCCTGGTCCACTGCTGCCCAGGAGGCCTGCAGCGTGGAGGCAGAGGGGCTGCTCAGGGTGAGGTTGGCAGGGGCCAGTGGATCTGGAAGACAACAGGGAAATAGTCAGTCCCTGTGTGTGCCACCACTCGCTGCTAACTGCTATTGCTTGGCTACTTTGCCAAGTGGCTCCTTGCACTCTGTCAGTACCCTGGGCTGGATTCCAGCTCCAAGCTCTTGCAGGGCAGTGGGCAGGCTGGTCACCAGAGATCCTCCCACAGAGAAGCATAGAGGCAAGGGGGCAGTCAGTGCACATGGTTCCAAGCACAATATCCTTGGGACTTGCAGATGTGCAAGACAGAGTTACCCAACATCTTTGAGGTGGATGGGGGGACTGGCCCAATATGGGGGCTAGAGTGGGGACAGTGACCTAGAAAATGGATTGAGTGTGCAGGGGCACTGTGGGGATGGTTTGGGATGGGGAAGTGGGGGATAGGGATGCTCTTGAAGACTCACATAGTGGCTCTGAAGCACAAGGAAGAGCTGCGCCCCACCCAGCAGACTTACATGTCCATTGGGTGACATTGGCAGAGGAAGCTTCAAATGAGCCTTTCACAGCAGTGACCTGCACAGCAAACCTGCTGCCTGCCTCCAAGTGAGTCCAGGTAACATTCTGAGCATCTGGCCTCAAGGTCTGGACCCTCTCCCTGCTCTGAGAGGTAAGGCTATATATAGTAACACGATAATGGTCCCTTCTGCCCGGGGGCTTGTTCCAGCATGTGCGAAGCTCTGAGGAGCTGCCTGGGTTGGTAAGGCTCAGGTTTGTAGGAGCAGCAGGAACTGCGAGAAAAGACACAGACACGAATCAGAGGGAGAAAAATCCAGTTCTGAACATGTAGCCATCTCTGGGGAGGATTCTTGCTTTCCCCCGGGCAACCAACAGCACCAGGCCAGCCAATGATGCTATGCCCACTTGGTGGAAGAAGGTTGCAAGAGGCAGAAAATGACTGCAGCCCACCAGCATCAGGAACCAGGCCAGGGGGCCTTGCTCTCCTCTCTCTGGATGGCAAACATCATTCCCCATTCCTTTCTACAGCTCCTTGAAACTCTCCCACCTGGAGTCACACAACAGTGGTGTGGATGATCACCTGTACAGCCAGTGATGTTCTTGGGGAGGGAACGGTAGGGTCCAGCTACAGCCCAGATCTCAACAAGGTAGCAAGTTCCTGGTGCCAGCTGTGCCAGGGTGATATTGGTGCTGTCTTTTCCCATGTCTAGGTTCCTTGCTGATGAAGAGACGCCCTCCTCATGCACGCTGAGCAGATATCCATCCCTCTGCCCAGGAGGGGTCTCCCAGTGCACAGCCAGAGCCGAGGAAGTGCTGACAGGGATTGCTGACAGTGAGAGAGGAGGTAGTGGGACTGTGGGAGAGAAAAAGCGTTATAGTGGACAAATCTCGGTGTGCCCAGGACTGAAGTTAGCTTGTGTGTGAAACTGGAAGCTGCAGGACTGTGAGCCTCTAAGATGCTGTCTAAAGAGGTTTGAGGGCCGTGGGTTGCTTGCAGATCAAAGCTGCTCCCTGTGTCCCAGGTGGTAGTAGTGAGTTGCAACCACAGCCTGAGACCCCTCTGTCCCAGAGTGCTGGGGCAGGCATGACAGGATGCCCCATTGAGCTGGTGGGCTCAAGGCAAGCCCTTCATGCAGTGAGAGTCCCAACAAGATAGTCAGCACACTGAGTGTAAGACAGACACTGGTGGGGTTGCAGGGATGTGGTCTCAGGGCCCTCCCACAGAACAGCCCTGGAACTATCCTCTTGGCTCCCAGATCCTCACCAAGTCAGCCAGGACGGTACCAGGCATGAGGATAGTGGCAGAAGAGCCCTGTTCCTACCAGTGTAGCCGATGGCAGTCTGAGAGGAGCTGCGATGAGGCCCAGCCTGTGAGAAGATCTCCACGCGGTAACGGGATCCTGGCACCAGCCCCTCCAGGTCAAGGTGGGTGACTCCACGGGGAACAGACACATTCCTGATGATGGACAGGGATTCAGCCACTGAGAGCTGTACCAAGTGCTCTCTGCCACCACCTGACTCTACCCAGCTCACATGCAGCTCCTGGGGTCTCCGGCCAGGCTGTACGCTCACATTAGCCAGGGATAATGGATCTAGGGGGAAACACAACATGGAGATCCATGAAATGGCAGAGGAAAGCAAAGGGAGATGCCAGGACCCAGTCTGCACCTCTGTCACAGGACTAAAGGATAAGCTGTGACAGTTGGCTGCCAGGTCTCCCTTTGCCAGCATGCTATGCAAGCTGCCCATGCATATCCCCAGGATGCTGCTAACAGGCAGGTGGTCTAAGCAGGAGCTCCAGCTCGACTGGGGACTGCCTGAGCTATAGATTCCAAAATGAGTATACAGCACCTAGCTCATGACACATGCTCTGATTCCCAGGATCATGGAGCATGCAGCTCTCACTAGAGTCCTCCTGCAGAGATGGCCTGGCTGCGTCTGTGTCACTGCGAACTTTGTGGGCAGTGCAAGGGTGCCCTGTCCCTGCAGCAGGCTGGTGCCACCCCTCACTCACATGTCCACTCAGTTGCAAAGTGGGACGAGGATCTATATGGGCCAGCGAGGACTGTCACCTTCAGGAAGTACTGAACGCCAGGGGCCAGCCCCAGAAATGTGAAGTTCTGGGTTTTTGGCCCCACTGAGATGTTCCTTTGAGCTGGAAGGTTCTTGCTGTAGAGCTGGAGGTGGAACTGGTCCACATCGCCGGCAGCCTTGTCCCAGAAGGCAGAGAGTCCCAGCGGGCGTCTAGTGTTGGTCAGGGTCACACTGGACGGAGCCAGAGGGTCTGAGAAAGAAGAGACATGCAGGCAGTGAGAAGCAGCCGTGCTGGAGCTATTGTAGTGTGGAGGTGGGAGTTGCTGCCTGGCATTGCGGTGCTGTGTTGACTCAGGAGACAGGGCTATGGCCCCCATGTCTGCCCTAGGATGAGTTTGAGCTCCTTGTTCCAGAGGCGGAACATCAGAGGGGAGTTGGGGACTGGAGACCTGGCTGCAGAAAGGGCTGTGTGTCTGCAGGCCCTTGCCCTGGGCACTGTGGATTGCTTGCTCCTGGTGGAATCAGGTTAGAAATTGGTGCTGGCATACCAAATCCCAAGAATAGTCTAGACTTCCACTCTGCAACACACATGGGACCTGATCCCCACCTTTCTTTCTGGGAGACATTTGGAAATGTTTGACATTCAGTGATGGTTTGCTCCTGCACTGAAGACCCTTTTGCTTCCAATCTGGCTAAATGTAGCTCTGCTTTTCCTTCCACCCTTCCTTCCTCTGCCTAGCCATCCCTGTCTCCAGTTCCCCACTCTGCCCTGCTTCCATGCTGAAAACTCTCTGCTCTTTTCGGCCAAATTGTGATTGCAATTTGTGGTAGGGTTGGGCTAGGAGTCCTGCCCCTCTCTGTGGGGGTTACGCACTCACATGTCCAGTCTGTGGCTGATCGCATGGGGGATTTGTAAGGTCCAGCCATGGCAACCATCTCCAGTGTATACTGTCGCCCAGGGACCAGATCCTCAAAGGTGACATTTGTCAAGTTGTTCCCTGCAGTCATGTTCCTGACCCACTTCTGGGACTTGGTCTCCCAGAGGGTGCCAGTGTAGCCAGTGCTGCCAGCAGAAGCTGCTTTCCAGGAAGCTTGCAGAGAGGTGCTGAGGCCTTGATTGCTGAGGGTCAGCTGCTCTGGAGGCAAAGGATCTAGGAAAGGCAAGATCTAGAGTCACAGCTACAGCCAGACTGGGGCCACCTGGCAGAGGTACAACCCCAGATGTGTTGGGGTGAAGCCCCTTTCCTAGGAACACTCCCACTCCAGGGAGTCCAAGCCCTCGGGTTGCCTATGGGATCTGAACAGATCACCATCACCCCTTCTAACCCCCACAGACTATAGGGCTGGGGCAGCACAGAGTCCAATGTAGCATGACAAGAGAGGGCTGCTCTGGTGCTGGAGGAGGTTGTGGGCTGCATAGCCTGAACCAGGGCAGTAAGGAGCTGGTTCAGGGTAGATCGAGCCTGAGCAGTTCAGCCAGAGTGGGAGCCTGAGTGGGTGAATCTTTTTCTCATGAAGGGAAGAGGAGGGCATCGGACTCTGCTAACCCATATGCTGGGTAATCAGGATGAAGACCAGGGTTGGGCACATCCAACGATGCCTCTGCATTCTTTCTTAAACTTCTGCCCTTCTATTGCATGAAGTTGCAAAAGATCTGTGATTTCATGCACCCTGAGGCATGACACCACTGGGAAGGGCAGAATCCAACAGGAACCCCAGGGGCTGGCTGGGGTGAGGGCTGTGGCACTCACATGTCCAGTTGGTGATGCGCCGAGGTGCAGAGGTGTAAGGGCCAGCCACAGTGCTGATCTCAAAGCTGTAGAGGGTTCCAGGGCGAAGGCCCTCATATGTGAAGTTAGTGACACCTCTGAGAAGGGAGCTGTTCTTCACGGGGTACTCCATGGCATTGAGGCCCAGCACGTACGCTTCTCCCATTGCCTCTTCCCAGTGGGCTAGCAGGCTGGAGGGGCTACCCTGGCTGCAGAGGCTCACGCTGGATGGTGCCACTGGCTCTACAAAGGACAAAGATGGCATCATGCACATCACTGGGTGGGGCAGTGCATGAGGCAGCTAGCCTCCTCTCATGACAGTCTGTGGCAGCCCCCTCCACAAAACACAGGCAGTCAGGGCTTCAGGGAGACCATTTTACTGCTCTGAGCGCAAGGGGCTGGGTGAGTCCCTCCCCACCCTATGCTCCCTGCTAGAGCTCCAGTCATTCCCTCCCAGGTTGCCAGCCTTGGGGCAACTGGATGAGAACTGACTGTGGCTCTGAGGTTCACCCAGGAGGAACTGGGTACAGGGGAGATGCCAGTCTGCTCTAAAGGCTCTGACAATGCTTCAGTACCCAAAGAGCCACACTGTTGTGAGCAAAGGGAGGGGAACTTGTCTTGATGCCTGCTGAGTGCTAAATCTGAAGGTTATTGAATAGGATCAGGGCTTGGTTATTGCCTGACACTATCTGGCATGAGTCTGCAAAGGGCCTTGAAATCCACTGTTCAAGAGGACCCACGATGTGGAAGGTTTTTTCACTCTGATCCACACCTGTTCTTGAGGCCAGGTGCCATCATACCACACAACTCCATCTCTGCCATCTGCTGCAATCATCCCTTTCCCTTCCTGTGGGCCTCCCTTTAGGCATCAGCATTGGAGAGCTTGGCCCCTCTGTGGGGAGGCAGAAATGGCCTCAAAAAGGTGTTCTTAGACTTTCTGCTTACGTGTCCAGGCAGCCGTGCTGTAGGCAGAAGCCCGGTAAGGCCCAGCCACTGCTGTCACCTGGACAGAGTATTGCTTCCCAGGGCTCAGCCCATGAAAGGTGACATGACTGCTGTCTCCTCCAACAGATACGTTCCTGGTCGGACCGCCATTCTCTCCCTCCTGCAGGGTCACCAGATAAAAGTCTCTCTCTCCTGCTGGGGTGTTCCAGTGAGCCCGCAAGGAGCTCTGCTCCTCCACGCTGCTCAGGGTCACATTGCCAGGGCTCTGGGGGTCTGGAACGGAAGGGAACAATATTGTGTGTGTCAGGATTACAGGGTGCTCTGAACCCCAACCCCAGGCTTCGCAGGGTTTGCTTTGTGTAAGGACTGCCTATGAGCACTAAGGTCCTGGGCTGTGAGGTGTCCGGCACACCTGCATTCCCGTCCTGTCCTGCTCTGTCAAAGGAGACAGACTGCTGTGTGAGCGGGTGCCATGTGAGACCCTCAGATCTCCCCACATACTCCTGAGTCTCATTCCCTGCTCACGTAGTTGCAAGACCACTACAAGCCTGGCTTAAACATTCTGTTAGTGTGTGCTGTTTTCATTCCCCAGTGCAACCATTCCTGGTCTAGGGGAACTTAGATCAGCTTGGCAGCCCTGCTGGGAAATTCCTAAATACCCCTCTCATTTCCATTTGTGTCCTGTCATGAGTTTGCTGATATTCCCGGGAACTGGCCTGGATCAAACTGCTGGCTGGCTGCCCCCGACTTTTGCATCTGGCACCAAGGACATTTTTTTCAGTTGGGTAAATCAGAGCCATAGACAGTAACTGCGGGGATGTATTCAGAGTCACTTCATAGCAGAAACAAACCAGCTGGGGGTGTGGAGACCTTCCAAAATCCCAGCTGCAGAATTAGCAGTGAGCAGGCTCCAGGCCACAGCTTCCTGGACTAACAGGCTGAACTGGAAAGAGCTGGAGACTTGCTATCTTGTGGCTCCCAGGTCCTCAGATTTCAGCGTACACCTGGCAATGACCAGCCATTGTGTCTGACCAGGACCAGGCCGAGTCACTGGGCAGAGCAGCCCTGAGTCTGCAGTTTGATATCTCCATAATTTGTTGCTCTTCCCTATAGAAGGTCAACATTTTCTTTGCTTTCGGTGTGAATCTTGCACTATCCAGGAGGCTGTGTTTGCTCTTTTCATTTTTCCCTGTGGTTTCCTGGGGAGGTCTGGGAGAGCGAGTCTGCAGCAAGGACTCTTCACAGTGCAATGGACACAGGATTGGCAGCAAACAAGGAACGTGGTGATGGAAGTTACCCTTTCTCAGGGCCCTCATCAGCCAGAGGTCAGAAGGTGAAGGGAAGGGGGTTGAATGGGGCAACTAGCTGGGGTCTGGGAGTGCTGCCCTCAGTTTCTGATCTGCCGGACACTGCCTTCCTTGGCTGTGTTTGTATGGCATGTAGTACACTAGGGACATCCACTAAGGTAGGTTATCAGGTGCTACCAAAATACACTCTTGACAGCAACCAAGGGGGGCCAAAGCTCTGCTTCACTCCAGGAACCTCCAGTTTACACCAGCTAAATTGCTGTCCCCTTGCTCCCCACTTCCTCTGGTGCCTTTGGACAGCCCCCAGGCACATGAGAGACTGGCCCCAGCTGCACTGCACACCAGTGAGGTCTGGTGTCTAGGCTCTGGCCCTTCCACAGCCATCCTCAGGGAGAAGTCAGGCTGATCCTGTTGCATACCAGGCACTGGGACTTCACCTGCCCAAAGGGGACACTGCCCACCTTCCCTGGCCCTGCTGCTTCCCCATTCCCCTTGTCTGTTATCACAGAGCCCCAGAGCTAGGTTCTGAAGTGGCTTCAAATTGGATCCAAAAAGATGAATTGCCCTTTGCACCCAGGGCTCTTGCAGGAGACCTTTACATTCAAAGGCCAGACAAAAGGCCAGGGTCTCCAAGGCACAGAGTCAGATCTTCACTGAAGAGTAGTAGGTTGCTATACTTTTTTCAGAGGGAGAAAGGGGGCTTTGCATAAACACCAGACTCCAGGACTCAGGGGGATTTGAGGGTAGCGTCCACCCTCAAGGAGCTGGCCATGCTGTTCTCTGTCTCCTGAGCCCTTGGTTCACAGTGCCTGTTCTGCGCCTAAAGGCAGATACATGGTCACCGAGGTCCCCTTCCCTAACCCAAGTGTGCTCTACTCACATGTCCAAGCCGTGGCATTCAGCCCCATCATGGTGTAAGGCCCAGCCATGGCACTCAGACCCAACCAGTACTGGGTGCCAGGGTGGAGGTGCTGGAAGGTGTAGTTGGTGAGGCCTCTCTTGGCTGACAGGGTCTTGATCACCGTCTGGGTGAGGAGGTTGCGGAGCGTGAGGTGCAGCCAGGCAGCCCCCTCAGCACCAGCCCAGGAGGCAAAGAGGCTGGTGCTGGACCCTGGGCTGAGCCTTAACTGTGTGGGGATGGAGGGTGCTGAGGGGAAAAGCAGGAGGCAGTGAGATTCAGCAGTGGCAGAAGAGGTCTGGGGGCTCCAAGGACCCTTCTCCCTCCCCAGGGTCTCCTCTACCCATAGCTGCTCTCCATGCTGGCCCAGGGGTTGAAGGTCTGGCTGGGATCTGCTGCAGCATTTCTCTCCCACACCCCTTCTCAGGCAGGCTGAAAAGGTCTTGGGGTCCCTCCATACTTTCATATTTTCTTAGGTCCCAGGGCAGAGGAAGGTGGCAGTCTGGATAATGCAACATTTCTGCAGCTCCCACCAGCCAAGGCCTTTTGCCAAGATCCCCATGTTGCCCTTCTCCCATGGGGACATAGAGGAGAGAAGCCTGAGTTGTGGGCTTGTTCTTCAAGACCAGGACTGAGGTGTGAGGTCTGTCCCCTTACCTTGACAAATGGGGCAAAGGTGGCCCTTACCACAACCCTCAGCTTACAACAGGGATGTGAAAACTTTCCAGCTGCTCCCCAACTTACGCACACTTCCCATCCTGTGTCTGGAGTTTCCTCCCCCTCTCTGGCAGCCCAGCTGGCACATGTGCTGCATTTCTCCTGCCAAAGCCACTCTAACCTCTATCCTTTCCCTTCCCTTACCCCTTGGGCAGGCACACCCATCCCTCCCTACCTGTCCACTGGTGGATACTGGTGCTGGCCTGGCTGGCTCCAGACAGTGTGCTGACCTTCAAAGCATACTCACTGCCAGCCAACAACCCGTCAAACAGGAATGTGGAGGCATTTGGCGGGATGGATGCATTTCTCACAAGCGTCTGGGAGTCGCTGTGGTACAGGGCAAGGTGGTAGCTGTCTCGCTGCCCGCTGGCGTGTTCCCAGGAGGCATGCAACACAGTAGAGCTCCCATCACTGCTCAGGCTCAGGTTGTGGACAGGTGAAGGACCTAGGTCAGGCATGGCACAGACAGGGTTTGCTCGTTGCCTTGCTATGTCTGATCTGCCAGTTTGCCTGGGAGCTGGTGGGACAGTGCCTTCTCAGCTCACCTGGTGAGGTCCCACTGGCCAGCCCCACAAGACTGGATCCCCAAAGCATAGCCCCATTAGCTCCCTGCTAGCTTCCCTGGTCTCTCATGGGTGTCAGATCAGTCTCTGCACAGTCACTTCAAAGTGGGCAGGGAAGCTCTGCCAGGGACAACATGCTGGATGTGCACTGAGAAAGGCAAGGCCAGCAACACCTGCCTCCAAGCCCACCTAGTGTGAGGGCCCTTCATTCCTCCTGGCCCTGCAGATCCTGCCAACTGCCTTACTGTAAGCTCTGTACTGTAAACCAACCTCTGCTCTCCCTGCATGGATTCCCAGCCACTATGGCAGTCTGACACCATCCTCTCCCCATCCGTTCTCCCAGCCAACCCCTTGCCTTTGCTCTGCCCTCTTTTAGCAGACTTTCCACCTTCACCTGTACTAATTTACTCAAGGATCTTCTGGAGAGAAGCAGGCAATGGATGGTGTCCTCACCTGAGCTGTGGGCTCATCAGCCCTGCTCTCCCTTCTCCCAGTCCCTTGGCATGAGCCAGGAAAGGCCAAGAGCAAGGGCTGGTGGACAAACAAGTGTTTGCCAGAGTTGTGCCAAAATCATGGAGCAGAGACAGCTTCCTTGTACCTCTTTCTAGACCTCCAAGCATGACCTTTTCTATCCCTTAGCTCTTTGCAGAGTCCACATCATGGTTTGATCCATCACCTGTTGCATTATTCCAGGAGAAGATGTGGCCTGGCTAGTGCAAGGTGCAGGGGCAAGACCCTCCCTCCTCATGGATGAGAGAATAATCTACTACCCATGGGCCCTGGGGATCAGGAAAGGACCCTAACTGACAAGGAAATGGGGAATGACCCAACCTCCCCGTGGATTCACAGGATTCTACGTAGCCCTGAACTTTGCACCCTCCAAACCAGTGTGAAGATAGGACAGGATGGGATAGGACAGGACAGGACAGGACAGGATAGGATAGGATAGGAAGGAACACTTAGACCCATTGACTCTGCAGTCCCTGGGGAACCTCTTACTTGTCTGTCCTGTGACTGTCTGGCTGGTGATGTTCATGCAGGCAAGAATAGCTGTCACCTCAATCTTGTAGCACGTGCCAGGTGTCAGCCCGTGGAACCAGAAACTGGTGCTGTTGGGTCCAACTGATCTGTTCTGCAGCAGCATGTCCGGCCCCAGGGAAGAGAGGGCAAATGAATATCCCATGGCACCCCCCTCCGGCTCATCCCAGGATAGAAGGAGAGAGTCCGAGTGGCCATGGTCACTCACGCTGAGGTTCAGAAGGGTCCCTGCAGAGGTAAAGCCGAAATCCTCAACAGGCAGCTGTGGTGCTGCTGGACCCAGCAAAGGCACAGTGGGCAGCCAGCATCTGGGGCCAGGCTCCCCAGCCCACCAACCTTCTCTGCACTTCTTGGCACAGGGCACTCCATGGGCACTGGCCCACTGCAGTCAGACACCCCTGACCCCTGACCCCAAGGCCTCAGCAGCATTTGGAAAACACAGGAGTGTTTGAAAATCTTTTGGAGTGAAGGTCAAAGACACTGTGTGAAAGAGGTTCTCCTAAGCATAGAGCATCTCTTCTGGTGGACAAAAACCTGGCCTCCAGCTTCAGGCCATCCCATGCTGTTCTCAGACAGCCCCAGGTTTATGGCAGAAATGCTGCCTTGTCTGGTTATAATCCATTGCTTGTCATCTTATGGTATTTCCTTGGTTGGTATGGGCCCCCCAAAAGATGTCAAAAGGCTCTGGACCCAGCTGCAGGGGCAAAGCAAGGGCCATCATGAGAACAGGGTGGATATGGCAGTGGGGCAGTGGGTGGATATGCAGCAGTACCTGTCTCTGTGTGAGCCCTGACAGAGGAGATGGTGAAGGCTGCCCTTGAGGGATCCAGGCACTGACACCCCACTGTCACCAGGACAGAGCAGAGAGGGTTGCTGGGGCTGGGGACAAGGGAGGTTCTTTCTGAACTCGTAGCTGGACTGGGAGAGCCAAGATATCAACCCTGGTCCCTGCAGCACATGGATAAACCAGAACCACTGCTAGGGAGCAACAGGCCTGGGGCTTGTCTTGCACTTGGCTGCACCACAGCCCAGAGAGGGTCGCCCAGTGCAGGGCATTCAGGGACCTGCTGTGCCACCCAGGAACCTGGGGCCAGTGCTGTGCTTTGCCCTGGTCGGTGCAGAGAAGACACAGTGAGAGTAGGTGGCTGCAGACTGTGGCACCAGATTTGCATAACCCACTGCTAAGGTGTGTCCCTGTCCTGGACTCGCTGCAGTGGCATCATCAGCATGCTGTGGCTGCAGGGCCAGTGCTGTGGCATCCAGACAGAGACCGTCTGGGAATGGGAAGTGGCATACAGGGATTTGTCTAATTTGCGGGTCAATGGCCAAAAATGCCACTGAATCCCTGCCCTTAGAATTGCTCAGGAACTGCCTACACAAAAAGGAGACAGAGCCTGTCTGTTGGGACCAAGCTGGCAACATGACCCCCTGCCATGCCTCCACGTCACCTTTTTATGGGGTCAGCCCCCCCCCCCCCACAAGCCCCTGATGGGGACCACTCCACTAGCAGATTGTCATACACCCTCCACTCCTCAATATTATTGTTAACTACAGGCTTTCTATTGTTTTCGGCCTCTGGGAAACACCATAGATGATCTGCAGCTCCAGTGCTAATAGAACATTTGTGCAATAATTAGCACTTAAAATTTATGATGCGCAATGTGTTGTAACAGGCTTACATATGATCCGGCAGGACAAGAAAGCTTTAAACAAGCACAGCTATTGCCCCAAAGGCCTGCCAGGGGCTGCCTTTATGCAGCAGAGGGGCAATAGTGTGGGGTGAATCCTTGTGCCAGGTACACCTTCTGGACTGTTCAAGTGTTTTGTGTGGGTTTCCTACAAAGCTGGAGAGCCATGAGGCTTTCATAACTGTATATTATTTCTGTTTCATGTAGTGCTGTCATTTGGAGCCTGCTGCTAGGCTAAGGAGAGCTTTACTCCACAGATAGGGTGCAAAGAGAATAGGGAAAACTAGACTGCCAAAAAGGGAGCAAAGGGAGCGAGGTCTCTGAAAACACCTTCTGAGAGCCATCCCTGAGCAGTTCAAACACAGGTATGGAAATAGTCTGCTTGGGAAGGATTATGCGAATGCAGCTGGATGTCTGGGAGTTAGGTGTCTACACCTGGGCCAGTTGTCATGGGTTCCCTTTGCTGTCAACAGAGACCTAGTCACAGCAGCACATGAAGCTGAGGGCATGCCTAACCTCCTCCCAAAGATGTCCAGATGAACTGTGCCCAGCACAGAGTTCAAGCAGCTTGGTTCAAGCAGCAGGATGGTTTTCCACTATGGGATCTTTCTTGTCTCCTAAAGGTAAGAGTTCTCCACCCATGTTTGTCTGCTGGTCCTAGGTTTCCAGCAAACCAAATAGCCTTCCTTCATTTGTCATTTCCCAGTCATCTTCACCTCTCTGGTAAAGCTATACTAATGCCTAAAATAGGCCAGACACATTGTCCAGCCCTGAAACCCATGGCCATAATACTGCTCATGTAACCATAGCTAAGTTCTGTTAACCACATCACAAACAGCCACATCCAGACACATTCAATGCCATAAATGTTGCCTGTGGATCATCTGGGAGAGTGCTCACTGGAATGGGCCAGAGCTGTGCTGGGGAATGTGCCAAACGCAAGCCCACAGCAGGAATCACTAGATGCAGAGTGAGCATGGCTGTGTTGCTTCTTGGCCAGCTCAATGCAACCATGGAGCAGCACCATGAAGCACAATCCATAGCTCCCTGTAGGGGACCTGTGACTGTGTCGCTGCTGTGCCCACTCTGTGGGAAGAAGGGAGCCTGGAATCTTTTCCATCTCCCACATGCTGCCCTCCATGGAGCTCATCTCTGCTGGGAGAAACAGGGCTGTTCCCATGGCCCCATAAGACTGGGTGCCAGAAGAGGATGGAGCTGACTCCCTCCCCTTCCCTGGTCATGATCAACTTCAACAGGCAGTCAGTCTAAAGCAAAATACTTACAAAGCTACTCTTAGGTCCAAAAGTCCTAGCCCAGCACAACTGCTCATCTGCCAGCTCCGGGGCACCAAGACCACCATCCACATCCTAGGTAGCGCCTTGTTTCCCTCATCTTTGACTTACCTCTATCACTTGGTGCATCCTGTCCTTCCAACCCTGCCCATGCTGTCTGATTGCATCTCTCGCCCTGGGGAATTGAGGTCATCAAGAGAGACAGTAGTGAGGTGAGGTGGTCCAAGCTGAGACTAAAGGCTAGGATGGGTGACCTGTGCCAGGCCCAGGGGTCAGAATGGCTGTGCATAGGTTCCACCCAGCCATGATATCTGGGACGATGACCCTGTTTTCCCAGGAGAGCACAGGTCATCTCTAATGACAGCCCTCCCCTAGCCAAGGCAGGGAGACAGACATAGTTTTTGGGATGCCTTGGCCTTTTGCATGGGTTCTGGGACTGCAGACATGCATGGGGCACTGCCCATGGTGTGGAGACATCCCACCAAAACTATCAGAGCATAAGGGGAAGATTCGGGCAGGGAGCGAGTTCAGGACAGGCCCTAGCAATCTCATTCCCTCTACAGGCACCCCCCCCCCCTTCCCATGACCATCGTGGGGGATGAAGGGACCCCAGAACTCAGTCCAGTTGCCATCCCCTGCAGGTTGCCAAGCAAGGGCTTGACCTGACAGGTTCAGAGCATCTAGCACCCTCTGCCCCACAATGGGTGCTCAGCAAACTCTCGGGACATCCATCTCTCCACAGTCTGCTAGCAAGCAGGGCGTGCTTTGCTTTAAGCTGAGGCGAGTTCCCTCCACATTAAAGGAAATATCTCTATCCACTTTCTGTCCAGCAACAAGCCACAGAGGAGCACTCATCTTTCTGTATTTATTTCTCCCTCGGCTCTGGTGTCTGACTCATTTTTGGCTCCTCCACCAAGTGTCTTTGGGAGTGTGTGTGTGGAGGAGAGTGAGGGGGATCTGGACCCCCTGGGAACAGCAGCCAGCCAATTCCTGGGACGAAGAGCCGTGCAGCCATGGCAGCAGTAACAAGCTCTGATCTCAGGCACTGGGGCGAGAGGGCATAGTGGGTGGAGGGAAGCGGAGGAAAGAGCCAGCTCATAATTGCAAACGTTGCTAATTTGGTGCAGCTGCACGGCTGGAGAGGCAGCCCAGAGATATGCCGTCATTCCTCAGTGGGGTAGGACTATGCAAGCCCCTTACTGCCAGTGAATGTGGAGCCAAGATCCTGCATAGACAAACGAGGGGTTCAAGAGACAAGGGCTTACCTCTGCCAGGGTTCCCAGGAGCCATGGTTCCCACAGGACAAGCAGCGGCAGTAGCAGTAGTTGCATTGGGACCAGGGCAGCTGCAGAATAAAGGAATAGCAAGTTGGGGGAGCTTCTTAGTGGTGGCTGTCCTCGTCTAGCCCCTTATCCCATGGCAGCGAGGGGCTGTGTCCCCACATGCTTTCCAAGCTTGAATGACAGGATGACATCAGTGGGAGCAAGCGTTGCATGCCAGCGTGTTGCACATCAGCCTTGCCAGCTGTCCTTGGGCAGGAGCAGAGTGCGCCTCCGGGCTGGGAGAAGTCCAGTGTGTGTGTGTGCGCGTCTCCTTGTGAGCATTTGCTATTGTTCCTGCGGATCTGTGTCCCTCTGCGGTGACTCTGCAGTTGTTCTTGTGTGAGCGTGTGTGTGTTGCGGCCAGAGAGCAGCCTGCTTGGGGGGGGGGGGGCTTGGAGGATGTGGCGGGGGATTGCTGTGGCTAAGTCTCTGCAATGCTGGAGCCCTGTCTGGCTGTCAGAAGCTCTGCAGAGTTGTGGGAATTGGTGCAGAGAGGGGAGGAGAGGGGAGGAGACAGGCCAGGCCAGATGGCGGCTCTGAGCTGGGAGGGAGTGCCCAAACCAGCCCCCAGCAAGGAGAGGGCGGACCACAGCCTCTGGCAGCTGGGCTTGTGCATATGGAGGGGGCATTGGCATGAGTGTAGGTCTAGGGTGCTGTGCACCTTGCCAGGTATCTCTGTCCCCAGCATGTTCATGCACCCTTTAGCTCTGTATGCATATGTGTCTGTGCATGATGCTGATGGGGAATGTGAGCTTTTGTCATGCCTGCTGACGTGGGAGATATGCGTCTCTGTATGATGCCTGTGGTGCACTGCTGCTGTGCAGACAGATTGGAGCTCTGGGGGGTGTACACTCTGTGAGAGTTTTGTGTGTGCTGTGTCCCATGGGCGTGAAGGTGCCTGGGCTGTGCTCTGTTTATTTGAGGCATTGGCTGGTTCTGACCTGTGCCACATCTGCTCTTCGGCTGTGGGAGATGTGCTTTGCACTGCTGCTGTCAGGAGTTTGTTGTGCCCTCCCAGCCGTGTGCAGTGCCATGCACTATGTGGTAGTGTGTTGTGCCTGTGCAATGTGTGGCTGGTCGCCAGCTCTGATTCAGAGTGGAGATGCCATTGGCTTCACATCAGCGCTAGAGATTTGGGGCAGTGTTGGAAAAGGTTCAGTGGTTCATCTATTCAGGAAGCCAGTGCAGCCTGTGTGGCCATGGGAGTCTGTCCTGGTAGTCAGCATGGCCACAGCTATTAAAGCCCTGCCAGACTCTATGAGCCCCTGAGCCTGTTAGGGTGGGATCCCACGTGGACTCATTCCCCAGCTGGCCAACAGGATGGTGAATTCCCTCCCATGGAAATGCTGAGGTTAGTCAAGTGGGACCTGTGAGGGCCAGACTTGCCCCCAGTGCCCGGGCCCAGTCTTTGGGAAGGCCCTAGAAAGTAACCAAGAGCAAAGATGACATGGAGGGGCAACTATCCTCAAGTGCCCCAGACTGTGACCCCTCTCCAACCCCAGATCCATGCCCAAAACCTCCTGACAGTCCCCAAGTTGATGGGGCCAGGTGGAGAAGGGAACAGGGCATGCGACTCCCCTTCTCTTTGCATGCAGGACCTTTGCCTGCTCCCCAGGTCCTGTCGAAATGTGAATGGTGCTAGGAGTCCTTGTCCTTGGTCACCACCATGTCTCCGCAGAGATCCCAGGCCCCAACCAGAAGCAGACTGAGGGAAGTCAAGCCCGGGAGCGGGCCGGGGGGGGACGGTCCCGATCCCCTGCAGGGCCAGCCCTGCCTCTGTCACACTTACCAGTTGCCTGGGTTTGGGAGACTTGTTGACTTGATTCATCTCAAGCCTGTTCCCCAGCAGCAGTGGAAACACCCAGGGACCATCCAAAAACTTCCAAGCAGGGCTGGGTAAAGGAGCCTTGGTGTTGCTACTTGTCCCAGTGGTGAAGGTGTATTTATTGCCTTGCGTCCCCTCTATTAATAACTCAAATGTTCCCACCTAACACAGATGCATGGCTTTGTAACATGGGGCTGTTTAGAGTACACCCTATATCCCAGGAGCTCTATACTGTCACTGGGCCCTGAACAGCTGTAGAGATCAGTGGGAGCACAAGGCAATGCCTTGCTTTTAGTGTAGGCAAGCATTTTTCATCCTTAATACAGGTAGCTCCAGAGGGAATGAATGTAAATATACAAGAGATGCATCTGCTTAAGTGATGGAGGCCACGGGTAAAAGCCCTGACTGGAGACACCCATCACTGCTGTTGAATGTAGAAGTGACCAGAAGACTTGTCTCTGACTCATGAGAAAGCTGGGTGCACGGTGGGTGCTCACGGATACTGCAGGTAACGTCCTCCAGCCACTCGCAAGGATGGGGAGGGAGGTCCCTTCTGTGGGCCAGAGCAGGGGGAGGCTCGGGACTGGCTGCTGCGGTCTGAAGTGGGCTGGAGGCTGTTTTAAAAGGCCTCTTTCCAGAGCAGGGTGGTTGCAGCCAAATGAGAGGAGGTTTGAGTTCCCACTGCAGTGAGGTCTTGCCACGTTTACCCTGAGGCCCCAGGGTGGGATCCTGGAGGTTACAGCTGGCATGTCCCCAAATGCATTTGCAAAGAAATTTTCGACCCTCATCTCACTGGGCAGGACTCGGATTGGGCGGGGGTGGGGGTGGTAGAGGCTGTCGGCTAAGGTGCCCTGCCATGGAGTAGGATGGGTGACCCCACATCACAGGCAGGGAGCACAGGATTGCCTTTGCTGCACTGAACAGCCTGGAGAGCCAGGCTGGCCTGGGAGCAGAGGCAGAGCCGGCTGAGGAAGCCAGGGCAGGGCTAGTGGGGTTGGATGGGGCAGTGTGGTGTCCCGTGGAGGCGGAGAGTGGCCAGGGTTGCAGGTGAGGGCAGCACCAAAATGAATGAGTCCATGGCTGGTGAAGCAAGAGGTTGGGGATTAGGATGGAGGCTCAGAGGGCTAGAAGTTGTGATTCAGGGGAGATGGGGCAGGGGAGACTCTGGATTATCAGGGAAACCCTGGGAAGAGGTTAGTTTCCTCTGCTCTCTCAGGGAGGTGACAGGAGGCAGTGTCCCCCACAATGGCACAAACAGGAGATTTTCCCAGGCTAAAGAGTCAAGGTGGGGCTCATCTAGCTTCAAAGCACACCAAAGAGCTCCAGGCCAGCAAGAGGACAAACCTCATTCACTGCAGTCCTAGGAAATGCCAGCTGGGCTGAGACTGCCCTGCTCAGCTGGGGAGCAAGCTGAGCCTGCATATGCTCACTATATCTGCCCGCCTGGAGCACTGGCCCAACCCCTCCAGCCTCACCTATTTGCAGCCCAAATGCTCCTGCCACCAACCTCTCTGCAAACCTTCTACACTGCAGACAGCTGTGCTGTGCAGTGAGACCATGTCAGCTTGGGAACGGACCCTCTAGCCTGATCTGCCCTCCCTACACCTGGGAACAGCTCTCAGCCACTATAGGATACAGCAGGTTCAGTTGCCTTAGGTGTGCCAAGATTAACTGTCTCCCTGCTGGATTAGGAGCATTCCCATAAGTCTCCAAGGGTTTGGCATCCCAGCCCTTGGGTGTCTTGCATCCTAGAACAGGAGGTTAAAGGGCTGGACACTGGTAGGTGTTGGAAGCTCAGACTGAGTATGTCACTGTTTACATGCAGTTCAGCACAGACTCGAGGGCCGGTCAGCTATGCTTCCATCCCTGCAGCTCTGGGCTGAAACCCCTTCCCTGCCATCACACCAGCTGTGTCCCATGCTCCAGTGTACCCTCAGCATCCAGCTGTGCACAGCAGCACGGTGCTAGAGCCTGTGGCTCAGGACAGACAGGAGCTGGCAGGGTTGTGGAGTGCATGCCCACGTTTCACTGGCAAAGCTGGGAGAGTTGCAGAGCTGCAGGCTGAGGAAATCCCTGGCTTTTGAACCACAGGTTTTCCTGTGGTCTTGTGGCCACAGTGATAGAGCCCCATATTTTGGTTCCTTGAAATTGCTCTGTCTGACAGACTGGCAAGGGGGTCCAGCAGTGGAGAGAGCAAACGGGGACACATGGCCATCCTGGCTTGGTGGGAGGGAGCTGCTAGGGAAGCGGGTGGGTGGTGCCATCTCAGAGGCTTGTTGGCAAACAACTTCAGCTGCCAGCTCCCTGTGTTGGGAAAACAACTCCACTACCAGGGTAGTTTCTCTGAGCATTGTCCAAGCACCAAAGGACCCCTCCTACCCTCCCCAATTTCCAGGCTGGTGAGCAGAGCAGGAATGTCTGGAGCATGTCTTCTCTCTCCCCACTGGGGCCTACTGCCATGCTGTGCTGATGCCCCATGCTTCTCTGGGTAGGAGGAGAGGTTACCCTGTGGCTGGCATGAGCATTGGCTGGCTGGATGCCTCGGCACCATGCTTTGCTGCCCGTTGGGCTGGGACTGACCATTAGGCGCTACAGTCCCAGCACTATTCCAGTTGCTTTTCCAGCCTCTGTGCGTTGCTGATGGTGCAGCACAGGGCAGACAGAGCTGGTACCCTGCTGACTTTGGTGACATGTCCCTGCCAGCCCCACAGATTTAAGCCTACTCTGATTCCTGCCCACGGACCCAGCAGTTCCACTCTGAGATGGACCTGAGCTGAGGGACTTCAGGCTACGCCTGTGGTGGAAACCAGCCTGAATTGCTACTTGGAGCCAAACCCAGGCCTTGTCCCTGGCGCCATGGGGCTCAGCAACCTCCCATACTGGACAGAAGAAGCCACTCATTATATGTTAGTGGTGCTTTCTGCCTGGCCACCCCGGTGACACCATGCCCGCCACAGGCAAGGACACAGAGAGAGCCCGCCTACAGCTGGGGATGCCAGAGCCCCCCTTTCGTCCCCCCAACAGTGAAGCTTTCAGTTGTGCCAGACCCAAAAACAACTTCAGAAGTTTTCTCCACCCAGCAGCTGGAACTAGGCCTGGAAACTCAGGGGCTGCCGAGTCATCACATTTTCCGTGAAGCAGCAAAGGCTACCACAAGGAGCAGGGGGATGGGAAAGTGCCTGGCAAACTGTGAATATTTGAAAGCTGTGCTGACTTGAGCTGGAGTGGTATAGCAGAATCTGGATAGCCATGTCCTGGCCTCCTCCAAGGGGGAGAGCCCCAGGCTGGGAGATTATCCTTGCACCTGGAACCAGGCTTCATCCAGTCTGGAGCAGAGGTGAGAAAGGGAGACCTCTGACACCATGCCCATCACTGCAGCGTCTTGCTTACATCGCAGGACAATAGGTACAGTGCAGCAGTAAAGGCCCTGTCTGAAACCACTCCAGGTTGCCCCACTGGGAAGTGCCAACCTTAGAGCAGAGCAGACTCATCCTCAGGTTTGCCTTGGCACTCCATATGCTAGCCTTTATGTGAGGTGCCCTGGGCATGGAGCTGGTGGTACAGGGCTTGTCCCCGTTGGGGCATCTCCCAGGCTTGAGCAATACTCTCCATGCTTGGAGGAAATAAGGGACCTGTGTGGGAAGCACCAGCTTGGGTGAGGAGAAGGGATGAGCATAAAGCTGGGCAGCACAGTAGGTGCCAAAGATCGTGGATAGTGGGGGAATATCCCTGAGTGTTGCAGGATCTGTGCATGGGCTCAGCATGGTATCAGCCAGCAAGCAATGCTCTTGAAGCTGGGCATAGTGCAGAGTCCGGGAGGGCCCCTGCAAACTGCTGCCAGGGGAAAACCTCATGGGCACAGGCACTGCCACTCAATCTGAAGGGACTCAACCTCAACAGGAAGGCCTGTCGCCCAGAGAGGGCTTGGTGCAGTGCAACACAGCCTTGGCCTGGCACTACACCATGAGTGACACCGTCACAATGCAGAGGACCCTGTGCCTGAATCTGGAAGCACAACTCTCCTGGCCCCCTGCATGAGCACTGCCATCGCTCCCTGGGCAGGACCTCCTGCAGGCAGCCTGATGCCCTGCCAGGGAGCTTGTGTTGCCCCACAGCCCAGCAATATGGGGTACCAGTGCCACTGGACCTCCTGCTCTGGGAACCTGCTGCCCAGGCTCCTGTCCTGCCTTGGCCCAGAAGCAAAGTCCCTCTGGTCCCCGTCCCCTCCTTGTGCCCACCAGCATTGCATACTGCCCCAAGCCATGACTTCGTCCTGCTGCCACTCCCAAGGTGCTGAGTGCTGTCTGGGGTTGTGAGGGAGGAACAAGGGGTAAGGCTGTTCCTAGGGGCAGAGCCCTTGGAGGGTGTGGGTGCTGCTGGGACCTCTCCATTTGCAAGGCTCAGGTCAGCTGCACAGCACAAACCCTGAATTCCAGGATTCTGGCATACTCTTCCTTCAACCCCTTGTGGGTCTTTAACCACACTGAGCTCTACCAGCACTGCTGCCTGCCTCCTACCCCATGCTTTCAAACCTTGGAGCTCTTCCCATTCCAGAGAGGGGCAAGGTCCCAGGACACCTCCCAGCAGTCAGGCTGAGGGGGAAAGGCGCCCTTTCTGCAGGGCAGGGCTGTGCTCAGAGCCAGGCACACTGATGCTGGCCAGGCTGCTGGGAAGGCAAAGAGGCACAGGAGCCACTCTTGTGCTCGGGTGACGTTCTGCACTTACCCCTCCTTGCAGTCAGTGACAGATGAGACCTGGCAGCAGAGCCCGTGATGCCTGCGGGTGTGAACCAGGTGCCTGGAGACCTGGGAAGAGCAGGGCTGCGAGTAACTCAGAGCACACCCAGCAAGCCGGCAGAGCCGGGTAGACCTGCTCTGTCCTCCTGGGGTGCGGGTAAGTCCCCTGGGGCTGAGCAGACTCAGGAGTCACCTTCCTCTGGCCAGGGCAAGAGACGCCAAGTGGGAAGGGCTTGTGGCAGCCTGGAAAGTGCCTGCCTCACACCTTCTGTAAGCAGTGCTACAGCAACATCTGAACTGCCTGAAAGACCCACATCCCGTTGCCAACATCCTGAGAAGCCATGCGGGGGCTGAGCTCCCACCCTGGGACACAGCCCCAGAGTCCCAGCACCAAGGCAGCGCCAGCACAGAGCCAGCACAGGTTAACAGCAAAGGTGCTTGGTACTGCCAGAAAATGCACTCTCACATAGCCAAGAAGGGTGTGTTGCTGGCAGAACAACAGGAGCAGGCACCCAGTGCCTCCCCACGCCTCACCGTGCTGGGAAGCCAGGCTATGAACCCCCCCCCCCCCCCCCCCCCCCCCCCCCCCCCCCCCCCAAAACCCCCAACACCCTCCACCCCACCCCCCACGCCCCCCCCCCCCCCCCCCCCCCCGGGGGGGGACCAGGGGAAGAACCCCCCCCCCCCCCCCCGCCATCACACAGGCACAGCAGCGTAATGCCAGTCTATGCCTATCACACATGCACTGAGGCTGCCCTGTCCTCTGCAGCCTGCCTCAGCAGGCTATGTGCCAGGTTTTGCCCGCGCTGTACCTGAGTGCAGGGCTGGCCCTGACATTCCCCAGGAAGATCCACAGTCCCTTCCCCACTGTACACATCCCAAATTCAAACACACATCTGAGAAGGGAGGGGGCAAGGAGTGGGATCCATACCTCTCCTGGTGGGCATCCCCAGCGGAGGTCCACAGCTTGTCCCTGTGAGCTTGGCGCGCACGGTGCTGGCTCTGCACGCTCACACTTGCTCGCTGTTTACTGCTGCTTGTGCATGGCCCTGACGCTCAAGTCTGGGCTGGTCCTGAAGGAAGGCCCGCCTGGGCTCGCCCAGCATCTCTCCCAACAACTACAGGACACCACGGAGGAGGGATCAGATGGATGGAGATGTCTACTGCTGCCCCATAACTGCAGGGGTCTGCACCCTCGAGAGAGTAGGAGGAGGAGTGTGCCATGCCTGCAGGCACGAGGGAGGCACCACACCTGTAGGCCTGGTGTTGCTCACAGTTTCCTCACACCTCCCTGCAGACAGCCCTCCTTTGCATCAAGCGTTGCATGTCTAGCTTGAGCCCTGGGGGAGCATCTTTGTGGAGGGACCCTTGTAGGCAGCACACACTCCTTCACGTCACTGTTGCAGGGAGAGGCAAGGAGGGCCCTGAGGCCATGACAGAGCTAACACAGACAGCTAGTCCTGTGAATGACTTGGAGGTGCCTGTGGGCTGTGATTAGCTGGGTCCCATCATGCGACCCATCACCCTGGAGTGAGAGCTTCCTGGTTCCTCTTAGCCCCACTCTGAGGGGGAGATGGATGGAGAAGAGATGGTGCCTTGGCTGAGAAGGTGCAAGGCCCCCCAGGATGGCAATCACTTATCCTCAGCCAGATGAGTTGGTGGCCTGTGTTGAAGCTAGATAGTTCTTGGGGGCCAGGGAGGGGCATCTTGCCGGTGGTTCAGAGGAAAGTTGAGACAATGGGAAGAGCTCTCAAGGCATCCCTTCACTCACCTTGACAGATGTGGCAGGAGGATGTGCAAGAACCACCATGGTGTGTGTGGGGACTCGTCTCCTGCACTCCCAGTGAAAAACAAAGCCTAGAGCTCATGTTTTTTGTCCCTTGGTGCGCTGCTGGAAGGATTAGCCTGGCTTAGGCCCATGTGGGAGCAGTGGGATCCAATATCTGCTATGTGGTGCATGAAAGGGATTTCTGCTGCTTTTGCATTTGTACCTTTTCAGTCCCAGAAGGACTTTGTTTCTGCTGCAGGTTTAAGGGTTTAAGCCTTCCCATCACAGTCACCAGTGGCTCCCCCCATGCCTCACCAGCTTGGCAAAGTTCTCTTTGCAGAGAAAAGGGAAAAAGAAGGCAGCACACTGGCTCAGTCCAGACCAGACTGACTGTGCTGAAGGGACAGGAGAAAGCCCTGGACACTGCTGTCATGCTCAGCAGCTATGCAAAAACACAGCCTCCAAATTTGGAAAGCGGTTCTGTTTCCAAATCCCACCGTGAACTGAAAAACTCTCCTGAAAATGAAAGCAGCCCAGCCCCTTTTGGTTCAAAGTTTCCTGTGTAAAAACAAACCTGCCAGACGGCTGCATTTGCAACAAAGGGTTTTGTTTTCCGGAGAAAGGTCTCTTTTTCAGAGGAGTAAACATGGGGCCTTCCCATCTCATATCCTCAGGCTAGCGGCCTGCCTGGCAGCTCGGGGTGAAGGCAGGGCAAGGTCCTAACTTGTTGCCTGACTGCATTCCCTCTCGCACATCCTCTCTGTCAGCAAGGCCTCTGCAAAGAGATCACTGCCTTCAGCAACACCAGCACCGCTGACATACTGAGCCCTGGAGACTGGCCTGCCCTGCAGGTGCCAAATCATGGCAGGCCGTGGCAGCCGAGGCTCTTTGCACGCCTCCCCTTAGCACTGTGTTGCCTGGAGGGCCCTGGAGGCAGGGAACGGTTACAGGATGGTGCTGTGTAAGGGCAGAGCTGATCCTTAAGCAACGGGAGCAATGTCTACCCACGGAGAACTCCACGCACTGCTATGGTCCCAGGGCCCTGCAGCATGGCATCTAGGGGTGCTTGCCTCCTGGCTTGGTGGTACCTGCTCCCCTTCAGAGCTGCAGCTCCTGGGATTCTCCCAGGCATCTCCTGCGGCACCTGAAGCCAAACACAACATGAGTCCATCTCTTTGGCTGTCAGTCATGCCTAGTACTTTCCAAGCTCAGCCCCCCAAAGAAGGCAACTCTGCTCCTTCTCAGGAGCAGGAACAGTCAGTGGACCCCTACCCTGGCTCTCCTCCCTCCAGCTCACCCCTGGGGCTACCTTTCCCAGGCTGATGCTCATTTGGGGCTGGCATTGCTCCAGCCTGGCTGACCCCTCCACCACTTTTAGCCCCTGGGAGACTGCCATAGGTTGCATTCACCCATCATGGTGTGCAGAGGCAGCTCAGGCCAGCACCAGGAAGCAGGATTGCTGGTCTGGCTCTCTCCCTTTCAGAAGCTGCTTCTTGAGTCTGATCTTGGCCATGAGTGGTGGTCTTACAGCTGTTGATTGCTAAAGGGCTTCATCACACAAGCTTTGCATCACCCAGCTGGTGGTGCAATTCTGGAGCATGGGTGAAGCAGTCACAGAGGGATGCAGAACCAGACCCTCCATAATTGCCTGCCAGGAATTTTGCTCCAGAGCCCTGTGAAGTCTCTTCGGTCTGAGCCTGTGTTGCTTGACTTGTGACAATGAGACCACTCACAGGGTCTTGCAGAGTGACCCAGAGCTCAGCCCTGGTTGTCCAGGGGTCCCTGATAAAGGGTCCCAAGGGAAATGCTGATGGAAATGGAAATCCTGGCTTGAGAGACTGGGTGTGGGGGCATGGAGGGGCCGTGGGGCCTGCAGATCTTCACAGATGCCAAACTTGGAGAGTTGGTCACTACTAAAGGACTGGCAGAAGTTATTTTCATTGTTGTGGGCCAGCTGGGACCTGCCACACAAGCCCTGCCTCAGTTTACCATTCACGCATGGGGAAGGAGAGCTGCTCTGCAGCCTGAGGTGAGGGAGGGAGAGCAGATGGGGAAGCTGTGAGACACCCCAGTAGTGGTGACTCCAGGAAGCATTACCAAGCCTCCTAATTCTCCTCCTGGGCTGTCATTAGCAGCGAGTTTGGTAGCCGAGCTGTGAAGCCACGCTGTTCTGCTTCTCCCACGGGTGGTGCAGGCGGGCTGTGCTGACTGCAGGGTCCAGCTGGTGTTTCCCAGATGGGCTGGCAGAATCAGCTGTGCTGGCTCCAGGGGTTGGTGGTGTTTCCCAAATGGCCAGGGGGCCTGGCTAGGCTGGCCCCAGGGTCTGGGAGGGTCTTCTCCCAAGGTTGGGGGTATCAGCCAGGCTGCAGTTCGACTTGAGCAGCCTGACTGCAAGAGCCTAAAACAACAAACATTGAAGAGTAAGGGAATGTTTTGCTGCTTTTTACTGGTCAAACGGTTTCCTGTTTTGTAAGCATTTCTTCCAGCGCCACTGGAACAGAGATCTTGTCTGAGCAAAGCCTGGTCCCACAGTGGAGCCAGCCCTGCTCCTCACCAGGGAGATAAGTCCATGCTTCCTGGACATCTGACAGAGAAAGAGGCCATAAAAGATTGGCTCTAGGAGCAATTGAGACCTTTATCAGAGACCTGCTGTAGGAGACAGCATTATTCTCTTATCCTCCAGGCTGAAAGCACACTATGAATCTGCTGTCTTGCCTAGACTGGGCACTGCTTGTTTATACAGTTTCGCTGGTGTTTAATATGGGCAGCTTTCCATGGCCTAAGAAACTTGTCATGTGCTTGGCCAGCCTATGGTCTCCCACCCGCTCGCCACCTCCTCCATGTCTCTCTGTCACTCCATTTCATGGCCCGGGACTCTGAAGGAGAGTCTGTGGGCAGTCCAGTTCAACCAGGCCTGGAGCGGTTCTGGGGTGCAATTGGGACAGCTGGGTGGGTGAGGGATGGCTGTGTCCCGGAAAGTCCCATGACCTGGCAGGGGAGCATCAACCAGAGGGAAAGGAGCAGGACTGCATAAGAGTTGTTTGAGACTCTGGAGACATGTTGAGAAGACAAGATGGGGGGAACAATTCAGGCTAAGTCCTGTACAGAGAGCATGTAAAGTGCCCTGTGCTCAGCACTGCGTACTGGGCTCTGCTTTGAACTGGGAGAAGTTCCTGCAGGAAAGGCTTGGTGTTGCAGTGTTTAGATGGGAATTTGCTGAAGGCAGAGGGTGGGGGCAGATCACCTCACAGCAAGACACTGTGCCTTGTTTCTTGGAAGCTTGGTCTCGGAAGCTTGGAGCAGGCCTCTCCACCTCCATCACAACTGCTCCTCCCAGCCAGGCCCTGGAGACTGACTGCCTTCACAGCTATGAAGGGTAACAGAGTTGTTAGGGACATGCGCGTTAAGGTTGTTAGCAGAATGCAGTACACTTTTGCTGTCATTCCAGCCTTGAGGTCCATCCTTTCTCCCCCTGCTTGCAATTGTGCACATGGGTAAGTTGTGTACCACCCTGCCCAGTGGTGCTGCCCACCCAATATCCTTTGCTGTTCCTCTGCCTCTGGCCCCAGATCCCACTACCCATCTTCTCCACATTTTATTCTGCCTGCGACTGACCTCCCCTGTGCCCTGGAAGCTACCCAGGGCTGCCCTGCAATAAGCAAGGGCAGCGGGACTATCCCACCAGGCCTCCAGGGAAATGCAGATATTTTCTCTGTTGACAAATATCATCTTTCCCTACAGTTGCTGAGGAATATTAAAAAAAGGCTGTTGGCCGAAACAGCAAGCCCGCAAGCATCAGCCCCTGGGGACTGTCTGACCAAAGGAGAAGAGACAGGCAGAGGGGATGCTGACACACAGAGTGACTGCCACTAGCTCTTTGTGGGAGACAGGAGCTGTCTGGACATCCTCAGAGTTCATCCTAGATCCACGCACGCTCAGCCATCCCTGACCATGACAAGAACGTAAAACAGGCCCTTGCAGGAATGGAGAAGGACGCAGATCTGACCATACCTCAACTGGGGGCTCCTGTCAGCACCCTTAGGTCCAGATGCAGCTGGCGCTGCAGGACGCAACACAACCCACAGCCTCTCCTTTTAGGCAGGATCAGGCAGCAAGCCTCTCCCTCTGGCCCAGCACATGCCTGGAGTTTGCTGCATTGCCTGCCTGAGTGCAGCGGTGTGGCTACAAATGCAGAGAACTCTGCGGGGTTCCCCTGGATGGACTCCAGGTCCCAAAAGTGGAAGGGCCCAAAAGGCCAGCTGAGGTGGCCTTGCTGTATTTGCTGGCAGCCCTTGTGTCTGGGGAGAGGCTCAGAAGACTCACAGAAGGGGCGTAACTGCCTGGGTGACTGTGAGAGGAGGTGGAGATGCCCCTTTGCCAGGTATGATGCTGCTGAGCAACGCGGACTGCTCAGGTGTAATGGTGCCAGGCTGGCTGGTGGTATGGCCTGGGGGGTAACTTGCCCCCAGATGAGAACAGAGACTTCCCCTAGCCCACATCCTGCCAGGAGGATGGTCCATCTTCTACCAGTGCCAAAGAGGAGTGGGAGGAGATGTGCTGTGTTCAACTTCACACCCTTCGCCACAGTCCTGAGTGATATGTAGTTGTGCTCGGCCAGTGACCCACGAGCTTCCTCATCCCCTCCCACAGTTTGCAGCAGCACTGATCCCTCCTGCTGGCTCAATCCTGGTATCACAGACACAGGCCTGAGCACAATATGCACGCTCCACGGTGTAGAGGGACTCACCCTTTCCCAAAATGCACGTGCTGTTCAGCACCCCTTGCTAACAGGGTCCACTGCTCCCCATAAACCACAGTCAAGGTATGGGAGGGGAAGGACTCGCCCGTGGACCAGAAGCAGGGGCAGATCTGTATATCAGTGCAGTGATCTAACTGCTAGGTACCACTGCCTTGGCCTGGTGCTCTTCCCACACAGTGGCAGAGGCATTGGCAGTGCTGCAGAAAGCAGACCTGAGCTTGCTGAGATCTTTGGTGGGGCTTTTGAAGCTACACTGTACAGAAACAGATATCCTGCCCACCTGCCCCAGGCTGGTGGGAACATGTCCTACCTGCTAGTAAACCCTTTGGGGCTGGTGTGAAGTACAGGGAACAGGCATGTGGGTCTCATCTCCTGCCCTTGCATGCACCCAGCTCTCTCAGTGTTGATGACAATCCTCAGGCCCCTATGTGGGACCAAGCCCCTTATCCAGGGTTGCTGCACACACCACACTGGGCCCAGTGCTGCGGCTCGTCCCCCATGCTGGGCAGGAGCTGTGTGCAAGGAGAAGGCGTACCATGGCCATGGGTGAAGGAGAGATCTGCAGTCAGTCACTGCAGCTCATACAGGGCTGGCAGAGCAAAGCTTTCTTGGGCAAAAAGTCCAATGCCTGTGCTGCATCAGGGACAACAGTGTCACCAGCAGCTGCATTAATTTATTCTCTAATGCCCAAAGCCACATGGCTCTATCTTCTGTTATCTGTACCTGCTGGCAGGAAAGGTGTCCCCTGCCTGAGAGCAGCTGAGAACCCACTTTAGCTCCAACAGCAGAAGAAAAACAGCTTAAAAAGCTTGCAGTTTCTTAGCATTTCCTCTAGATCTAGAACATTTGTGACTTCCAGCACAATGGTTTCCCCACAATGAGCTGACAGAAAAATCACTGATGCCTGGAGCCCAGGGGGTAAAACATACCCCATGTGCTGCATACTCCTGTGGCTAAAACCCAAGGCTGTGGGGTTGCAGCAAGTCACAAGGGAAGGAAGGAGGCACCACTCAGCAGAAGGAATGCATGGCCTAACACAAAGACTTCCTGATTTGCTGAGGCCAGAAAACACTATCCAAAATGTCTTGCAAGAGCAGACAGGCTCACGTACTCGCACGCACACACTGCCTTGCCTTGGCAAAGCTGGCTTGCTGTGCAGTGGCAGACAGCATCTCAAGGGAAGCTGCTTTGCACAGATCAGTTTATTTCTCTGCATTGCTGCCCTCTGGCTGCATCAGTGCATCTTGCCTTATGTACAGTGAGTTCCTCCTCCAGACCTAGAGATCAGGTCTGCTTCTTTGTGCCAGCGCAGGCCTCTCGCTCTTGCATGCTGCTCAATGGCACAGGGAACACCTGTGCCGTTGCACACCTCCTTTAGGAGCAAATCAGCGTGTTCTAGTGTACCATCAGCCAAGTGTGGATGCCAGCCCCTCAATGCTGAAGTACAGGATGGAGGACTTGAGTTTAGGGAATTAGTGTCATTTGCACATGAAATTTATCTCACACGATCCCGGCCATCTGGGTACTACGTCCTCTCCGTAGGCCATGCCCTGCTGTGCTCCAGACAGAAGTGTCTCAGCGAGATTTGGAGCCAGCAGGCTGAACCTCTTGCTGTGCCCAAGGGGCATCATGCAGTCTCTGCAAGGGAATATGGCAATGGATGCGCCTTTGCATTGGTAGCAAGAGCTTTTCCATAGGCTGTCCCACCTGCTTACCCATACTCTGGCACTTTAGAAGAATCCAGAAAAACAGAATGGAAGGGCTTGGAAAACATGTTTTTAATTCAAAGATCTGTCAGTCCTCAACTCTACTGTTTGCCCAGGAAAAGAGGAAGAGGCCACTAGGGTGAGTTATGCAAGTATCTACATGAAGAAAAGGTGCCTCCTGTCTAGCAGCAAGCAGTCTAGCTGGCAACTGAAAGGGCAGCCCCTGGAGAGCCAAGCTCTTGCATTGGCTTCATTGTATAGGGCTGATCTTTCAGATGACCCCAACACATCCCCATGTCCTACACTTCAAGCAGAAGCTGCTAGTAAATTCTCCCTGGCCTGCAAGATGCAGTGCACAAGGCCCTTTGGCCCTAAGTATCTGCATTCACAGGTTCGTCCTGTGTTCAGGTCTTATGGGGCACAGTACAGTCAGTGTCACATGCTTGATCTGTTTTTAGAAAGTTTGAGAAAATTAGCCCCAGTGGAGTGACAAATTCAGTATCTGTTTGACTCGCTGCTCTACGGGCACCTATTTCTGCACCAGGCATCAGCTGGGAGTGGACTATTTTTAACTGTCCCTAGTTTATTCTCTCCTTTCTAGCTGTTATAACAGGTCAGGAGATGATTTGTGTGCTCTTTATGAAAAACTCACTGCTGATCCCAGACCAGATAAGATTGTGGAAAGCTGGTGCTGCTTCCCCCAAGCCCAGCAGTGTGTGGGTGCGGGCTCTCTCACAGCAGAAATGGAAATGACTACTTTCTAACCGCTTCCTTTCTCTCTGGGTCTCTCTCTCCCTCCTGCCCCTCCTGACAATTTCGTTTCCTGTTATTGATAACGGCCTTTGCACTCAGCAAGAGGTCACCATGCTCCATGCCACCACAAGCAGCAAAAGGAAACAGCCCTAGGGCTGGAGAAAGCAGAGCTGTGCAAAGCCATTCTCCAGCTGAGCTTCACTGGGGGCAGGCAGCAAAGCTCACTCTTCACCTTTGGGTGCTGAGGTCCCTGCTGCTAAGGTTTGCAGAGTGCCAAGGGACCCAGGTGTCCAGGGTCTGAATGACATGACATCTCTTCAGGAATTTCAGGCCTTTCTGTGCCCTCTTCTAGGGAGCTGCTTTGACCCCTCTGATATGGGGATGGAAAGTCTCAAGGGGTGGGAGTTCTTGTCTCTGGGAACCCCCTTTGTTCCCACACACCTAAGAGTGTTTTGCAAACAGTTGCTGTGGTCTAGAGCCTGCACAAAGACACGTGTGCGTCTCTTGGACATGGGCAAACCACTGTTTGTCATCACTCAGCCAAGTCTCCTGTGTTAAGCAGACAGCTCAACCCCCAGGGGAAACTGAGGCATGCAAAGATTTCCAGGCAGCCTTTCCAAAAGTATGGCACTCTCTGAGGCACCAGGAAAGGTTCATAGCAAACTAAGTGTGGCAGGTGCAAGCCCAAGTGACATGTGGAAAAGCAAGAAACTTCTACCATTGCTGGAGCTGTCTCCTTTACTGGCTGGCTGCCCCTTGAGATGCAGACAGTGTGTTCTGGGTGACCAAGTAACCTTGTGGCTTCTGCTGTGCCTCTGTGGTTCCTCTTCTTGCATTTATTGAATAATAAGCCAAAGTCTCAGCACCTTGGAGCTCTGGACCCATAAATTGGCCTAGATACCCTCCACCCTCCCCTCTAGATTTGATAGCAATCCAGTCAGTATGCATGAAGCTAAAAAGAATGGGGAGGGCTTCTTCCCGCGTGGGGAGAGGAATAAACTCTGATGATATAAAGCACATTCATGCTAGGAGAACACCTTTCCCAAGGGGCTGCGTATCAGTATGACTGCTCCTGTGCCCCCATACCCCACTTTAGTCCACAGCCGTACCAACTCTGTGATCTTGCTAGCACCACAAAGGTGAGGCTGACCATACACCTGCTTTTCCTATGCCTTTATGGTTGCAAAGACGGAGGAAAGCTCAGCTTGTTTGCAAAAGATGTGGGAGAATGTCTAATTCCAGAAACGAAAGTTTATTCTGCTCAGCAGTCATTCAAAGAAGAAAAAAAAAAACAGTTAAGCAAAAATCCAGGTGATAAACTATCCTTTTGCTTCCCCTTGAGGAGAGAGGCTGGCAAGTTCTGGGGCTGATGCCTTGAAAAAATGAAGCAGCAATTGCTAAAGTGCTTCCAGCCAGAGCTGGGCAGCAGCAAGAGTAAACTCTGCACAGACTTGCTGGCAACAGGGAAGAAGGTCACATGTCCACTCCCTCCCACCCTCCCTTCCCAGGAGCAGCTTCATCCCAGCAGGATGTTTGAGGGTCTGGGCTTCTGTGCAGCACTGCTCAGTGGTCTCCCTGCAGCCCTGCTGACACACTGCAATGGGCTGCTTGTGATGGATGTTTGCACACCGCAGCACACTGAAAGCCAGTGGTTGTCCTTGGGAATGCACTCATGCAGAGGATGCTGGAGTATCGAGGCTTTTTTCTCCAGGAGAAGCAATCTGCAGACATGCTTCACTCAGCTCCTGGGTCCTGGCTGTCCCCAGGTCAGCACAGTGTCTGGCCGGTGGGCAAATGACATGGATTCCCCCGACATAATCGAGCTGTTTGCATCCCCAGTGGCTGGCTCTGCGGGATGTTCGGGCTAATTGAGCAGTCCTTCTCACACCTGCTGGGAGCTGATCGGCCAGTTTTAACAGAGGCTGCTGAATCTCAAGGCGGCCGCTTCACCTTCAAGCTCCTGAGTAATGTTTGGGCAGCAAAGGAGATGGCCTAATTTTCAAAAAGCTGCAGGACATCCTGAGCTCTCAGTCGTGTCAGAGGGAGCAAGACCAGCCCTGTCTGAGTGCTTGGCACAAAGGTGGTGAAGGCCCAGTGAGATGAGACCGTATTGAGGTAGGCAATCCCTGGGGAGTGTGGCTGTGGGGGCACTGTCTGTGTCTTGGGTTTAGTTTTGTGCCTACCTGGGTTCAGATGACTTTTGGGGCCACACTGCTGTTTGGAGTGAAGAGAGGTACTGGGGTGAATGGAGTTGAAGCAGGGTGGCCATGAGAAAAGATCCATGCTCAGGATCCCAGGGGGCATTGGTGGGAGGACTGGCTGGTAGGTTTCTGGAGAGAACAGCTCCCAGTTTGAAGCTGGCAGCTGCTTTTCCCACGAAGGGAAGTGACTGTGAGCATGTGGCTAGAGGATGCTGCGGGTGCAAAATGACTGCATGGAACTGCAAAATGCAAGTGAAAAACTGGCAAGTACTAGCCATGGATAAATCCAGATCTGGCTTCCCAGAGCACTGGCCCTGTAGGGTCCCCATTTCCTTCTGAGCCTGCTGAAAATAAAAACCACACCATACAACCCCTTGAACACCCTCAGGGCTCTTCCACAGACCTCTCCAGTCTCTAAATCCCAGCACATGACCCTCACACTTTGGATATATGTGTCCACAGACAGAGGATACACTCGGTGCCATGACTGGTGGATCTCTGGTCACCTCAGATTGACCAGTGTGCATGACCGGCATGATAATATCCTGTGCCCTTCACCCCCAGGTCTGACCTTCCATCACTAGTGCTCTGCTGTCCCAGCACCACTCTAGACTTCATCATCACCTCTTAAAATGCAAACACCTTGCTTTCCCACCTTCTTGTCTTGTTCTGCCTTTGCTGCATGACAGAAGCATGATAACCATTTGTGCATGCCACTGTTTGCGTCAGCTGCCACACCAAGGAACGCAGGGAGCACATCAGACTGTCCCAGACAGCCTGAAGGAACAGTGCGGAGTGTCTAAATACTGTGCTTGCTGCATCAGGCACTGGGGATGCTGTAATGATGGGATGCAGGATGCAGGTCCCCAGGGGGACAGGACAAGGCTGGGGCTTCTGCAGAGAGTCAAGAGGTCTGATACGGCAGTGGGGCAGTTATGCTGGCAGCAGTACCTGTCTCTGTGTGAGCCCTGACAGAGGAGATGGTGAAGGCTGCCCTTGAGAGATCCAGGCACTGACACCCCACTGTCACCAGGGCAGAGCAGAGAGGGTTGCTGGGGCTGGGGATGAGGGAGGTTCCTGCCCTAGGACCTTGACCCTTTCTGCCTCCTCAGAAGAGGGAGGGAAGATGGAAAGAAGCACAGCTGTGACCTACAGGACCCACCCCAGAGCTATTTTCTTCAGAGCTGATTCTTCCCCTTTCTTTTCTGGGTTCAGCTCTCCAGAGACTGCCTGGTCCCTCTTTGCCTGTGGCAGCTTGCGATGGTAGTGGCTGTCCTGGAGTCTTGGTCCTGCCCTTGCAGCAAACAGTCCCTGAGTCCCTCCAGCCTGGACATCCTCTTCCCTAGAAGCCAGGTTCTCCTCCAGGTGCTCCCAGGTGGCACTTCCAAGTTCCCAGAAGACCCTTCCTGTAGGACCAAGTGGCTGGCCCATGCTCAACACCCTGGACCAGGCTTGTGGGTCTGGTGCAGACCTGGTAGCACATTCTGGGATGAGCACAGCTAAATGGAGGTGCAAGGCCCTCACCTTCTATTGCCTACCAGAGGGGCTGATGGCTTTTTGCTCACTGTTGCATCCCTCTGCAGACTGGGCCCATGTCCCTCAGGAGGCTGGGGAGGTGGCTACCTTGTCTTCCAAACTAGGGCACAAAGGTGACCAGAAGTGTGCACAAAAATATATATGTGTGCACATGTGGGCCTGCACAGTCCTGAAGAGATGTGGGTGGTATTTGCACATCCTTTGCCTTTGCACTGGTGTGCAAGTGGGGATGTTCAAAGTGCATGTGCAGGTGTGAATCCTGCATATGTGCTCAAGAAAGTGGGCAGCTGGAGGCACGCATGACATTCCCAGGCATGCAAGCCACCTGGGTTAGTGTGCAACGAGATGCAGAGGGGAAGGTCTTCATAGCTTCAGGAATGGCATGAAGAGATGAAAAAAGCCCTGTCTTAAGTCATGCATTCCTGCTCCATCTAGTCTCATTCTCCCTCACGCCCAGCCTCAGCTCTGTCCAGTCCATCTCCACCAGCTCTTATCTCCTTTTCCACTGGCTCCTTTCTTTTCTTGCACTCATTCTTCACTGGGCCATGGCCTCCTGTGCTCTGCATTCCCCCAAAGGAACCCCTGTTGTCATGTCTCTGCCTGCTGGTACTTCAGCAGAGAGGAGGAACAGTAACTGGATACCCACCAAGCCACGCCAGCAGGGCGAGAGGGCATTGGAGTCCATTCATGCACCACCACTCAAGGATGGGAGGATCACTCAGATGCTCCACGTAGGGGCCAGGATGTCTTGGCAGTGAAGGTTTTTCTGCCCCTGGGAACCAGGGGCATGGCACATCCCTGTACCACATCTCGCTTTCCCCCCTGCATTCCCTTGGTCCTGGATGAGGCCCCATGTTTGGGACTGTGCCTTTCATGCCCTGGTCTCCGTTGTTACTTTCTGGCTTCCCACAAGTGACAAAAGTCCAGTGACAGTCTCTTGAAGAAGAGGGTGGCCTCACAGACCTGCAACCCCAGGGATGCCCATGGTTGTCAAGCCAGTGTTGCTGTCTTGGTGTTTCCACCTGGCCATGGAGATACTCAACAGGAGACAGTGGATAAGGAGAGGCCAAAGGGACTGTGGATCAGGGATCACAGGGCTCCCATGCTTAGCTGAGGTGCAGTTCCCAAAGGGTGACTCCTACTTGCCCAGCAGCTCTGCATCCCACCAAGGAGGTGGGGTAAGGGGCAGCAGGGTGGAGGATGACTAAGTCCTGGGTGTCCTTCTTGGTCCCAGCCAGGACAGATATCTGTGTGGGTGTCAGAATCAGGACAGTGGCATGTGAAGGTACATGAGTAGCAAAGTGTCAGGGTGGCTGATGCTGAGTTTTCCACAGTGCCTCCCTGAGCATGAGTACCTTGGAGCTGTGCTGCTTTGGAGGCAGAGGATACATGGTGCCTTGAGGTCTCCATTTCCCTTTTTTACCCCAGTGCTTGGTTTCACTGAGGCACAAGAATGACCCATGTTCCAGGGCAAGCAGGGTCATTTTGCAAAGGGAATGGTTCTGCATTCTTTGCTGTGTCTTTCAGGAGGGTTTTGTCACCAGGATAGGGCCTGGCAGGAAGAGGAAAGGGTCTCGCTCCTGAGGGGGTCCCAAATCCTTTGAAATTGGCAGACAAATCTCTTAAATCAGAGCATATCAGGCTGCAGATCATGTTCCCCATCATCAGTAGAGGTAGGGAAACAAAACTCTCATGGCTGCAGCCTTGTGGGGCTGAGTGCTGCCAAAGCCAGGTGCTGGAAAACTTAAAATTAACAATATGGGGATGAGGAGGGGCTGCAAAAATTGGCAGCACACAGGGAGCTCTCAGCCTTGTCTGTTGTTGTGCTTCTAAATCATGTGGACCGATGTGCCACGGGTGAGTGCTGGCGGGATCTTTGTATGACATTTCTTATGCTGTTTGATATAGAAAGTATTGTGTGGGATGGAAATGGGTTCTGAGTCCTCTGGATGGTGTTTTCTCTTGTTAAAACTCATGAGAGCCCTGGGAATACCAGAACCACATCCTCCCTATCCACCTGGTGGCCTGTGCATCCAGTGGCTCTCAACAGCCAGAAGGCAAAGCAAGGAGGAGATGTGAATGTTGCAGAGATCTCCCTGAACAACTGTCTCAAACAAGTGGGCTGTGTCTCCCATTCATTTGCTCACCCAGAGGTGCACAGTGGTTTTTGGAAAGGAGGAGGGAAAAGGAGCAAAGGTGGCTGGAGACTCTGCGAGTTGGGGAGCGGTTGCAGTGATGCCAAGCTCCTTGATGTGCCCTTGCCTCCAGCCGTGCCCAGGAGAGCCCCAAAGCTGCCACAGGCAGTGCAGCCATCTTGGGTGCCTCTTATACTGTTTGCCAGTTTTGTAATCCCTTGATTACATGAGTTTTGGCTGCTCCAGAACAACCTGGCTGTTTCCTGACTTGCCCTAGCCCTAGCAATAGCTCCGCACAGAGGGCATGCACCAAGGAGGGCTGTGTTCCCTGGAACTGGGGGCCTCTCCTGAGCTAGCATCTAATCTAGCATTCTTTGTAAAGCAGCTTGGGGAGAGACCCTTCACACTCAACCTTAAAGGACAAGGGTGTTGTGAACTGCTGGGGCTCTGTGCCTCAGTTTCCCCTCTATGAAGAGAATGTTCTGCCCTTTTGGGGCAGTTCAGCTTTCCCCTCCTGGCATGCAGCAGCCACGTTCCCACAGGGTGGCCTGCTGGGAGGTGCTGCTGATGTTTCTCCCACTCACCCAGCTCACTTCAGGTCCCTTCTGTCCAATCTATGCCCTATTTTAGGCCTCCATAGAAGTTTTCTTTCCAGACTGCTTTTGCAACCTGACCCTGTTATTTTGAAAAAAGACATGTTTTGGTGAAAGGTTCCTGCTTCCTCTGGGGTAAAAGGAACAACATTCAGGGTTTTATGGCAAAGCCCTGATGTTCCTGCTGGAAATTCAGCCCCTGAGGGAGTGGAGCTGTGAGAGGGAAGGTGTGAAATGCTCTGAACCCTGGTGTGTGTGGCAGGGGGCCTGGCCTGAAGGTCTGGCACTGCCATTCAGTCTCCTGCTCACTGTGCTCCTTGCAGGGGTGCAGGATATGCCCTTGGTGCCTCTTCTACCCAGCAAGGGCCTCTGAATGGCCAAGCCCCAGGGATCAGAGCTGCATTTCTCTGCACCTTTGGGTGCTGCGAGGTTTTGTTGATCTTCCCCAGTCCTTCCAAGGTCCGTGGAGTCCTGCTGTCTTTGTCCTCTCCATCTCAAGCACCTGACATTTGGGCACGTAGTTACATGTGAGGCTGCAGGTGGAGGGGTGAGTGTGCCCCCATGGACATGATGGACACATGTCTGGTGACTATCATGTGCTGGCAGCTCCATGATGTCTGCCCCAGTGCCACACTGAGCTACCCCTCCCCAGAGGGGCCCGAATTGTCCCAGTGCCTGAGGCGACGGTGGTGAGGAGGCAGCAAGTTTGTGCAGGCAGGATTGGGCCAGAAGAAAGCAGGAGAGGGGCACCCACAGCGGTTTCCCTCTTGCTGTAGCCTCTGGGACCCCTTGAGCTCAAAGACACCCAGATGGGAGGGCTGCCCGCTACCCTAGGAGGGCAGATATACTTCCAGCCTCACTCTTGTGTGGGAAGGAAGCTTCTGCATTGTCTGACACTGATACTTCAGGGAAGAATGCTCTTTGCTTACTCTGATCCCTACTAAGGGCACATTTATGTGGCTACCTTGTTAACTACTGCACTACTGGTGATTTTAGGAAGTCTTCTCAGTCAGAGGGTGGAGGGTGGGAGTGAAGGGCAGTGCTAGAGTTTGTCCATCTGTGCTAAGCCCCTCCAGGCAGGCAGTTTCATACTGTATGGGGCAGGGAGCTATTCCTCAGTCTGTCCTCAGGCCTGACATGCCCTCTCCACTAAGGAACATCAGTCCAGGTCTGCAGACTGGCTGCTGGGATCCTAGGATCTGCTCATGAGACACAGATGCTGATGACCCTTGTCTCTCAGATAATGTTGTTCTGCTGCTAGCCAAGCCTTACACTTTGCCTCTGGAGCTTAGGCATTCTGGTTTCACAGCTCTTGAGGCTGGTAGATTCTCTCTTGCCTCACTTCCCAGGGTACTTTGCCCTGGGTTAAGATGATGGGGGTTTTTTTCGGGATGAAATTCTGGCATTCTGGCACCCCCCCTGCACACACATTCCTGAAAACACACACGCACACACACACACACACACACACACACAAACACATGCATCCCTCAAGTACTGTGACCAGGGGCGCTGGCATAGCACATCCTGAGGATGGTCTCTGGTCACAGCAATGAGCTGGGCTGATGGCATCCTAGGGGCTGTGGGGGCTTCCAGGGAAGTGAGGAGCAGCCAGCAGCGCTGACTGGCTCAGGGGAAAAGGTGCTCGGGGTACAGCCTCCAGAGCTTGCTGTCTGGGGAGCAAGTGGGAGATATTACAGTGCTGCATGGTGGGGGTGGAAGAGGAAGGAAACGGGCTATGAAGTGTCTCTCTCCGCAGAGCCCTGGCAATAATAAACAGGAAGAGTGGCAGGGGCCGTGACAAGAGAGCAGCAGGGTGTCTGAAGTGGCATCAGCAGGCCGGTGCAGGAAGGATGTGCAGTGCCTGGAGGGTGAATCTGTTATCACTGAGCCAAACCCTCCCTGGGGACCTTCCTCCAAAAACACACACACTTTCCTGCCCTGCTGGAGAGGGGGTGTCTGTATGTCTTCCCCGGAGATGCTCCGGGATGGTCCCAGGCTTGGAGGGGTGGCCCAAGGGGTTATGGCAGGCAGAGAGGGGGTGACACATACAGGGAGATGGATCCTAGAGGGAAGGCAGGGTGGCATGAGGACCTCTCTGGGCGCAGAGGGTGGGAAACACTGAGCTGTGGCTCACCATGCGATGGGCAAGGAAACTGTATGTGCTCAGCCCAGATGACAGGGCAGGCCAGGTGCCTCCACAGCAGCAGGGATGGTGAGTTGGAGGACGCGTCCCGGCACCCTGCAGGACAGAGTTACAGTGTGTCTGGCAGTACCACTGTGCCATGCAGGGTGCGTGAAACACCGTGCTTTGACCCTTTTGCCAGAGGCCCAAGCACCAGGGCTCTGCTCACACCCATCCCTCTATGCCTCCGTTTGCAGGTGCTGGCCACAGCCAGGTGCAGGTCCCACCCTCACCAGGCTGGAGGGGGCCTTGGCACAGAGACCATCCTGGGAGAGCCCCACCAGGCCTGGTGGAGATGCCCATAGAGACACCCCGAGATTTTGGGGGAGGCTGGGCTGTGTCCGTAGGCCCCAAGGCAAGCTGGGGGTTCCCTGGCGAGGAGTGGAGCCAGGGCTGCGGGCGGCCCGGCGGAGCGAAGCTGCAGCCGATGTGGCCGGTATGTGTGTGGGCGGCAGGCAGGGTGGGGGAGAAGGAGGGAGAGGAAGCGGCAGAGGCAGCAGCTCCTTTGATAAGCAGCTTCCTGAACACTTTCAAACCGTGGTGTTACACTGACGCACGCGGCGTTTGCAGGCCTGCGGAGCCCATGCCTTGGGGCATAAGGTAGGCAGCCCCTGAGCCTGTAGGTGGAGGTCCTGGGGGCCCCATGCTGCCCTTTGGAGATGGCAGCCCTGCTACCGGTACCAGGCCCTGGACACCTTACAGGGTGTGGGCATGTGCTTACTCATGGAGCAATGCAGGTGCCCCGGGACAGGGCTGGGATGACTGGCTTGGGATTGGGTATGGGTGATGGGGAACCTTCTCCTTGCCAGGTGGCAGGAGCTGAGGCTCTTCCCAGTGCCACCCTGCAGTGCCAACAGCTTGGTTGGGGCATCTCCCAGATGTTTCTTGGCTGGCATGTGAGGGGATGGCTTCTGGGGTTGGAGGCTGTTGCTGTCTCCGGCTAGGGTCTTCCCCTTGGTGCCTTGGCTCCTGGGGAGCAGCTGTTTTTGTCCCACCTGAGCCCAGGAATACCCTGGCGGCACAACTTCCTCAGAGTGCCCTGATGGGGCATGGTGGTGGTGCATATGGTGACAGTGGCATTGATGCCCTGAGAATGGGCTGCTTTCTGGGACAGAAATGCCCCCAGACAGCAGGGAGTCATGGGGAATGGCTTCTGCTTAGGAGAAAGGACCGTGAACGGATTCCCTTTCTGCCCAGCCACAGCTGCCCAGGGATCTGTGCTAGGCTCTGTACTCCTCCCTGGATGTGGCCATGCACAAAGCCTACGCTGGGTTTGTCTGTATCCAGGCAAGGGCCCACATGGGGCTGGGCTGGGGGTGGTCCTCTGAAAGACCTCCTGGAGATGCTGTGGGTATCTGGGCACCCCAATCTGTGCTGAGCTTCCCACATCCCATGGGGTCCATCGCCTTACTGTGATTCCTGAGCATGGAGGGTGCTGGGGGCAAGAAGCCCTGAGGTCCCTGAGGTGCTGCCTGTGCTATAAGGAGCTGTGCCCACAACTGCCCAGAGGTGAAATTTCATTACCCACAAGTGACAAGGTCCTCTGGGGAATGGCAACCAGGGCTGGGAGTGAGGGCCCTGCCACCCTTGCCGGGGGCTGATGTCCCAGGGACGATGGTGGTATAGCCCTGGCACCCTTCTCCAGCCAAGCTACCCTATAGCCTCTTGCTCAACCAACCACCCATTTAAAGCTGTTTCCTCTGGTCGGTTACCGAGACCTAGGGGACGGAGGAGGCTGTTACAAGGATGATCCCCTTCCTCACCAGTGCTGTGTGGCTGTTCAGGGTACCAGTCTGACCCTGCTGCCTGCATCCCAATGTCTCCTAACAGTGGGAGCTGGCCAGGCTCCTTGTGATGCACTCAGCTGCCTGTCTCCAGGGCCATCCTGGGCTTGAGAGCCTGGTGCCCTCCTCGCCCAGTCTGCAGCCAGGTAGCTTACAGCTTATCCATATCTCACCTGCTGAGTGCTGGCTGGCTGGGATGGCCCTGGGCTGTGTGGTCTGGTGGACCATGCTGTTCAGGTGGACCCCCCAGCTGTCCCTCCTCCCCATCATGTCCCCAAGCCAAAGCAGGCATCCCAGGGAAGGGCTGGAGGCATGTGGCAGTGTGTCCTTCCTGGGGAGGCTGGGAGCAACTTTAGCTCCCCCAAACCAGAACCATGCTCTGTCAGCACAGGGAATGGGCTTCCTCCACTCAGTGCAAGCAGACTTCAACCCCTTGTCATGCCCAAGGTCACCAGCATGTGCTCACATGGCCTGTGGGGGGTTCCAGAGAGTGAACATGCCAGGAGCTGACCTCTGACACCTGCTTTGCCCCATGGATGCTGGGATGGAATGCCCTGGTGCCAGGGCAACATAGAACCACAAACTTGTCCCTTGCTTAGGAAAAGTCTCATTGTGGGCCCTCAGTAAGGGGGTTCACCTATCTTTATGGTGTCTCTCAGATCTGTCTTGTATTTTCCAGCTGCTTTTTTTCAAATGGCTCCTTGATTCCATGGCTGTCGAGTGCCACCCCTTTCCACTCTCCGTGCTTCAGGACGAGGGCCTTGTGGCTGGCACAGCATGGTACAGGCCTGCTTGGCGTGCTCCAGAGTTCATAACGGCAGCCTGACAACCCAGGCAGCCAGGGGAGACATGGACAAGACGGACAAGCCCAGTCCCTCTGCTAAGAAGCATGTGCGTCTTCAGGAGAGGTGAGCATGACCGGGTTGAATGGTGCCTGCAGCGTGCATCCTACTGGTGGCGCTGGCACTGCCTGTCCTCTGAGGTGTGAGGCAGGCAGCCCGACCCTCAGGGGGGACCTGCAGCACTGCCTGCTCCTCCAGAGTTCAGCACAGCTGTATGCTTTACACCTGCCGACTCAGCTCTGGTCCAGGGTTTGGACTTCCCCAGGCTTCCTTCCCCTGGCCCAGCCCACTGCCTGACGATTTGTGCAGCTGCCAGTTCCAAATGTGGAGGCAGCCATGACCACCCCCTAACCCAGCCTTGATCAAATCTGGACAGCATCTTTTGGGCTCTTTCCAGGAAAATGACCAAAAGAACAGTTGTTTCCATAGGGTGTCCTTGTACACCAACCCCACTGTCTTTTGAGTTCTCTACCTGTCCCCTTTCTTCACCCTGTGTTATTCTCTGTCTGGCTTTTGCTTGGTGTGGGGCAGTTTTAACTGAAGCTGTGGAAGGATGAGCTGTCTGCCTCTCCTGGAGTGGCAGAACCTGGGCCCTGCACCCATGTGGGGAGCCAAGCAGGGGGTCAAGGTACCCCTTTGCTTTGCAGGAGGGGCTCCAACGTGTCGCTGATGCTGGACATGAGCTCACTGGGGAGCGTGGAGCCCATCCAGCCTGTCTGCACACCGCGGGACATCACACTGAAATTCCTGAGGACATCCAGCCACATGCTGAGGAAAGAGGAGCTCCAGCAACGCGCTCAGAGCCTAACGGAGCTCCAGGAGGAGTTTTCAGTGAGACATTCGCCTCCTTTCTCCCTCCTTGCATGAGGGTTGGTGGGGAATGGCACTGCTATGGGAGCTCTTGCAGTGGGGACCACAGCCCAGTGGGGACTGGCAGTGGCTGGACATCTTACCCTGCAGGTGACAGAGGCTCTGAGTCAACTGTGCCCTACAGTGCCTGTGACCAGGGAGGGCTATGGGGACAAAAGGGGGTTCAGGTGCCCCAGGAACCCTGGCTGTTCATTCCTTGGAGCACACAGGTCCCTGGATAACCTGGCCTGCCCTCCTGTGGCCAAGGTGCTCTCCCAAGTTGGCATCTCTGGAAGGTGTCCTGCCACATCTGGGGTAAGGACAGGGGTTGTCCCAGGAGATGACCTCTCTGGTGATGCTAGTAGGTCCCTGGGTCAGTGTCTTATTGTCTGAAGGTTGGTATGTGGGACTGGCTCTGCTGTGACAAGGAGACACAAGCAACGGCAAGGCATCTTTCCTCATAGTTGTTCTCCCCCCTGCAGAAAATCCCACCCAATTTCGTCAATCCAGAGGAGCTGGAGATCCCTGGACGTGCCTCCAAGGACAGATACAAAACCATCCTCCCCAGTAGGTGACACTGCCTCCCTCTGTCTCACCTGTGCACATTCACCCATGTGCACATTCACAACACATGTGGGGAGGTGCAGGTGTGTGTGTGTGCGTATACTTGTGAGAGAGAGGTGTGAGAGAGAGGTGTGAGTCAGAGGAGCCCTGGCACCAGAGCAGGTGCTCCTGAGTGCCCCTTGGTGCCCCTGTTGTGTCTGTTACTGCTACCTATGTTGCAGGGGTTAGATGACATGGTGCAGGGGTTGTACGCTGTGTTATAGGAAGATATGCAGGGAGCTGCTCCTTGGGGACTTCTGGAGGTGTAGCCCTGGGCTGTGCAGCATATGACATCCCAGCCTGGGTTACTCCCTGCTGCTGTGGGGCCCCATGTGTCTCAAGGGCACATCGCTGGGGGAGTAGAAAGCTGAGGACATTGTAGGAGGACTTCTCAGGCATGGTGGGAAGGCTCTGGGGGGTTGTTGCCTGGCAGGTGAGTTGCCCCACATGCTCATTGCAGTGTGGGCAGGTTAGGGCAGGGCTGGCTTTATGCCACCATGGGAGTCAGGGTGAAGTGGGGCAAGAAGGGGGCTAAGAGAATGTCATAGGGAGGGTTCAGGTAGCTCCAAGTATGGCAAGGAGCAGGGAGGACTCAGCCTCCAGACTCTGGAGCTGAGTCAGAGAGGCTGGGCAGGGGCATGGCTCTGGAAAACAGTCTCAAGGTTAATTCTTGCCATGTCTTTTAGATCCCGAGAGCCGGGTCTGTCTCAGGAGGGCAAGGAACCAGGAAGAAGACAGCTACATAAATGCCAACTACATCACGGTGAGTATTCTGGCTGTTTGGAGATCTGGGGGCTCCCCATGTCCTGCAGCCCATGTCTTACAAGGCATCATGTTGCAAGCCCCTTGCTGCTGCAGGTGCCACATTGGGACATGCATGTCAGGGGCACTGCCTGTCATGCAGCATCCCACACTTGCCCCAGGGTGAGCCTAGGATGAGAGCTAAGGAAGCCAGAGCACACCACCTTGCACTCAGTCTTTCCAGTATGTAAGGCTGGGGGTCTGAGGACCACCTGGGTAAAGGGCCCAGCATAGGTCCAGGCTGTGGGACAGGATTCACAGGGTTGGAAACACCCTTTGCACAGTTGGCACTGGAGTGGTTGGTCCCACCTGCCCTCTGGTAGCCTGCAAGGCACTGATGCCTTCATGGTGGCTTCTCTCCCTGTGCCACAAGGACCCCTGACATGTCCTGAGTCAGACGTATACAACTCTTGCAGGATACCTCACAGTTTCAAACTGAGTCTGAACTTACTGCTCTTATCTGAGCTGCAGAGATGCAGCTCCATCTGTGCAGCGCAGACACTTCACTCCCCTTGCTAGGAGAGCCACATGGGGTGGGCTGCTCTTGGTTCACGCTTCCTTGGCGAGCAGATAGTACGTATGGGCTTCTTTTCAGTGACTTCTCCATCTCTTATCTTCATGCACAAGCCCACTGTCTGGTAAGGCTGCTATCATGGGCTCTGCTATTGGCAGTTCACATCTGCAGGAGGCACATTGTGTCAATGGACCATGACAGCCCAGTACTGTTAAATCCTTATGCATCCAGGAATTTCCTCTCTGCTCAGCGGGTTTGTTGCAATTTCCCCAAAACAAACCTGCCAAGGGGGGATATGGCTCATCTTTGACACCAAAAGGGGTCTCTTTCCAGAGACTCAGAAATCCTCAGGCTCAAGGCTTTTGCTGCAGGCAGCCTGATTTATGATGAGTGTCTTCCCATGCAAACAACCCCTTCCAGGCTGTAGTCTTATGTGTTCTCCTGGAGCAGGTATCACCCCAAAGCAGGTTGCTTTGTGTCAGCCAGGTAGCAACTTTGCCTCGTTGGTCAGCTTCTTTCTAAGCATTTCACCTCATTTCATTATCAGTCTTCTTGTAACAGGCCTGGAGCACTGGGAAACAGAGGTGGGGCTGCAGCCGCCCCAGGCTTATGGGCAGAAAGGAGAGCTTGGGAACGCAGGACTCAGAAAACTAGGCCACAAAAGAGCCCTTTGGCATGACAGATGTACCCAGGTGTTTTGAGAATTCACATCAGAGCTGGAAGCCATTTAGTAGCATTTCTTTTCAAATGGTGCTCATGGATGTGATCCAAAGAGTTGTGGAGTTGTGCAAGTTGCCAGCAGTCCTGAAGATCAAAGGAGCACTTTGGGCACAGGAGCATGATGCCTAAGAGCTGGATCTGAGGATCTGAGGATTGCTGGCCCCCAGTAAAGGTTTGAACATGGGCAGCAGAAGACAGGGTCTTTAGTGTAGTCTTATCTGAAACAGTCTGGCAGCGTGCAGCCCAGATGCAGTACTGTGTGATTGGCTGCTTCACAGCCGGTGACACCACTACCCCTGCAAAAGTGCATCAGGGTGTCCGTGAGCACGTGGTTCCCTCTCTGTCTCACATGTGTGATAACAAAAATGCACAAACACTGCCCATCTCTCTCTCTCTCTCTCTCTCTCACACACACATGCACATATATATGCACACATCCGAGCACATCTGTGTGACCACAGATCCATGTCTGGAATTGGTATTTCATAATCTCCCTTCCACTTACTCTCCGAATAAGCCTCCTGGCCTTACAGCAAGTGTCCTTCTGAATGGAAAATCATGTTTCCAAAAAAAAAAAGCAGAATTGAGGCATGAGAAAAGGACTATACAAACTGTCCCTACCTCTTGTCTGGGCCAGTGCAACTGCTTGTGGGACCAATCTGTAAATAGGATTGCTGGGAAGATCTAGGTTGAAATCACAGAGTTTTTCGGATGAGTCTTTAATACAGATCCCTCTTGGCAAAGCCGTAAAGCTCAGCCTGCAATGCCATGTGCACTGCTTTTCCAAAGACCATGGGCACTGTGGGTGGCCCCTCATCATGCCCCAGCCTCCCACGGTGGCATCCTCAGTGGAGTCCCTCAGACTCCTCACTGCACTGCTAAATTGCAATTGGCCATGCACAGAGCTGGGAGCTGACCCTGGGAGAAGGTATTTCCACACCTCTGTACCTTTGCCCAGGCCTGGGCTTGGTGTCGCTAAGCACTCTCCCCTCTGCTGTGCCAGCAGGGCAGACCATGAAGCTGCTGTGTGGAGCAGTTTGTACTGGGACCTGAGCAGGACTCAAAATATCTCCAAGCCTTTTTTTTTTTTCCTGGCAATTTTATACTGGGGTAGGAAGTGACTGGGGAGGAAGTGGATGCTTGGTGTTGTGAAACAGTCTGGGACAGAATCAGGGCAGGAGCCTTTGTATCTAGCCTGTGCCAAGCACCACTTTCAGGCATCACCAGACCCAGCCTTCTTGATGGTGGGCATTGCCATGTCCCCTCATGGGCCTGGGATGGAGGCAGGGGAGGTGGGACCCAGCTAGGATTATCCCAGGTCCCAGCCAGAACAGGGCTCAATGTCTTCTGCTCATCCTTGAGCAAATGCTGCCATCAGGAAATGCCTCTCCTTGCAAGAGCTATGCCTCCCCAGAGTGTCCATCAAGCTGGGTGCTGTCACACCAATAACCTGGGGACGCTTACAAGGGGCCTGAATATACATCTTGTCATGGGATTGCTCTCACAGCCTGACCAGGAGGACAGAGATGCCTGGTAATTCCTAATAATGCCTATAAAGGCATTTCACAGAATAAAGAAGGATAGGTTTAGTAGGGAAAGACCCAGTGTGGCTCAGCCTCTCACCTGTAGAGGAAGATGAGCACAATGAGGGCTGGGGCACCTCGGAGACAGGCTCCCATTGCGTGTCAGGCTCTCCTCCTCAGCATCACTGACAGGACCCATGTGCTTGGCAGGGCTATGCGGGGCGCGCCCGGGAGTACATTGCCACGCAAGGGCCCATGCTGAACACTGTGACTGACTTCTGGGAGATGGTGTGGCAGGAGGAGACACCTCTCATCGTCATGATAACCAAGCTCCAGGAACGCAAAGAGGTACCGTTGTCCCTCCCTTGAACGGGCACAGCACCCCAGCCTGGAGTGAAGGATAGGGTGGGAGAATAGCAACGGTAACAGGGTTACGTGAGAGCAAACATGGCTGTGGAGCAAGCGGTCTGAGCACCTGCTTGCTTTCTCTGCTCTGCTCTCAGAGGGCATCTCCTGACCTACCACACATGCAGGAGATGAGACTCACAGCTGCACTCCTGCACCACCCAGCAAAGCTTCTCCTTGTCACGTGGCCTCTTCCCACTCTGGGCATGCTTTGCTAGCCAGATAATAGGATAAGGAGAATTAGGGCATCCCCTGGGAGACAGAGCAGAGCCAGCAGTGAGCAGTGTCCCTCTGGCACTGAGCAGCTCTCCTCCAGGACTGGGAGCTTTCAGATGGTGGATCCAGGCTGGGATGGGAGTAGGCAGTGCTGTGCCACTCTGTAGTGGCCTGACCACACAGCTCTTTGCTGCAGTTGCCCCTGCAAGGTACTGGCTGGAAACCCCACCTCCTAAGACCTTGTCCCTTTTCCAGGAGCACCAGCTTGAGGGGATCTTCCCCCTTTCCTTCCCAGTCCTTTCCTCTCTCCCTTCTACCCCTGGCTGGCACAGCATCCCTTGTAGTAGGTCCCTGTGCCCTCAACGAGGCAGGCTGGATCCTCCTGGATCCCACCAGTGGATGCGGATGGGCCCAGGCACAGCTCCTGTGGGGCCAGGGAGAGCCGCTGTAGCTCTGGGGCCTGAAACCAATATGGGAGGGCAGGGAGAGAGTGCAGAGGGATCAGATGGTTAGGAGGGGGGATCTGTCCCTTCCTTATGCTCCCTTCTGTATCAGTCTGCATCCACCTTCCCCAGCTTCCCTGCCCCTCTACCCAAAGTGATGCCTCTTCCTGATCTAAGTGTAGATCAGACACCCAGTGGATGCCCTGGGCATTGCCACAGTCACAAACCCTGCCTTCTGCCTTCAGAAATGTGTCCACTACTGGCCTGAGAAGGAGGGTACCTATGGCCCCTTCACCATCTGTGTGCAGGGGGTAAGCGAGTGTGTGGAGTACGTGGTCCGGGACCTCTCCATCCAGGTGGGTTCAAGTCCCTTGATGGGGGCAAGATAGGGTGTCCAGCAGGGCCTAGCAGTGTTTGGGACACCCATGGGCTCTGTAGCAAGATGGCAGTGCTGTGTGTAAGGACTGTGGAGGGTCTGTGTCTTGGAGAACTGGGTCTCATGTGCTCCCAGCCAAAGGAGGGGTCTGCAGAGCTCCTGTCTGCCTGGCAGCGGCTGAAGGAGAGCAGGACCCAGGAAGGTCCCAGTCTCAAGTGAAAGAGGAGAGAGGGTCAGACTGGAGAGGGCTTCTAGACTAGTCTGTTGCTGCTTGCACTGTACCAACAGGCTCTGGCCCATTCAGCTCTCTTAGCCACCATGGGCTGACACTAGCCAACACGGTCTTGATGACTCTGCCTGGACTGTGGGGACAATGTTGGGACATGCTGCATCTGGTCCTGTCTTTCCGAGCAGAGACATGGTCAGGGCACACTGCAGCTCCCACATGGGGTCCAAGGAGGGTGGCTGGGGCATGGCTGGGTCTCACCCCAGCAGGGTGCTCGGAAATGACCCAGGAGTGTCCCTGGCCCTCGGCTCTCCCTTGGGTCTCTGGCAGGAATGAGAAAGGCAGATAAGATGGGCGCAAGCTACGTGGCCCCTAATTGAGCTGGACTCCACACTTTTGCTGGCCCAGCCCTGTGTATCTGTGCTCCCGCATCCTGATTTCTCTCTCTCCTGACCTGGGGAAGCTTGAAGGTGAATGCCGCCAGGTCAAACACATCTTCTTCCCTTCCTGGCCGGACCAGCAGACACCTGAGTCGGCCAAGCCCCTGCTGCACTTGGTGTCCAAGGTGGAGGAGACTCTGCAGGCTGTAGCCAACCCAGGGCCCATCATCGTGCACTGCAGGTAAGAGCCTTCCCCTTGCCTGAGCCCCTGCATGTCCTTAACCTTGGGGTCAGCCTGAAAATACCAACTGGGAAAATCTCATGTGTGCTTGCTTGCGAGCCATTCCCACTGTGATGCAGAAATTCCAGGGCATGACACCACCATTGCAGAGGTATCCTGTCCTGGCATGGGGATAGCCATATTCACATGGTGCAGAGCTACCACTGCCCCGTAAGGAAGCCTGGTATCCACCTGGCTCTATGAACACCTCCTGTCGGGAGTGCTGCTCTGGAGTCTCCAGGGCTATGCAAGGTCCTGGATCTAGCCAACAGATCCATGGCAGATCCATGGCTCAGGCTCCTGCTTCCCCTGCAGTGTGCACAGTTTGTGGCTCAGCTGTGAAGCTGTTTTTCAAGGGATCCCTCCTGGAGGGGGTGACCTCTGTGTATCTTCCAAAGCATCTTGCTGGTTCACATCGCTGCTAAATGATTTTGGGGCCAGCAGAGCAGAGCATCCAGTCATTCCTGTGTGACACAGTCCTCTTGTTGTGCCACAAAGGCAGACAGCATGATGCTGCAGGCTTTCCCACCTCAAGACAAGCCGTTTTGTTCCTGGGATTAGACCATGGCTAGGAGAGGAGGCGAAGAGGTTGCCGTGATCTCTGCACTGTGCAGGGATGGAGGGCACAGGCTAGCCATGTGCTTCCAAAGCCACCTCACCTGGGCTGTGCAACATGGCATGACCCCCTTGCTACAGGAAAAATGGGGCCAGCCCAAGACTCTTGGTGCCTGGCTAAGAAAGATGGCCTGACAGCTTGGCACAGGACCCCACCATCCCTCTAGGAAGAACTTATGGCAGCTTACCAGTTGGCCAGCTTGAACCAGGGTCTGGGCAGCAGATTTTGTTGCTGGGTTCAGGATACCTGTGTCTGACCTGGCTCTTGTTGTCCTGCAGCGCAGGAATTGGCCGGACGGGCTGCTTTATCGCTACCAGGATTGGCTGCCAGCAGCTGAAGGACACGGGAGAGGTGGATATCCTGGGAATCGTGTGCCATCTCCGTATAGATAGGTGAGTACTCAAGGCAATGACAGGCCTGCTCCTTGGACAGTCCTCCTGAGTACAAAGTCTGGAAGGAGAGATGTGGGAAGGGTGTGGGGACTGGCATGACATGGAGGTAGGGAGCCAATTTTTGATGAAAAATTTGGAAGGGCTGCTGAAAAATGCAGATATGGAGACTTCAAATGATTCCCCCATGCTGGGCCAGTTTTGCTGTGAGGATTATTGTAGGTCTGGGAATCTGAGAAAATGAGGGAGAGCGGCTATGAACCTGCCAGCTTGTCTGCTTCTTCCAGCTCAGCTACTAAACCTCACAGCCTCCAACCTCCTTGCAGACACTGCTGCCCTCCAAACTCAGAGATGCTTAATTTTTCCATTTTTCAAAGCTAAGTGCCAGTAAAATTAGAGCTGAATCTGTTGCTAATCTGTGTTTTGAACAAGCCAGCAATGCTTCTAAATCCAAATACTCTTTGGGGAGCTCTGGGGCCTGTTTCTGATGAATCCAGACATGGCAGGTGAAGCAGGAATATTTGTGCGCGCATGATCCAGGCAGGGAGCAGGCTATGGGGTTAGACAGGGTTTCTGTGCTTTGATTAGGTGTCAGAAGGGACTTGCTTTTCCCTTTGCAGAGGTGGGATGATCCAGACGAGCGAGCAGTACCAGTTCCTCCATCACACACTAGCTCTGTTCGCTTCTCAGCTGCCGGATGTGGAAGGCCAGTAACACAGAGCTCCTGCTGGGCTGACAGCTCCCCTGTCTCATGCTGACATCTCCTGCATTAGCGTTGGAGAGACCTCCACCAAAATAGCTCCTGCTCCTGCCGGGCCACATGGCAGCAGCGTGGCACAAATGCCCCTGGATGAACACAGCCAAGCAAACCCATCCAGCTTGTTGTCTCACAACCCTGAGAAAGGGCGATGAAATCCCTCAGCCTGGCTGGACCACCCTGCCCTGGCACAGACTGGCTTGTAGGAGGTTTGGGTGAGGGATCCGGTCAGTGGTAAAGGTGCCTATTGCTGCGAGTAGGAGGCAGATTTCACCAACTGAAAGAAGCTCTCGCTTTCAAAACATGCAATATCTTATCCTCATCTAGAAGAGCAAGCTATGCGGAGGAACTGAAGCTGGGCAAGAGCTGGAGCATGGTTTGTCCTTTAGCCACACAAAAGTGTCTATCCCATTAGACCTGGAGCTGGTTCAGTTATGCTGCAAATAAACAGAGCCTCTCTTCTGTTTGTGTATCATCTGTGGTGAGATGCTGACACTGTGTTCAGGGCTGGGCTTGTTCTGAACACGCTCCATGAGGCTCTTTTTGCTAAAGATATGCTGCAACAATTTAATACCAAAGGTGCATCATTGGTTACCTTCATTATGTGGCTTTCTTTCATCTCCATCTTTGGCCAACACCTTCTCAACAGCCTTAAAGCAGAGGATATTCCTAAATCTGTATGAAATTTTGCAAGCAACATGTTTCCGATTGCAACCTAGTCTTTTGTTGCAAGAGGACGGGGTTTTACATTCTTGAGTTTTTGCTGAAATCAGAACAAAACAATACTAGCTTGGTTATCTCCCATCACCCTCCCTTCTGCACCCCCCCCCCACACACACACACTTTCAGGACAAAAGGAGGAGGAAAGAGACAAGATTATAGCACAAACAATTGTAATGTTTTACATTGAAATGAAATATTTTAAAGCTATTCAAAACAAACCTTTGACTGATGTTTGTGCACACTGTTGGGCACAAGGACTGCTGAAGAATTGGGGGATGCCTAGCATGTGCCTGCCAGTGCCCATGAGCCCTGATGTAGCCTGTTCAGTGGGTGGGAAAAAGGAAAAAAGGGTCAATCCTCATGCTGAGAGAGACTGTGTTTGCTTCCGACCCTGGGGTGTCCCCAGATTAGGGCCATTTATGGGGACAGCCCTCCACCACTCTGCGGGTCACCCAAAATGCAGCTGAGCAGCTGCCTGGCAGTTTTGTTCTAATGCCCATTTTTTAGGCTCCGTGGCCTGTTCTGAAGGAGAAATGAATGAATAAAAAGAGAATTTTCACCCTTGCCTCTCCAGTACTTCTAACTTCTCAGGCAAGCCCCTCTGTATCTGCCCTCACCTCCCATTCTCTCCGTGCCTCTCCTTGAAGCTCTTACACTTACTCTGTATAAAAGCAGTAAATATATCCGTGCCCAGGAATGGGCAGTGAGCAGAAGTCAGCTACTTCTGCCTAATCTCACTGGGTGTAAATAGCAAACTCAGTGGCATTTCAGGGATGTCTCAAGGAACATTTGAGGTATTAAAACAGCCAGCATTACAGAAATTATCATATATTGCTGAAACCTGTCAGTCTTAGTCATTCTCATGTGTTTGCAGACTCTCCTGGTAGACTATTTGCCAGGGCATTTGCTATAGGATAATAAAGCCGTGTGGCGTCTGCCCACTGAGAGGAGCAAATTCTTTCTGCAAAATGTCTTAGAGAGCGAGTGGAAGAGCAACAGGCGGTGGGAGACCTCTCTGCTATCTCAGCCCTCCATGTATGCGAGCCCCATGCTGCCAGAAGGCACTCCTGAAAATGCCCTGTGTGACCATTAAGCTGCAAAGGGTTACCAGAGCTTGGACTATTCCCTCTCCATACTTTCCTGGTCTGTCTTTGCACATGGAGCAACTGTGGCTGTGAAGAACACTGCAAAGAGGGTAACCACTGCTCCTCTGCCTCCCATCTCTGCAGCCCTGGGAACAAACCTACTCCTGGCCCTGCAGCGAGGAAACTCCCCAGGTCTGAAACAACATTCCCCACCCAAGGCAGTCTGGAATGGGCAGATCAGCCTGGAGCAATCTCCCCCATGTTCCAAGCCGCCAGGTCAACCCTTCCCTCATGCCACAGCTTCTTGCGCCTGGGTGCTGCCGGGGAAGACTTCGTCTGCTGTGGGGCTCCAACCTGCTGAGGCTGCAGAGCTTCTGTGAGCTCTGCAGAGCCCCTTGAAGTGTCAAAGCATGGCTTAATACTTCTTAGTATTAATTTAGGAAAACCTTTTATGTCAGGTTGTTGCCTTTGATGGTGTAGCCGAAGCTGTTGATGGAAGTTTTGAGCTTATGTAAAACAAGCTTTACTCAGTAAATTTGGCCCGCTAGTCTTTCCTCCCCTTATTGCTGTCAGACAGCGGGACTTGAATGCTCTGCAAACCACACCAAGGCAGGCTCTTTCCCTGCCTTTCCCAGACAGCAGGATGCGCACCACTTTTCTTATGCTTTGATAGTAATATCAAAAGGAGAGTGTCGTTAGGGCAGTCTTGCAGTGGGAGCTGTATTGCAGGGTTTCCCAAGACACGCAAGACACTCTCTGAGACTAGCAGCTAGGCAGGGGGGTGTTGTCACCCCTCTCTCAGATTTCCTGTCAGGTGCTGGGAGTTTTGCCAGTTCAGCTTTCTGATGCAGATTATAATCAGTTAAGCAATTTTCCTGTCTTTCAATCTGATGATGCCTGAATTTCTACCAGCTTTATCTGTTCAAGACACTTATCAGGCCATTACCACCACAGTATCTGAGTACATCTTCAGCTTTCCTGTATTTATTCCCCTAGTCCACCATGGGGCCATGCTGGCCCATTTCTCCTGTTATTGCAAAAAAGGGAAATCCCAGGGTTCGTTTGTGGTGTCAGTGGTGAAGCAGGGTGTTTGAGCAGGTCTGTCTGTGTCACTCTAATATCTATGTCTTGGGAAACTGTGCTTCACCCTGTTCATAAAGACAGTGGGGTGCCCAGCATGGGAATTTTTAGTGGAAAAACAGCATGTAAAGGAAAGGAATCTCTCCAAAAATCTCACATAAAAAGGAGGTAAATCCCCCCTCCCTGCTGAGGACAATGGTCAGAGGTTTCATCAGGGCCAAGATTGCTCCCATTCTTCATTCTTCTCCCATAAAGAATTGACACAGACTCAGCTGCCTTTTTCCTTTGCAAGGTGTTTCTGTGCTTTGCTGGAGGTGCAGCCCGGCCAACAGGGCAAGAAGCTGTGGTGCCAGGGATGATGGGTACACCAGGGTACAGACTCCTATGAAGGACGTCTCCAACAGGCTGGGTCTCTCTCAGGGTTCAGGAAAAGTCCTTTCTCTACGCGTCCGTAATTTTGGCCTGGGGTTTCCCAAGCTGGTAAGCCATTTCCTACTCTTGTGAATAGTCCATGTGACAATTCCCTTCACAGCTCACTTCTGGAGGCTGCTTAGGCTGGGAGAAAAAAAACCCACAGTGGCCACATGATACAAAATCACTTTAGTGGTGCATGTATCTATTGCTGATGGCAAGGAGATTTATGGGCTGTCACAGCTGTTTTGGGTGCTCCAAATTTTCTGCTGCTAATGGAGAATGCCAATGCATTGCATGCGATCTTCATCAAGCATAACATACCACAGCAGGCTGCAGCAGGTTGCCACTTCAGCCAGCTTCTTAGAAGGGCAGGACACTGGGACAGGATGTACCAAAATCCAGCATTCTGGGTTATTCAATAATGACTCTCCCCACAAGTGAGCAATGTGAAGCCTCCCATCAGCATCCTCATGGACTCCAGGTAATCAATGACTAAGCCACCACACAGAAAAAGGAAATTTTGAGACATGCTTTGACACTTCAAGGACAACCCTGAAGCATTAGGGAGCTCACACAGTCTATGCAATCTCTCTGAGAGCACCAGCAGTGGGTGGAAGCCCTGTGGAGGATGAGGATCCCTCATCCAAGAGGATGTCCCCCGACAGCACCCTGGCTGGGCAGAATCACCTAGTACAAGGAACCACGGTATGAGGGAAGGGTTGACCTAGCAGTTGGCAGCACAGGGACACTGCAGGGAATGGTAGTGATGACTCTCCATGTCAGTTCTTGGTAATCCAGTAGTTGAACACTGAGATTGGGGAACATGCTTGTCTTGGGTAGAATAAGCTATGCATTACCCCACCTTAACATGTGGCACAGCATTGACACAATTTAGTTTCTTGAAGAAACTTTGGTGAACAACCATGTCAAAAGCTTCTGGAAAATCCAAATACACTCTTTTTTGGAGAGGGCCTGGAACTGCGCTGGCTCTCACCCAAGATGCTCTGTCTGGTCCCATATTACTGGAGATGACACGGTGACCCCCCCGCCCCCGGGTTGAGTGCTGCACCAATGCAGCTGTAGGTGCCTGATCTAGCTCACATCTCCCTGCACATGCCTGGCAGATGCTCTGGGCTCAGCTTCTCTAGAGGGAGAAAAGCTGGAGTCTGGGCCCCCATGGTTCAAACTGGCTGAAAAGAGCCAGACATCTTGAAATCCATTAGTGCTGGTGTGAGATCCTTCCCTTGCTGGGGACAAGGGAAATGGGGAATAGTGGAGGATGGGGGACAGCACATGAAAGAAGTCCTTTTTCTCATTTGCTTGTGTCTTTGACCAGTTTTGGGATGGACTAACCCAGCTCCCATCTCTGCTGAGAGCAGTATGTTTTGTTTGAACACCTGACTGACAGAGTTTCTCTGGCAGAGAGTGAAGTGCAATATGTGCTATCAGGAGGCAATCTTTTCTAACAACTTGAGTGCCACAGGCATTTTGGGTGGGAAGCCCCAAACTGGTGTAGGGACATTCCCTGGGCTGGAATCTTTTAAAAAAACAGCTTCAAACAGAAATTACAAACAAGAATTGGGGGGAAAATGCATTTTTCACTGGTATGTGGAGGAGCTACCTTGGAGTAATTACAGAGAGCAATGATATTCCTACCTCCCTCGGGCCTCTCTTTGAGAGCATGGGAATCTTCTTTAACAGGTTGCAGCATTTCTGGAAACAAAATGGTTTCAGTCTCTGAAAACAAAAGCAGCTTCCCAGTGACTTACAGCACATGATGGAAACTTTCCCACCCTTGACTGCCGTGGGCTCCAAGACATCCATGGTGAGGCAGATCCAATGGCAACTCAGTTTCTTCATTTTCTCTGCGTACACATTTGTCTCTAAGACAGAAAAGTGGCCCTGCTGATAGGAATGAATTCAGCATCCTCATCTCTCACGGGATAGTGAGCAACCTCCCTTGTATGTTGGCATTCAGCTCTCACCAACAATTGCCAGAATAAAAGTCCTGCTTATTCCCCCTGGTGTAATTGAATTAAAAGTGCCCCCATGTATCATAAGCACAGGTCAGCTCTAGTGTGCTCTGCTTGTCTGCTTTGGCCAAGGTCAGCCCTGTAAGGCTTTTCTTAATAAGGAGCCATGGGTTGAAATCAAGTCTGGGGGTGGTGCCACACTGAGTTTCACCTGGAGCTCTCATGACCCACATAACACCCTTAACATAAATGAAGATTTCTTTCCAGTACTGATTTACACTTACTAGCCTCACCCTTGAAATTTGTCTGCTCAGACATCGCCCTTCTTTTCTGAAACTTTTACTCAGATAACTCCTTTCCCTCTGCAATGCCCTTTGGTGGGCTAAGGATGAAAAGCAGGAAGGAGATGAAGATCTCACCCTTCAGGACTGGCTCAAATCCAGCCTGAATGTAATCAAACCTTATTGGCATTGCACAGCTGGATTGGCATTGCACGGCCTGCAGCATACTGCACTGAGTGCTCAGCATCAATGCAGGAGGGCAAAACAGAGCAAAAGCACCGCCAGCACAAGCACCTGAGCTGCAGGGGCAGTTTAGCATCCTCTTGCAACCCAGCAGAGCTCAACTTGGTGAAGGTAAGGGGTTTTCCAGCCTGCAAGGCTCAACCTTATCTCTTATAAAGGACAACTTGGTGACAGGCCAGATAAATATCTTATAAAGGCATCCCTTGAGAAAGTCATGCCGCTGGACCATGTCTCATGTTGCATGTTGAAAGTTGCTTATCGGCTCCTGCAATGTTGCCTTGGGCTGTCTGTTCTGTGTAGGTCTTACCTTGAGAAATCAAAACACTGGGTAAAAATATGAAAGCACATGCACCTCCTTACCTGGGGAAACTGAGGCCAGGTGGAGAAGTGCTGAGTTTAAGAAGTCAAACTGGCTCTGGTCTCATTTCCAGACATTTTTCCAGATCAGTCTCTGTGCCACCTCTGCTGTCTCCAAACCACAAAACTGGTGATTGTCCTGGGAGCAAAAAGAAAATAGCAGGTGCATGACGTCCCTGTTGCACCCACAAGGGTCCTCTCACACCCACAGTGCACCTCCAACAGGGCTGGACCTCCGTGTTGTCCCTTGTCTGGCCCCTGTAGCATCCTCTGAGGCTCAGGAGGTCGGGTCCCTGTTGGGACCTGCTGGCCCTTCCCGGGCTAGGCTGCCATCCTGCCCTCGGGATTGCTGGAGACACACCATCCTGTGGGAGTGTCCAGGGATCCTGCACAGCTACTTTCACCAGCCCTGAGGAAGGGAGGACACATGGCAGAGGGGGATCTCTGGCTTTGCCACCCAACCTGCCTTCACCCCTAGCCTGGACACACTTTTTCCTGCCTTGGCCGTGTTTAACATAGCCAATAATAGGAGGAATGTGGCCCTGGGCTGCAGCCAGGCCTGGATGGCCAGGGAAATGGTCGTGTACGTGTGGGCTTGGCCTAGCTGTGCTGTGGGGCATGCAGAGAGTCCCTATGGGACCCCAGGGTGCAAGAGGTGTCAAGAGACACTGCCTAGCGTGCATGGGGGAGCTAGGGGCAGGGGAGGAGACAGGCAAGGATGCAGGAGTTGGGGGGGGGGTGTCTGACCAATTACATGGATGGAGGAGGCAAATGGGGGTGCAGGATATGTGCTGGCCAGTACAGGGGCTCTGCACAGGGTGGGTTTCAGGATATGTCAGTACTGGTGGAAGGATCCCCCCCAGGGTGAAGGTGGGGTTCACCGTACATGCCAGGCAGTGTAAGGGCTGCCGGGTGCAAGGTGCCAGACGTGCATTGCTTGGTGCAGGTTCCCCAATGCAAGGGGTGCAGTGTGCCATATGCAGGCTGTGTGGGTGCAAGGGATGTTTTTTGGTGCAGAGATGTGTGGGTGCAGGGTACAGGTGCAGTGGGTGCAGGATGCAGGGTGTACGCAGTGCAAGGTGCAAGGTGTGCAGAGTTCAGGGTTTTCAGAGGGGGCCAGGCGCTGGGGGTACAGGTGATGTAAAGTGCAGGAAGTGCTGGGTGCAGGAAGATGTGGGGGGTGCTCAGTCTACGGGGTGCAAAGGAGTTCAGGGGGTGGCTGTGTTCAGGAGATGCAGGGTGCAGGGGGTGCAGGGTACAGAAGGTGCGAGGTGCAGTTGGTGCAGGGTGCAGAGAGGCCCAGATGTGGGGTGCTGGGTGCAGAGGGCACAGGGCTGTCAAGGATGCAGGGTGCTGGAGGTCTAGGGGATACCTGATGTAGGGTGTAGAGGCAGCTGGGGGTGCAGGGCATAGCAGGAGTGATGGGTGCCGAGTGCATGGGGTTCAGAATGCCAGAAGCAGAGTGTACCAGTGGTGCTGGGTGCAGGGCATCCAGGGGGTACAGAGTGCGCAGGATGCTGAGGGTGCAGAGGGTACTGGGTGTACCAGGTGCAATGTAGTGTGCCAGAAGTGCAGGGCGTACCAGGGGACCTGGGTGGAGCTTGTCGGGAGTGCAGGGCGTAGTGGGGGTGTCAGGGGTGCAGGGTGCCGGGGGTGCAGGGTG